>NC_139951.1:32522724-32842724 GCF_963454915.1 Gymnoscopelus microlampas | reverse complement strand
GGAGCAGGGGCTTCTCGTTGTCGCCGACAACTCGGAAGCCCTCCGTCCTCCACTGACTGTCACTTATGGAGCCAATGGCATCGCAGAGAACATAGAAACCTGCCTCCTCTTTTCCCAGACCGTACCTAGGCCACATTGCAAAGTTCAATGTTGGAGATTTGCTTTTTAAAATGACATAATGTGCATCACTGACTATCGTGATCTACACAAAACAAAACAAACAAAGATACACTGTAATTCGTTTCTTAATACACAACTTCCAATGTTTATATCAAAACGTATCAAATTAATCAAATAAATCAAATTAAACCTTATCAAACATATCCCATTAAAACCGAACTTGGAGGATTATTTTCTTATCAACAATGCTTTTCTTATCAACTAATGTACTTTATGGCTTATCAATAGGTCATAAGATGTAATAATTCTTTACTGACCGATTACTAACCCCTGTTTCTTTGTTCCTGTATTGACATAGCCAGATTTCATTTCATGGGCATGAAATTGAGGAAACAGGAATATTGTTTTACTCTGACTTCTGCAAGCTGGATACCCTTTCTATTAATCACTTTTGGTTGTAACATAAGCAAAGAATGCAGAAATTCACCCTCTGGAGAGGCTGTCTGTCTGTCAGACCAGGCGAGTCTGTGGTTTACTTTAGAACGTTCCAGAACTGCTGTGTAAACGAACAATTTGGCACACATAGACTATGTATGCTATACTGCAATTATAATAAACAGCTGTCTTTAAGAACAACAGTTGAATTGACCTTTGTTGATCTCTAAATATGCCAATTGTAACAATATGCATGTGTTCTCTCTTTATCACTGGCAAAGGTTTTATACATCAAAGAAATATTTCGTAGCTTTGTACTGTACATGCAATACATAACACAATAGGAATGCAACAGTGTAAATAACATGCATATGAGTGGATGGCTACAGTATATTAGAGCTTTGGGGAACCAATGCTCTCCTCAGTGACATCAGGGGTCCTTCAGGGGGTTACCAGATAAATGATAGTTAACAACCAAATAGAACCTTAGTGCTCTGTAACTCAGAGAGTGTACAAAATACTAAATGGACGCTCCATTGAGTTCCACTCTCCGAGTTATATTAACATTGAGGATTTTACTGTGTAGATTCGGGTCCCAGAGAATATTAAATCCATGGTGTGTCCATGGCCAAATGCTTATCAAACTGGGGGCCCTTAAAATTAAAAAAGGTTAGAGCAAGAATCTAAGATTACAAGATAAGCATGGGACATAATCTGAATGTTCTCCCAGAAGTATTTGTTGTTCAGCACTGGGAGACATGCTTTTACAATCAAAGGTGTTAATATGAATGGGACAGAGATCTTAAAGCTGAATTCAAACTGGTTTTAAATATATTTTTCAGACTTGTCATTGTTTCCAAAACCACTCTTTTTTTAGTAATTGTTTGCTGTGCCTATATTTTGGTTATTTATCTTTTTTTCCCCTGCACAACAAGCATAAGTCGTGTATTTGCAACATAAGGATTTTTTTCCTGCAAGACAGGGATATAAGGGGCTATGTATAGCGACGAGCTAATGCTGGCTATGCTAAACAGCACTCTCAAATGCTGTGCTGGTGCTATTATGTATTCATAAAGATCATTGTTTTGTTCAATAACCGACAACTATATTGTCTCCCAGTGGAGTCTTTATTGAATGCCTGTGTGTCTACTCAGCTCCTTTTATATTTCTACCTTATAACACAGGACTGAGCACATGCATGAATAAACACATGCATAAATGTCCACATGCTGTATATGTAGACACAGTCACAAACATTACACATCAGGCACAGATGCACATACTCATAGCCTTACCTTTCAAGGGCTTCTTTTACTAGCTCCCGTGCACTGGAGTGTGTGGTGGCCAGGACACTCTTGTAATGGGCTCCTCGACAAATTTCACTGCCAAAGATCTTCAAGATGCCCGGAGCTGTTATCTGATTGGAAAGCTCTGATGGGTCATCCTCCATTGAAGTGTCTCCAGGTGTCACTAGATGACAGGACATGACAAGCAAAAGAAACGTCATTAAAATCTCAGCCACGGTGTTATTTCTGAGTTGATGCCAAACTTTTTCCCCCCACACAAACAAGATGTCCTCCAATGACAACAAAATGCGAGAACAGAACCAGGCGTGCAAAATCAGATATAGAAAAAAACGGCCATTGTGATGTTCTATATGACACTGTTTCTCAACGTCTGGTGGGGGGCCCACAAGAGGACCCCTAGATGCTAGGTTCATTGTTTACCTGGTATCCTGTAGTTTAAATGTACAGATTATTTTTTGATAGTATATTGTTTAGACTGATGCTAGGTTCTTGGTTTACCTGTAATCCTAGTTTACTGAGGCACTGCACTGTCTCTCTGCATTTGATGTATGTGTTTACCTTTATTGTAAGTCGCTCTGGATAAATGTCTGTCAAAAGCCTAAATTGTTGTTGTAAATTGTTGCAACTCTGAGAGTCACACTCTCAGAGTGTCCATTTGGACCATTTAGGGCCCACCACTCCCCTGGTGAGCCCCGGACCCGACAGAGTTGTTGAGAAACAGTGTTCTAACAGTGTTCTAGACTGAGCCACGGACATACTGCTGCCCTTCTGGGACTGGCCGGACAGCGATGACCTCAGGCCTCCGGTCAGGGCTGTCAGACTGGGGCTGGAAGCTGGGCCACGCAGGAAGACACCAGATAGGCGGTTGGTATGACGGCGGATGGGGCTCTTGCTGGGCTGTCGGATGGCCACACCCACACTCTCCACTGACCTGGTGGATGAACCGGAGGAGCCCGACCTGAGAGGGGTTGGAGAGGGATGAGGAGGGAGGAGAGATTAGGGATGGAGTAGGGATAAATATTTAAACAAGAAAACGAGAAAGCGACCCGAGGAAGATGAAATATTTGAGTAACAGGGTGGGAGATGTTAGAAGGAAAAGTGAAGACAAGAAGTCATTATCTTTTTTGGGGAGAAGATAAAGTCTGGTAGTCGACAGCAGTAAAGAAAAAGGGAAGGGTGCGGCAGTGGCTCAGGGTGGAGTGCAGGGTAGAGCGGCCGGATGGAAACCCCAAGGTTCCCAGTTCGATCCCCGGCTCCCCCTGAGTTTAGTGTCGAAGTGTCCTTGAACCCCTAATTGCCGCTGAACCCCTGATTGCTCCCGATGAGCAGGTTGGTGCCTTGCATGGTTTCCTCCGCCATTGGTGTATGAATGTGTGTGTGAATGGGTGAATGTAATGTACAATCTATGTAAAGCGCTTTGGATAAAAGTGCTATATAAATGCATCATTTAAGGACAAAAGAGTTGACATAATAAGGGGGAAGTATTATAAAAGTTATAACTGAATGAGAGAAAACAAGCAATAAAGATGAAGTGAATGATAAATGACTACGTGACTAGCGTCCCCAGAAACTGGAAACGTCATTCATCTATAAAGGCATCAGCAGCTGAAGTTATCCCTATACATGCAGCTAGCTATACATTTCTGACCAGAAAGCTTAAAGGTATAAATCAAGAAGCCACACATAGGCTACTTACGTTTCTACCACCAAAACAAGGCTGCAGTATCCACTCCCATTCGCCGCACAGTACCTCGCTCAGCTCTTTCAGTTCATTAATGAATAATAAAATAATAAAGTCTTGTTTTGCCTAGCTCAGACCAACCTCCTTAAGCTGCTTATCACAATGGTTCAAAGGCTCTCTGCCGTTGCACCACCACTTGGATATAAAATACTTCAGATTTTAGATTAATACCATTAGTATAGCAGCTAATGCACTCTGGGCTTTTCACTAATGATAGAAAAACAATGCGAGTGCCTCAAAAACTGATATTGACTGGTCTGTCCTTTAGTGCTGGGGAGGAGTTGAATAACATGTAGTTGAACTTTGGCTGCCAATGAAAATACTGCAGTATTTCATTAGATCTTTGTTGCTGTGCATGATAATTGGATATTTCCCAAACATTTATTATTGTTCAGCAGAGTTACTGTAGACCTAAATAAACAAACGTATCAAAATGTCAGACAATAATTATATTTTTATATTGGCCTATATACTGTATGTATAATTTTTTGGATGTCTATTAGTCTGCAGACCTTTCCTCTTGATTCCTCCTATTTTCATCTCCACTTATTTTTCCCCCCATCTAACAAGCTCTGACTTGTCCCCTGGTTCTGAGATGTGTCTAGAGTTTGTTGTGAATTTTGTATACAATATTTTGTAAAAGCATTATACTTTGACAAAATATAACTAATTGCAGGGTGGATGAAGTCTTAAACAGCTCCGTTTAGCAAAATGTTGGCCACACATGCCCTATAGGCAAACAAGTCAGAAATATTCTAGCTATAGGCCTACCTACACCACAGTTCCGTAAATTTGCTTTGACTCTGTCCTAAATAGGCTATACCAGTGGTGTAGTGGTGTAAGTAGCCTACACATCTACTCAAGTACTGTACTTAAGTACAATTTTGAGGTATTTTTCACTTTACTGGAGTATTTCCAATTTTCTGTACGTTTCCTTCTACTCCACTACATCTCAGAGTATTATACGTTGACCCCACTACAATTATTTGAAAACTTTAGTTACTAGTTAATTTGTAGATTTTGATAATTATTACAAAACATGCATTACCCACTTCAGCCCTATACATTTCGCCATTTGAAAATAGCCGATCTACAAATCATGATTTTACGGGACATCCTGCATAATGAGTACTTTCTACTTTTGATATTTTATTTTGATACCAATACATTTGTACTTTTACTCAAGTAGCCTATTTTTTTTAATTATGTAGGCTACTTTTACTTGTTGTAACAGAGTATTTCTACATTGCAGTATTGTATATACTTTTACTTAAGTAAAACATTGTAGTTCTTTTTTCACCACTGCTACTTACTGCTGAGAACCATCACTTGTCTTCCTCCCCAGCTTGAATCGTTTCTTGGCGGTGGCTGCAGGTAGACGCACCGGCGAAGAGGCGGCCGGCCTGGGTGGGAGAGATGTCAGATCCTCCGGGGAGAGCTTGATAAAATTCATTACCGTTCCCACGAGGCTTGGTATTGTTTCCCCCCAAAAAATAAAGACCCAGCAGCTCCTCGCTCAAGTTACTTTTTGAACATCAACGAAAAACTCCCATCACCTTCCATTGGATATGATGGTCTGCAGCACAGCTTCTCTCTGATTCATCGTAGAGAGAACAGGCAACTTTCATTGAATTGACGAAACCGCTGGGCTGGTTCAGTTTACACAGACGCATACCAGAACATGTGGTGCAGATGTTCAGGCTCCCATACAGCTGTTGTAACTGTTGAACTGTTGAAGTTCCAACAACCGGCTTCAAGTTACAGCTTGAATCTACTGTTACACTGACTGACGGAATAAGTGCTAACAAATTCCAACTCTCTAATGCACCGAAAGCTTAAACATGGTTTAACATTTTACCCCAAACTCTAAATCTCTGTTATAGAAAACGGGTTGCAGGCTAATTTGAATAAAATGTTATACAGTTATACTGTAGAATAGGCTATAAAAATATCATGTATTGTAGAGCCAGGCATACAGGACAATTTTCCTTTCCTTTCTCTTTTTTTTCCAAATTCAAGACGGACGCGGACCCACTTTACAGATGTGTGGTGAGAGCGCAACTGCTTGGAGATGCCAAGCTCACACCCACCACAGTACCGCAGACCCGTTGAATGAAATATTTCATTGTCAAGGTCTCCTACGTGGACTAAGCTTATGGGAACATCATGAAACGATATCCTCCTCTCTGGGAGAAAAAAAAGGGTCAACTCATGGAAATAAAGCTCAAAAGCTGCCCTCCCGTGCGCCATGAAGACTCTATTGTAGCTCTTGTAGACCAAACGAACTCGCATAGCTCCATCTTCTGGCTGAATCAAGCATAGATTTCAGAATTATTTATACAAAGTGAGATGCTGGAGCCTGCCTGGTTGGAACCATATAGGGTTGGAAGTGAACCCATAGCCTACATGTTGATGTGGATCAGTGGATGAGAAGAGATGAGATGAGTTAATGAAGACTTCGATTGGTCGAAAGGTAAAAGCTTTCAATTAAGTACAGATAAGGATTGAGGGTGTTTGGGTTAGGGGGAAATTAATTAATGTAGCCCCTTGAATATTATATATTATATTGTATACCGATTAATGCAAGCCTGTGTGTGTGTGTGTGTGTGTGTGTGTGTGTGTGTGTGTGTGTGTGTGTGTGTGTGTGTGTGTGTGTGTGTGTGTGTGTGTGTGTGTGTGTGTGTGTGTGTGTGTGTGTGTGCGCGTGTGCCGGTGTGCGTGTGTGTGTGTACCACAGTGATATAATTAACCACTAGATGGAGTACTTTGTCCTTTTTAAATACCTGGACCAACGTTTGGCCAGCCACTCTAGGTTGTGTTATTGAAGCATTATTGCTGCTTTTGTTATACTATAATAAATACTACTACTAGCTAGCAGCTGCAGCAGCAGCAGCAGCAGCAGCAGTAGTAGGCTAGTAGTAGTGGCAGACTGGCAGTAGTAGTAGTAGTCATAGTAGGCTAGTATAGGTCGTAGTTCAGGTGGATCATAGAATTCAAGCCAGGAATTATAGGAAACCAAAGAATATAAAATCCCCAGGGCTATGTAGGCTATGTAGGCTATGTATGTATGTATGTATGTATGTATGTATGTATGTATGTATGTATGTATGTATGTATGTATGTATGTATGTATGTATGTATGTATGGCAGATTCATCTGGTTTCCAGGCTAATGTCATGACTCATGCCTTGTCATGCCATGTCATGCCAATGAATGATTAGGCAAATACAGAAGGAGGAAGCACACACCTGTGTTGATGAGGGGCTGGCCATGGCAGGTAATAGTATTGACAAAGGATGAGTCATGCCAATGAATGATGCCATCTCATGCTATGTCATACCATGCCATATGCCATGTCATGTCACGACCTTCCAGTCCATGCCATGCTACTTTTTATATTATGAATGTAGTTGAACTATACAGCAAAATGACTGTAGTTAAGGTTAAACTACATGTATGTTAATGCTTAATGGGCCCTTCGATGGAACTGGACTGCACGGACATCGACAATTTACTAAAATTAAATGTATAGGTTAATCAAATATCAAATGTGTGGGCCCCTCCTCTGTATTTACAGCAGTGATTATCGTTGGGTTTGAGGCCCTTCAAGGGCTCCTGAGCTCCAAGGGCTCCTCCTGGGGCCCTTCCATATATGATGGAATATGATTAAGGATTTCATATCATACACACCATACCTGTAACTTTCACTAGCCCCCCAAAAAAATAATTGAAAAGAAAAAAGGGGGGGGGGGGGGGGCTAAAATATTGGCGGCCCCAGGGCCCTTGCGGGGGTTAATCCGTCCCTGGGTCGTCGATATGCTGAGAAGTGTGAAACATTTGTGAAATTTCCCACATTTCCCATTTTATCAACACTTTTTATCTTATCTTATAGGGAGGATAACTAGCCTTGATATCTGGTATCTGACCGAAAGGAAAATCTGTGCTGGCACGCCCAAGTTTTTAGTGTGTGCGCGTGTGCGTGCGTGTGTGTGTGTGTGAGTAAAGGCGGGGCCTACGGTGTAGTGGGCGGGGCCGTCTCTCCATCACGACAACCTCCGGATGGATGACTAGTTTTGCAACGGAAGAGTGTGTGTATGTATTTCTACTGACCACGGAGGACGGCGAGAAGTGAAGGCTGTGTAGAAAGAAGACTGGCTGTTGTTTAAAGTGCCTCACCACCACGGCTCCGTTCGTTTACACGTGAGATTGGCATGTGAGAAACAAGTCTGTTTCCTATGCGAAGGACTAAACATAGTGGTGGCAGAAGAAAGGGAGCGACCTGTCAGATCAGAAGCAGGAAAAGATCAGATTGATCCCCCACGGAGATGGAGCGGCTCTGCGGACCAAAGCTCCCGTTCTGGGTATGTAGAGTAGACCACAGTACTAGGGGGTTGTTGGCAGTGGTGGAAGAAGTACTGAGTACTGACATGTTTTTACTGACAAGTAAAAGTATCGATACTGCAATGTAGAAGTACTCTGTTGCAAGTAAAAGTCCGATATTCAACATTTACTTGAGAGTCCCTTTTCCCGATTTTGTACAGTTGTTACCTTGCAACGTTTTGGCTTTTTTAAAAACAACTATAACGGGAAGTCCGTGAAACTGCATTGTGAATTCACTGCTAAAGTCTGTCCTGAACGTACTCGTCTACCAAGCTGACATACTGCTTGTCTGAGATAGTAGGTAGGCTAATGTAACAACTCTTTTAATTCGTAACGTGTCCATAGTTGTAGTAGTGCCTGTTGCAGCTAATGTGAGGTCAGGTATACGCCAGTGAAATCAAGACACTGAAGTGTTATCGTGTCCACATATGTTGTTTACAAATAGTACTTACTTAATCCTCACGTAAGGACTTAGTAGCTTAATGCAGTGGTTCAAACAAATATGATTATTTTTGGGCGCCCTGAAAAGGTTGAGAACCATTCTGTATAGACCACCGTCGACAGGACCCTCTGTTCAGACTCGGGTTGGGCTCTCTCTTGGGTTAAGAATGTCCACCTGACTTTTTGACTTCCCGGGTATTCCAATAATGTCTCAGTGGCTTAAAACTCAGAAGTTCATCTGAGGTCATCTAAAGCTGTTGTGTTATTGCTCATTCAGTGGTAGTGAACACAGGAAAGTTGGGCAAAGACTTCAGGTGCCCACTGTTCTCCCCCCAAAGTGCCCAGATTTCCCTAGTGCCCACTCTTCCTAGTGCCCAGTTTTCCTGGTGCCCGATCTTCCTGGTGCCCACTCTTCCTGCTGCCCACTCTTCTCTAGTGCCCCCCCCCCAAGTGCCCACTATCCTGGCATTTTTCCCTAGTGCCCAGAATGTTTTGGTGTCCACCTTTCCTGTTACCCTAGTGGTGGGTTTGGTTTTCAGTTAGATCAGGAGCCTCCCTGACAACTCAACCTTTGTCTAATTAGTATAAGATCAACCCCCATTGCCTTTGATTGCACTGTCAGTGTTTGGAGAAAGGCTGTTGATCACAATTCATTGCAATATTCAGCAGCCCCACCAGCTGATGGTTCAGAGTAGGCATTGCCTTAATAAAATATGCACGCCTTTGTATTTATTTCATGATTCTCAGAGCTGTATTTCAGCAAACTAATTGTGGTGCTGTCACGATTACAAATTTGACTTGACGATTAATTGTCACACAAATAATTGCTATTACCGATTTAATTGTGTTTTTGGCATTGAACATATGAATAAATAATTAATTTCTGTTTGTCTTTTAGGATTCGTAATAAAAAGTTGCACAGGGCAGATATGACAAATAACTTAAATATACAAAAAAAATACTGACATTTAATAATTTTGTACTTTAAAAAAAAGAAATGGCGGTTAATAGAAGATCTACAAGCTTACAACGCGTTCGATTGGCTAGCGAGATGCATGACGAAATAGAAACCTATAAATAGGTGTGTCACTTCACAAAATCATTTATATTTTTTGAAGTGAGCTCCCACCAGACAAGCTAACATTGGTCAAGTGACACGTGATAATATGTAATATAAATAGGTAAGACAGGATTAATCAGGAACAGTACTGGCGGAGACCTGTGCTCCGAGGAGCACATTTTCTAGTTTTTATTTTATTTGAAAATGTCTGAACATTTTTCAACATGGAAACGATTAAAAATAATTGTGGTTATCTAAAATAATTGCGATTAGACGATTATGTAATAATTGTGACAGGCCTAACTAATTGGAACAAAAACTATTATTAAATGCTCTCTAACATTTTTCAAGCTTAGGTACACTGTTTTAAGCCAAGAGACACACAGACACACTAAGAACAGGAAGTGAAAATGACAAAATCACTGTGATGATTGGAAATCAAAACAGTGATGACTCATTATTGTAATTAGCTTGTAATTTAGCCCTCAGCTTTTGATCTCATTCATTATTTCAAGCCAAGGCCACTACTTGTCATTGGTCGCACCTTCATGCATCAAAACCTTTGTCCTTCCTTAGACCGTGCTATGAGAAGGCATAATTCATAGATGGTTGTGGAGTGTGGATAACAACTTCCTGTCTCACTTATTTTCCTTTGTTAACTGTTGAGACAGAGTGGGGATGCTCGGAGAATGTGTAGGATCGGTACAGGCTTCTGGCAGGACTCAAACCAAAGCCGGCATGTGTGGAGGAAGGTGTCTTTAGTCAAAAGACAAACTGATTTAAAACCATGACAACAGAACATGAATGTGAAGTTTGTGAACTTAGGTTAGTGTGTGTGTGGTGACTCTGAGTGGGAATGCTTCTATATACTAAATCACCTAATTTGACCTTATTCAGAAGTCCGATTTGTGTTAAATTGAGATAAAATATGGAAGTAGTAGTACAGCACATTGTTGTGTAATTCAGGAAATCTTGTGTTTTCATTTGGACATTTTTCCCACAATAGAGTGCTTACTTTCAGACCGCAAAGACTGCTAAGCTCACAGAAATTCAGGAAATGAGAGTTGTGAAACTCCTGATTTCACTTCAGGGTGAGAAGGATCTTGCAGCTTAAGGCCTATATCACATTTCTGTAAAAGAGGTACAGTATATACTGTATGAGACCTGTAACATCAAGGAGGCTGTGTCAAAAACATTCTTTGCTTGCTGTAGTTGTGGTTTGCAGAATGTAGTTTCCTTAGATGTGTTAGTAGGCCTACTGGTGCAATAGCCTATTGTTTTTGTGTCACTTAATGTTAGACTCGGCCTATATTATAAAAAAAATCTGTAAGAACAATTATGGTCCTAAACATACTGAGGCAACACACCTGTCTATTTATTGCTTGATCTGCGACATGACCCATCACCTACATGTTAACTGCCCTCTTGTGGCATGATGACAGACGAAGAATACCCCAAAACATAAACAAGTCTATGGCCAACACAAAAAAACCCAACCAAAAACACCTATTTTGCCTCCAACATCTGTGATCCATGAATCTCACACGTTGTGTAGCTCTGGGCACTTCCTCTAGTTTTTTTTATTGGGTGTTGGTGGTTGTTGCCCATAGGCCTAAATTTATAATGGGAAAAATCCTAAAAATCATAACCATATCCATCAATGCACCAAAGAGTGCATAACATTTGAATTGAATGTTAGAATCAGTAATGGCGACAGAAACACACAATGCAGAGCATTTCCCTCAAGCACGATGTCAAAAAATAAATAAATAAAATCACAGAAAAGCATACTGACGACACATGGCTACAGTCAGTTCAAAGGACATGGACAACTTAAAGCCACATCACAGTCAAATATGGCCAACAGCAGTTTCCTCACCTCCTGCAGACAGCCTTAACAGTAGTCTGTCTCCCACAACTCAAAAGCTATTGGTCTAACAGGGACCATATGGTGACCATGCTGCAGCCAGCGTAGTCTCAGAAGCCCCTGAGCGCTTCATGACAAAAGCTCAGAGAAATATGTCACCTCCCAGGCTCCCACTCTACCTGCGCTACATACTGTATGTCAAAGTTCATTGAATTTGTTTGACTTTTGTTGAATAGCATTTCTTTTGCTTTCATTGATGATAAGCAATCAAGTTCCCTTTATCAGAACGAGAAACTGGGACAGTTGTTTAGGAGCTTTTAAAATCACACAATGCTTCAAGGAGTTGCATTCAATACATCATTTTTTCCTTGCTTTCATTGGTGTTCTGTATAGCTGGGAAAAAAATCTGGTCAAAACTAGTGCTTCGTATTAAGAGTACAGTGTTACGATCTGCCCACAATATGTACTGTATGTTGGAATAATGTGATACTGGCCTGGGTTTACAATAGGATATTTATTATCACAATATGAATCATAATGTAAACCTTTTTTTATGAATAACCCCTGGTAGAACATTTTTAGACTCAGACTTGTCTTAATTAATTTTCTCCTACAGAGTTGTCAGTTCTGTTTTTAGTCTCTAAAGACTAACCGTCAGTGATATCACTTTTGTGCCACATGCATATTGTGAATTATTTCTATCACTTTCTATCACTATCAAGTATTGTATGACAAAGGATTGCTAAAACACATTCCCTTTTAACAGGTATTTGCATTAGATATCCTATATATTGCATACATTTGCTTCACATTCACAATTGAATGAGGTCAACAAATGTACAAATTTATTTGCGTCATTGGGACTTTCATGTGGTGGCAACAGTCCATTGACTGGACTGTTGCCACTAACATCGAGTCTCCGTCTGTCTGTCTGTTATTATAGTACATAATTATTGCCCATCAATCATCTTTTAAAGATGTCCACTTGTTGTCACTGCTTCAAAGAGCTTTTTCTTTTTTACTATTATGATTAATGTGATGACTGTCATTGTAAAGTCAACCAACTGTTAAGAAGATTAGTATGTGGTTCCAGTGGAGTCACATTTAGTTTAAAACAGATCTCCTGTCTGTGCCTTGAGTCCTCTCTCCCATATCTGGACTCTGCCCAAATTAATGACATTTATTTTAATATTAATGAGAGTGGTCCATTGTCACTCACTACCACTCCTCCCTAGAACAGGTGTGAGATGGTGTTTGTTCAAGCGTTTCCCTTTTGTTCAGAAACGGGTTGGGTTGGGTGGATTTCAGAATGCATGGATTATGGCTGTCTCATTGATTGTCAGTAATACTAATAATAAACTTTATTTATATAGCACCTTTCATGACTGATGTGAAAAATGTGAAAATAGCAGATCTAAAAGCTCACAATGCATCGTATCTCGGTGCATTGGGAGCTTGTAGATCTGCTCTCTTTTAGTGCGACACTCTTGTATGATGAAGTGGGGCATTCATTTATGAAAAAACGTTTTGAAATATGGAGATAAGTGGTTTCTGAAATACACATTTTGCATCATACAGCTCAAGGCTCTTTACTTTGCATATACTGCAGGCTATTACTATACTAATATTGGCAGCTATCAAAAGCCATACATTATCCCTCCTTACAATGCTCAAAATATATTTTCAATGGCAGGCGATTGACTATTGGAACAGACCATACTACAAATGTCTGACTAATTTCTTTGCTTTGTGAGTTTTCTCCAGTTTGAAACCTCCATCAACTATTGTTTATCACATTTAATCAGGGCTATTATAAACACGGCCCCTTCCTATACAAACAAACCCATTGTAACTGCAAATTCATTGAAATCACCCGTCCTTGCTTCTGGTGACTCATACTGCCCTCCTATGTGAGGGGGCCATGTTTTTTCCATTACTTTTTTCATTCATTTATTTTTTATTGTATTTAATTTTTTTCATTTCCCTCTAAAAATAAAAAAGATATATGATGTATTGAAAAAACACAGCCCCCTCACGCATTACAAGGACAATATCAGTCACCAGAACCAAGGACGGGTGTTTTCGATGAATCTGTCATGATTAAAATGGAGTTTGAAGTTACAATGGGTTTGTATAGGAAGGGGCCGTGTCTGATAAAATAAATATCAAATATCTAAATACTGGATCAAGTAACTTAAAAACTGTCTGGGGTGCTCACAAAAGCCTGAGTAGGCTTGTCTGATAAAAATGAATATCAAATATCTAAATACTGGATCAAGTAACTTAAAAACTGTCTGGGGTGCTCACAAAAGCCTGAGTAGATGTAAAAGTGACAGCAAACATGTTTAAAAGTGAAATATCCCTTTAAACCATAGAGTAGATACACTTGTCCATTGTCTTGTCCGAAAAAACACAAAAAGTTAGAATACAGAGATAAAAGGTTTCTCCCCGCAGACAGCGTGTGCGTGTGTGTGTGTGTGTGTGTGTGTGTGTGTGTGTGTGTGTGTGTGTGTGTGTGGGTGTGGGTGTGTGTGTGTGTGTGCGTGCGGAATACTAGAAAGCATGTTGCATAATTTGTTTGTCTGTAAATCCACATGGGACATTCCCATACCTTCAGGGTTTTAATGGACTATGCCTGTTAACTAGGTTATTAATGCCCACTGTATTGACATCAAACCAGATATTGTAAATGTTGAGATGGCTAACATAACCAAACAAAGCATCAAAAGCAGGCAAAATTAAAATAATCGATACATAAACCACCTTATCAGGATTCACATCCATAGGAAATAACTGCGCACTCCTCCAAAAAGCTTTATTTCATGAGTTCAACAAAAATAACGTGTTTCACAAATGTGCTTTGTCAGGTTCATTTCTAAAACTTTGAACAACACGTTTCAGGTTAATTTCTAAATCTAGATTTAGAAATGCTTTTACAATGTATGTATAATAACAGGGAATGTACAGTATGTAATGGGGAGAGAGTGTGCACTGTGCACTCTGCCAGTGTTTTATTTCCTGATTTCCTTTTCCCCATTGTATATAGTACAGTGTACAGTATACAGTAATCTATAGGGCTAGTATTTTGTAGTTGGGAACGGGGCCAAATGGAATTGGACCAAATCACGTGCAACTATGCAATCCACCAGGTTTTTTTTTTCTTTCTTTCACAACCTTCACTGCCACCAACAAAGTCAGACTGAAATGTGATTTGGATATAATTTGCTTAACAAAACCTTTCGTCCTAATTCCTACATTGAGAGAACCATAGTCTAAAGTATCCTTCATTTGAGACATAATGTCCGCAAGTATGGAGTTAAACTTTACTTGCATGTAAATAATCTACGTTGTGCCTTCAGGGTTGATCATTGCATAATGGTATATAATTGACATAGAAATCCACAGATTATGTTTCTGAAACTGTATGACTAAAAAAGATCAAAGATTAGCACAAAGCTAAATCTTACCATCAGATCCCCATGGTCCTGCGGCCCTGACTTGCTAGGTGCTATGCGACAATCCCACTGAGTAACAGGATTCATTAGGTGGAAAATTACTTGATTATGAGCGGAAATGAAAATAGACTAATTAGCTTCAGTTCATCATCATCAAAGGGATTAGGCAAAATTATATCAGGGTCACATTTTATTTTGTCATTGCAAGGGAATTGTCTACAGCTTCTCAACATTTTTAGTTTCAGGTTTCAGCTCTTAGTGCTGCCGATACCCCTTCATGAGTGAGAAATACGAGAGAGGGTACATAATGCATTTAGTGGAGAGTGGAGACTGTAGCAAGTTACATGAAATCATGGCAATTTCTGTGCCTTTCTAAATGTCTGCTTTCTTCTGACCTTTAATGGCTTTTACTTCCCATAATAAGTGGTTTCTGTCAGCTGTCTGCTTGCAAGTGCCGTGGCGTGAACTATAAAATATATTTTATGTGGTTGCATCCTCCTAAAAGGTTCAAATAGTTCAGTTAGTGTGTGTACATGTATCTTTTTGTCAGCTGCGGGCTATTATCTAAACACTTGTCTCTGTGCACTCAAACATTTATCAGGCTTTCGCTGTGATTAATGCCTGAGTTGAAACCACCACCTGTGTCTTCCATGATAAAAGTGTGAGGGAGTTGAGCTTGTGCAAGTAACACATTCTTTAGTGCAAAAAAGGCAAGTTTAGAGTAGACATTCATTTTACAATTCGCTAAATAACTGTACATTGGCACAGTCTTCTAAATATATTTTATAAGCACCTATACTTTATTTTCTTGACATTGTCCTAATATTACCTTTTTACTAGTTCGCTTGAGGAAAGATTTTATGCAGTCATTGCACATAATCAATTTTAGAAGCGTAATCACTTTTGTTGTACCCACAAATAGCGAAACAAGCAAACAAGCTCAGTAGCACACAACACATTGCAATCTTGTACATCTATTTTAGACCGTTTTTGACCATTTTTGTTAGTTCCTCAAACATCATGTCTCACCGAGCCACCAGCCTAGTCCCACTCGGTTGTCTTTCCCTATAGCAGTCTGCCCGTGTCTGCAATTTGACATTGCCTACTACTACATACATTTGCTCTACCCAGATACAAAGTGATTGTAGGGGATTGTAGAGATGACTCTCTCACCAGAGAGCGGTGGAGGATTGGAAGCCTCTCCTACTGTAGCATGAGCCACTGTTGTCCTTATTATGCGAAGGACCCATTATTGAAGTCATTTGTGATATGACTCTTTGATAAGGTGCAGAATGCATTAATGCAATGTGCTTGCCATCCGTAATCTTGCCAAACCGTAATCTTTAAACTCCTCAAGTCTTGTTGGTCACCAACATCAAACTTGATCAAACAGATGAGATCTGTAAAGGGTTATCGGGTATTTCAATTTGGCATTTTTCTTATTAGGCCAACCCTCAAGTTGCGTGGTGCCTGATTAGGCCGGCGCCCGAGTAGTTAGTTACATGAAGGATAAATAATCAGAATAGGATAAATCTTCTCCGATGTCCTACAGTATTTCCAATGGTGGGGTTCATTGCATGTTGAATCATATATTTTAAATATGTCAGGTAGAAATGTCCCCATTCTTCATTTCCATGTCACTTTAAGGTATTAAGCCAGGGTTTAATTTTTACTCATGACTAGTGCAGTACAATAGCCTACCTGTTATCAGGGTACTTAAAGGCCTGGAGCTGTGTAGAACTCCATGGGTCGGCTGATCCCTTCTTTGTCCTTCTTTAGCGGGCTACGGGCATTGCCCGTTCGGGGCAGTAACGTCATATTGATCATGTCAGTCATCTCTGTATTTGGGCAAAAACGAACGACTTAATTGGGCATAAATTGGACAGACACACACACACAAATACACATTCCTTGAAATGTATAGATGGATTTATAGATAGATCTGAAATAGACAATTCTGTAGATGTATGTGCCTTTTACTTGCCTTTTGTGAGCACTTGTGTTTTTGAATGACTTTCTGAAATGCGTTTCAGAGAGTGCATTTTTTATATTCTTTAAATGTTTTACGGAACTGCCGTTTTATTATTTTTGACTTGGTACTTGCATGGCGACTTGCACTGTACAGTACAAGTCACTTTTCTCCCCCACTCTCTTCAGGATGTGGACTGGAAGTCAACGATGGCTACTAATGTACATACTGTATATTAGAGCCTTTCGGCCATTTGCGTAACTCCATTATCTTGGATTGCCAGGCTTAATTTGGAGGAATGGAGGCTCCAGCCCCAGGTTTCCCCCCAAGCCTAAAAGGGAAAATACAAATAATGACATTATGTTTGGGTTAATTCTAAATGCTTATTACATTTTCTGTCCAGTCATTCACAGACCCTGGGTGTATCCATTTTCGTTTATTTTATTTGGGTGACAACCACAGACAAATAAGTATCGGTGTACGACATAAATGGAGAAAAAAAAATCTCAATTAGAATCAAATTATCCCATGCCCTGAGAGTAATCTGAAGAGAACAAGGCTGTAGCCCCACCCCCAAATCTGAGGATACATGGGACAGTGTTACGATATCTGACGTCGAGTAGAGAGATGATACTGTAACAGCTGGCCAGGGATGAACCGCCATAGCACTAGACCATACTATACACACACACACAACAAAAAAAAACAAATGTCGACTATTGCTTACATTGCACACACACACACGCACGCGCACACACACACACACACACACACACACACACACACACACACACACACACACACACACACACAACAAAAAAAACAAATGTCGACTATTGCTTACATTGCACGCACACACACACACGCACACGCACACACACACACACACACACACACACACACACACACACACACACACACACACACACACACACACACACACACACACACACACACACACACACACACACACACACACACACACACACACACCTACTGCCATACATTTCCACATACGCCCATGCCCATCCACAGACACAGATGCTAGTGTGTGTTGTATGACAGATATCTACAAGCTTGCAGCTGTGTTTATCTTCTGTCACTTCAGTGGGTGGGCCTACAACTGTTAGTCCATGGAAACACATTTACAGCTGCCTTATAGTCGTAGCCAAAATGTCATTCACACACATGTACATGTATGAGATTGCTACGTGGAATGCGCTCCCTCTGCCTGTTTTCATTCTTTTAGCAGCAAAATACTGTTAACATAATCACAGTCATAGATTGTAAAAGGAACATTGGACGTTGCTGTCAGGACTAGTTCCCAGTCGCTCCCTGGTGGTGACATCTTCATTCTTTAGAACCACACACACACTACACATCCTGTAGTCTTATCTCATGTTGGAAGATAAAGTTATTTACTCAATTACTTGCTGATGTGAAATGTGATCTCCCAGCAACAGAGGAGGAGCCCTAAAGTAAAGATTACTCAAGCCATCTCTGATTCTGAGATCTAAATATATTGGTGCTGTCCTTGTGCACTGAGTGTTAACCACTTAAACCCCATTAGGTTGAGCAGAGTCCCTCAGGACCCTATTTTCTGTTTTCACTCTACATTAAATATCTTCGCTGAAAATAGCAGATCGACAAGCTCACGCTTTATTTTCAGCGAAAGTTTCCCTCAGAATGCGGAATACGGATGCTGGCGTTCAAGTAACCATGTGTAAACTTTTTTTCTCACTGCACAGTATTCTTAGACTGGGTGTGTAACTCAGCTGCGTTTCATGCAAATTAAAGTTCGTTCATGGTTTACCATTTGTAATTTGTAAGGACACATGGCATGCTTTATCGTGTAGTTCAGTCTTTTTTGTTTTCATGCTTTGCAGAGCATTTTCATGTACAGCTGGATATATAGCTGTTTGTTGGAAATGGCAGATCTACAAGCTTGTAGCACGGCACTCGGTGCCACGCTATGAGCTTGTATATCTGCTATTTTTGAATGGCCAAAGTGTAAAATAATGCTTTTTTAGCTCAAATCAAAAAATGACACAAATGTGTTCCAGGTCTTAATGGGTTAAAGAATTTAAACTGGTACAGTTTAATAATAAAGTATACAAATATATCGAGCATCATGATAGTTCAGGCAGGCACGGCAGTCAGGCAGTATTCCACATTCAGCCTCACACAAATTCCCTTCATTCTCATTCGCTGACAAGCTAACTGTCTTTTTAAGCAGAACACCATTCACTCTTCATACTGCATGCTCAGCGTTTGGTTCACAGCACCGTTCCTGCAGCCTGTCTGTCAGTGGTGGAAAAAGTACTCAAATTTTTTACTTAAGTAAAAGTATCAATACTGCCATGAAAATACTCCGTAAATTCAAAATGTATTTAAAAGTAGTTTGTAAGAGTACAAAAGTATTGGTATCAAAATGTACTTAAAGTACCCAAAGTAGAAAGTACTCATTACGCAGAATGCCCCATTTCACAAGTTTTCAAATGTGTAAAATGGCAGATCTACAAGCTCACAATGCGTCGCATCAGGACGCATAGATCGGCTATTTTCAAATGGCCGAAATGTATATAGGGCTGAAGTGGTTAATGTATGTTTTGTAATAATCAAAATCTACGAAATAACTAGTAGCTAAAGTTTTCAAATAATTGTAGTGGAGTGAAAGTACAATATTTGCCTCTGAGATGTAGTGGAGTAGAAGTAAAAGTACCTCACAATTGTACTTAAGTACTGTACTTGAGTAAATATACTTAGTTACTTTACACCACTGCTGTCTGTGATCAAACTCCCTCCACCTATCTGTGGCATTTAGTTCTTCACGATGTTGAATGTATGATTCTGTGGATTGTATATGATGTCATGTCTGTGTATCTTAACTCATGCCCTTGGAGCGTTCAACGTTATGTTTATGCAATAACTCTGTTTCTTAGCCTCTGCTTCTTAGGGGGTTAGTTATCTCAGATTCTATGTCATGCTTGCACAGATAATCTGCAGTATCACAGGAGTCATATACCGCCCAACCGAATGCAATATCATTGCAATAAATGATTAATTCTGATGAAAGTGTCTGACTGAAAATCAATGCTCATGATAAATTAAACTGCATGTGTAACCACAACAGTAATAAACAAACTAGCAGCTGTTTGTTGGACTAGAAACTGGTTACCAAGACAACATAGCTTTAAAATGATAAACACAGCCTCTCACAAGGTGTCCAAATATTGCATTGAGTGGACCACTGAGCTCAAGTTTCTGGGGGCTGAGCCGGGAAGGGACATGTATTTTAGCTTGCAGATAAAATCTGGGTGCGTCTGGTGCACTCTATTACCTGAATTTTATTGTAGAACATTTTACAACTACTGCAAACATTTAATGAAATGTTCAGGTTTTTTTATAATACTAGTCAGGAGGAAAATGCCAAACAGGGCAACTAAGAACGCTTCAAATCAATGGTATTTGCTACATTCATTTTATATTGTCTTCCAAAAGCTGGCGGACACTAACCTTTTCTGAAAAATATCTCATACGAAGTTGTTTTGGTGTGTGTTTTTGTGTGGGTGTTGATGATGGGATTGTGTTTATATCATTTGTATAGTTTTCAGTCAATCAATGAAACTTTATTTATATAGCACATTATATATTAAGTGCAGTTCAATGCGTTTCACAGAAGAGGTTAAAAGAAAAGCATAAAAGACAGGAGGATAAAAAACTAAGCATTGCGAAATATATAAAAGTATGTTAAAATTTGTATGAATAAAAAACACTGCTCTTAGGGTTGGTTCATTGGTTGACCTTGCTCTGCCAGATTCCAGAAAAACTGATAGCATCTTTTGAACTTGATAAACACTCCGCTTGGCTCTAGCAATGAATTTGTTTTTCAGAGATGTGTGTCTGATCTTTGTCTGTGAACTCATCTCTATGTCTGTCACAATTAATCGCCTGATCACAATTATTTGAACTGATAGCAATTATTTTGCGTAATCGTTAAAACGTTTCCATTATTCTCTATGAAAACAGCTGGATAAAATGAACAGAAATGGCATATTTCCATCATGAAAACGGCTGGATAAAATGAACAGAAATGTTGTATTTCCATCATTATTTCTATGTCATTTTAACCACTTTTTTTCACTTAAAACCTTGTATCTCTATTGTGGGTATTTAGGGCAAAAGAAATAAAATCATAAGTGTTCTTCAAAAAATTGCGTGAAAGAACACACTGGAGCTGGAAATTAATTGCGATTGTTTGTATGACAATTAATCGTCCACTAAAATGTTATGATGGTGACATCTCAACATATCGCCTACATCTCGTCTGTCCCTACAGGTAGCCAATCAGACAATCCACTCGGAGAGGCCCGACCTGTCAATATGTTTCCAGATGTCTGTACTGGCATGGTTGCCCTGCATTTATCTATGGGTCGTCAGCCCCTTCTACCTCTTCTATCTCCAGAGGAACAAAAGAGGCTACATCATGATGTCTGTGTTGAACCGATTCAAAACGGTGAGATGGGTTCATCCTAGCTCAGACGCTTCTCTCTCTCTCTCTCTCTCTCTCTCTCTCTCTCTCTCTCTCTCTCTCTCTCTCTCTCTCTCTCTCTCTCTCTCTCTCTCTCTCTCTCTCTAATGAATTGAAAGAGTTGCTTTCTCGTCACAGTCTTGTGATGTGCGATGGTTGCTCTGTGTTTACTAAATACACTGAAAAATCCCACAGATGGTCATCAAAATGTTTAGATGAGTCATTTGGCAATGATAACATTACAAAGTTCCCGCCCACCCATGCTAAAGACGATACATTTTCTTCTATGAGACATTCTTTGACCCAATCCATTCCCATCTTTACCCTCCTTTAGGGTTAATTTATACTTTATTGCGTTACCTTTTCAATTGGTGTTTCTTGCCAAAAATGTACAAAGTCTTGTCGCGTAACACTTTTTTTCATTTGAAAAAGCGCAATTGCTGTCAAATGAAAAGCGCTAAATGACGCTTTTTTCAGATACTTGTTGAAGGGGTTGTGCGATGAAGTGTCTGCTGTTTCTGCCAATGTTTGCCCCCAGAATAGGCTTCATGTGGTTTATCTCTTTCCTTTGTCTGCTCAGGGGTTTGGCTTGGCGCTGTGGATCGTGTGTTGGACAGATCTCTTCTATACGTTCTATGAGTTGCACCATGGTGTCTCTCAGCCACCCATATTCTTTGTCACTCCACTGGTGGTCGGCATGACAATGGTGAGACACGTTACAACCACAAGTATTACACTTTTACATTACAAAGGCACTTTTAGGCAGAGTACGCACTTTGGGATACATAGGGATGTAACTTTATCACGTTATCAACAATGGACTAGAATAGATTTCTATACTTTCAAGTATTGACTAGTATCAAGTAATTGTTCAGGTCCAGTCTAACATTCACTACTCTCAAAATGTAGCTCAAGAACACTAATATGCATGCATGTGTTGGTGTGTAAAACAGTTTCTTAAGAATAATTTCTCTCGAATGATCGTGTATTGTATTGTATTGTTGATAAGAGGACATAAGTAGTACACGGTATTAAAGTCACACATGCATGCTGCAGAGCTGCCTGAGGGAATTGACACAGTGCTGGCTATAACGTGTTGTGTCTTGCAAACATTACGACTGTGAAACACAGTCATTTCACAGTCCAAGTGAAAGATTTTACCCAGTAAAGGTGGAGAAGGCTACGCGTTGTGTTACCTTCTGTGGTCTCTCTGTTTTCAGCTGTGGCTAATCTAACTCAATCTCTCCCTCTGGCTCGCCCACTTCCTCTCCTTGCCTCCTGTTTAATAACTCCCCACGCCTCTCCTCTTATCAGCTGATGGCCACCTTTCTGATCCAGTTCGAGAGGTTACGCGGGGTTCAGTCCTCGGGGGTGCTCTTCATCTTCTGGTTCCTGTCTGTGTTGTGCGCCATCGTGCCTTTCCGCTCTAAGATCATACAGGCGTCCAGCGAGGTGAGAACGCACCGCAGTCAGTCCTCATGTGTGGCATTATGTCTTCATCATCCTCGGCCTCTGTCTACCTCTCTCCTTTCATCAAACTCTCACTACCTCACCACTTACTCACCACTGCCTCTCCTCTCCTCAGTCCTCACCTCTCCCCCATCCCACACAGCTCCCTCCCCTCCCCCACACCACACACCTCTGTCTGTCTGTATTGGGAGCTTACAGTAGGTAGAGGTTTTCAAGGGGTTATGCAGGGACATACTGTAGCGAAGCATAACGCAGCTTTCGATAGACCTGCTGCCTACCGGCTCTACACAGTATCTCAACCTCCAGCGCTGTAGGGTTAAGTAACACAGACCGTAACTCGCCACAAAACGCCACAGCAAAAACCTCCAGCAGGACAGACTGACTGGCAGATTGATCGTGTAAATTAGGAGCACAGAGATTAAGACACAGGAAGTGGTGGAGGTTAGATACAGTACGTAGATACAACTTGCAAAATGCAAAAATAGAAATGGAGCATTGTGCCATAGAATATAGGGAGAGGAACTAGCAGCCACATCAATATTTTAACCCATTAAAGGGAAACTTCACCGATTTTGATAAAAAATCCTATTTTTATGAGGTCTAGGACCCATAAACATGATCCTGGTGTGTTTTTTGTGTTGTGTCTGTGTTTTTAGATTTTTTATCCGTGAGTATCTCATTTGAGATACTCACGCATCAAATGACGCTGATGGATCAGCTCACCTTATGTCCGCACTACATGGTGTCTCAGTGAGACCAAACCCACACACCCCAGGGGGTGTTTCCCAAAGAGTGGGACCAGCCTTCTTTTTTTCCCCTTCCTCAATTGTACAATAGCGTCGGTAAACACTCAGTGGAGATTCTCCACTGGAGAACACAACAGATATTTATTTGAACCATAAAACACAGAAGAGCAGCTCCACCACAGAGGAATTCAACAGGCTGCGTGCTGAAATAATGCTGGACATGGACACAGCTTGTATGGATTACTTTAGAGTAAGTATGATTGCTGTAAACATTATGCCAACTTGACATAATAATCCAACGTGTAATTGTACTTGATTGCTTTAATGTTAGAGATTAATAAAGTTAGGCTAGTGTACCATGTGTAGGTAACTTCTGATAGACTGCGATGCACGCAGCCCATTGTTTACATTGTACCGTACCGTTCCAATAGCTAGCCAAATGCTAAGCTAAAACACTTGTGTGACAAGCCTAATTTATGCTTTGTTTCTCGTCAGATTTTAAATATAAAGTGCTTATGCCATGGCCACAGATGTTACAATTTGAATCGGGTGGGTGTAAGTACCCGTATCTGTCGTATTGTTAAATAAAAAAGCATTTTTATCCGATCGGTGGCCATTTTCTCATTGATATATAATGTATGGGAAGTGCAATAAACCTCCCCACCGATAGGGTCGGCATAATAAATGGCCGCCGATCGGATTAAAATGTTTTTTTATTAAATAATACGGAAGATACTGGTACTTAGACCCACCCGATTCAAATTGTAACATCCGTGGTCATGGGATAAGCACTTTATATTTGAAATCTGAACGTTTATGTAGATGTACGGATTGTACATGTAGAAAGTGCAAACACCAGGTTGAAGCGCCGCCATGACAGTCATGTGTCACGGCTATTTCGTCCATAGACTCGCGGGTCGGGTCCCGAAAATAGCAGATCTACAAGCTCACAACGCGTCAGACTCGACACTTTGTGAGCTTGTAGGTCTGCTATTTTCGGCTCACATGCAATATTAGTATAAATTAGGCTTCACCTCGGATGATATCTAATCTACAAGTCTAATTATCTAATGTGTTATTTTCAACAGGACAGAATGGAGGAACTGCTGATGAAGAAAGACCTCGGACTCACGAGATATTCATATATATAATTTTTCTAAATAAAACGGTTACATTTACAAACTGCTTGCTCTACTCATTGATCATGGTATATTCTACATTGTGTAAGCATTTATAATGACAAAATGTATGAACACCCAATTCTATAAGGGTTCTTTTGAACTGTTTCATGATATAGTAGATGGTCTTTAATTTGTCAGAATGGTACATAATTACATGACTGTAAGCATTACAGATATAATAGTGAAAAACTCTTGTTCATTCTGTTAGTATTTACTTGTGTACATGTAATCATTATTTTTCTGGGGACCCCAGCACATTGGATTAAACTTTACTGGTCTTAGATACAATAGGCTATAGTAAAACCTAATATTATCCATACACCAATTGAAAGCATGAAACGGTTTAGTTTAGTCCAAAGAATATAACTGGAAATGACAGTGAAACATTATGCTCTCAGATATACGGAGTCACACATGACATGAGTATGAAACATTTTGTTTTATTATTATATTGTTGACTATGCCGCATCTCCATGGATGGCCGACTCCCAAGTAGAAGATGGACGTCATGTCACCAGCACCGGACTGTTTAGACATTCATCATTCTAAAGCATTCAGTGTTGCCAGATCTTGTGAGAGAAATAAGCAACCAGGTATATGAAAACAAGCCCAAAAGAAAATACCTAAGCCAAGAGCACTTTAAACCTAGACATGGGCTATTTGAAAAATGCCGATCTACAAGCTCACAACGTGTAAGGATGTGATGCAGTGTGAGCTTGTAGATCTGCTATTTTCAAAAAAATCTTGAGGGGAAAAAAGTGCAGATTGTGGAATATTTTTTAAACATTTTAACAACACATTTTTGGTAGGGTCTCCCTGGCAAATATGTTGGCGCGCAGTGCACAGATGAGGGTCCTTGGAAAAGTACATGAACATGTTTGAGAACCACTGGTTTAAACAACAATCAAAACATTTGGAAACGAGCCCAAATATCAACTACATTTTAGAAACCAGCCGCTTATAATAAGCAGACGTGGCAACACTGGCCAATGTGCTGTATGTGTTGTTGTTGATATGTTGTAGTGAGAACTGGGAGGGGAAAGTTACAATGTAGACCACGCCCCCACGCAGCCTCCTCCCCACAAGGAAGTGCAGTGCCCCAAAGCATTGTGGTCATTGTAGTAATGCAGCCAAACCCCAGTCATCCAGTCAAACCCCAGTCAAAAACACAGACTTCTATATTTTTCTGGCCATAGGGTGCAAATTTGAAATTTTGCTACTGTTATCTACTACTAATATTATTAACATTGAGTGACTGGGACTTCTTCCAGGGGTGAAGTGCTCCTTTAAGACTGAAGCCGATTCTAGAAATGTCTTCTACAACCCAACAGTATTCGGAAAAATGTGTTTCTATAGCAGTGGTGCTCAAACTTTTTCATGTCAAGGACCCCCAAAATGATATGTATTTGGCCGCGGACCCCCATCTCAAAATATGTTGTTCCAGGGACCCCCAGAAGCAATGATTTGAGTTGAAAATGGTCGCTTTAAATATATATATATATATTCAAAGATTTGCACACATTTTCACAATTATTTTTTTTTTTTACACAGATGCGTTCCAGGTCTTAAAGGGTTAAAAGGCAAGGCAGAGTTCATTTGAGTTTTTCCTATTGTCAACAAACTGAAAGCCCATGAGACCAAAACTTAAAATGCATGCCGCATGTGAACATGGCGTGTGCTTTTCTGGCAGTCTGTCAAAGAAGTAGAGAGACTGGCAGGCAGCTGTGAGGCAGGGCCATCCCAGGCCACTGCACTCCTTGTGCTCCTGTAATCACGTTGATTCAACACATTATCCCATGTACAAATATGATTTGGAAAACACCCAAGCGTTTTCAGCGCCTTAGGAGATAAAGCTTTTCATTATACAATAAACTGATCGAGATGTTTTGAGAAATGGATGGTATTCATAGGAAGTGGAGTACACTACAGATATAGAGATCAAACTCAGTCAGTAACCTTATGAAACCTTATGTGTCACACTTTCGTGCATGCTTCAAGAACCAGCATAAATCACAAGTAATCGCGTGTTACATCAGCGTGGTGCAAACCAAACATAAATCAGGCCTTTACAGCACTTTGTGTTGTTTGGTGTTTCAGAGTGAGGTCCCAGACAAGCTGCGCTTCGCCATGTTCTACCTCTACTTCATCCTGGTGGTGCTGGAGCTCATCCTCTGCTGCTTCAACGAGAAGCCGCCTCTCTTCTCCAGCGACGTCACAGACCCGGTGAGTCAGACCCGCCACTACAGCCTAATGATGTTTATGCCTTGGCCACAAGCGAAACGCACAGCCGTGCGTGATATACAGTGTAACAGCGGGCCCAGAATACCTCTTTGTCTAATCAAATTAGCCGACTGGAACCAGCTGTTGTATAACCTTGTCTGGCCTATTTTCTCTACTTCTAATCTACGGTACTGTATTTCTTTGCAGAATCCATGCCCTGAGTCCACAGCAGGCTTTCTTTCCACTATAACCTTCTGGTGGTTCACCAGGTAGGCCTCCTCTGCTCTGTGGAGGGCCAGTCACACATACACACATTGCACGCATACATTATTTATCTGTTTTTGCTTTGTTAGCCACTTAATCACCTAAACCCTATATTCCTCATTGACCGGCGCCCCCCAGGGCTCTCTACTAGGCCTCCTTTTCCCCTCTACATAAAATCTCTTTGCTGAACATAGCCTGTATCTACTGTACAAGCTCACAACTTGTCGCATTGTGACGCACTGTGAGGCACTGTGAGCTTGTACAGTGTAGATCTGCTGTTTTTGACAAATATTTGCCAGGGACACTAGGTTTCATGTGGTTAAACCCTACAGTTTATACTTTGTTTACTGGGGTCCCCCAGTACTTGGCCCTGTCCTCCCCCCCCCCCCCTCTACAGCAAATCTCTTTGTTGAAAATAGCCACTCGCCGATTTAAAATAAAATGTTCACCTCAGAATAGGGATGCTAGGGTTCTTGTGGTTAAGTCGGGGGCAAAATTTGATTTCTGTCTGCACCCATTATTGTCATTTCTCAAATAATGATTCATTGATCTAAGACTTGGAAGTGCTTATGATTACATTGCGTTTCTCTTTCAGCATGGCCATTAAAGGCTACAAGATGCCCCTGCAGGCTAAAGACCTGTGGTCCCTGAACCACCAGGACCAGTCCAAGGAGGTGGTGCCCAAGCTCCTCAAAGAGTGGGACAAGGAACTTGCCAAAGAACACAGGTACAGTACCAACACCTCATGTTATGGCAGGAGAGCCTGGTGGCTCTAGGTGGTTTTTGGTTAGTCGCATGGCTTCAACTAGCCACGTGGCCACCTGATACCAGGTCACGGTATCTGTAACTCTTAACTGCTGTGCTGCCTCTGGGCGACTGAAATTCCCCCGCGGGATCAATAAAAGTACTGTATCTATCGAGGTGGTTGGAGAATGGGAAGGAGAGAACGAAGTGAAAGTGTAGAAAGGAAACACAAATGAACCAATGGATGGAAAGTTGCGATGTCACAGTTTGTGGAAATATTATTGCTGTTGTTCAAATTTGCTGTCTCAAACTATTACAGTATGTCTGTCTAGCCTCCACAGAGACGAGCTTTTCTTAGATTCACCAATGTCCACTGTGAGTACAACTGCTCCCTTTGTTCATAAGGGTACAAAGCCTAATATGGCCTTTTGCCAACAATAGTTCCACCTTTCACTCCTTTCTCAGAAAGACACACACACGTGTGTGTGTGTGTGTGTGTGTGTGTGTGTGTGTGTGTGTGTGTGTGTGTGTGTGTGGGTGTGTGTGTGTGTGTGTGTGTGTGTGTGTGTGTGTGTGTGTGTGTGTGTTTGTGTGTGTGTGTGTGTGTGTGTGTGTGTGTGTGTGTGTGTGTGTGTGTGTGTGTGTGTGTGTGTGTGTGTGTGTGTGTGTGTGTGTGTGTGTGTGTGTGTGTGTGTGTGTGTGTGTGTGTGTGTGTGTGCGCGCGAGTATGGGATTTCCCCTTTGTGCATGTCACTGCTTGCACAGATACAATTTCACTTCAGGTCTTTCCCACTCCATTCTATTAAGAAGGCAGCTACATCTTATTTGTCAAACCATTACCACTGCTGTAACATAGATATTCAGTTATCTTCAGAGATCAGTAGGAAAGCAATGGGGGAGAACTTGAAGTGGAACGCTGTAAAGAGTGTTGTGTACACAGAACTAATCTCTGCAAAGGTTAAACGCCTGGTATAAGAATATATTTATACCGTTGCTGCACTGATATGTTTTGTATACATAGAGAACATTTTTGGCTTTGAAAGAAATAGTTTTTAAAGCTTCACACCCATCTGTCAGACTCCAACTGTCCCATATGCTGTAGAACTTGTAGTTCTAGACTTCTTGCAGCACTGCATTCCTCAACCCAAGAAAAGTACATTTTACTCTTATGTTACGTACCTCTATACAAGACGTAACAATAAAGAACCTTGAACCTTGGAACTTAATCCAGAACTGCTGTGTAATGTGCTTATTTAACTTCCAAGTACAAAGCAGCTTGGTTGCCTCTAAGAATGGGGCCCCAGGTCCATGTGGTTATACAAAGGCAAACCGTTCTCAGTGAACGTCTCTTGTAGAAACACACTTAACAACAGCTTGGGAACTATGAGTATAACCTCCATTATTCTTTCATGGCATGCTCTTCTCTTCTTTCTGTGATTATCCTGTGGTTTCCCCGCCAAACTTGTGTATTCTCTTTCCCCGTTCAAACTACAAAGACTTGAAAAAGGATATCGAAGAGTTGTGGAAACCGGTTTGGTGGAGTGCTGAATCCACATCTCAGTTGTTATGTTTCACACATTTTCAGCAATTATACCACTGCTGCAGCCTAACTCTACTTAACTAAAAGATAAGAGAGAAAAGCATTATTTGATAAATGGCCAGCATCATAATAAAACCTCAAGGAAAATGTTTGAGTGTTCCTTGTCCTAGTAATGCATTATGCATTATTAATATGTGTGACGCTTGTTAACAAATGTAACCGCAAATCAACCTTACACTTTCGTTAAATGGACCAGTGCTGCACATCCACAGGGATCATTTAGTATGTCTTCGGTTTCTTAATTGTTTCAACTCATAAACTATGAACATAAAAACAACAAAGGCGTTCTAGTCCTTTGGCTTCAGCTTTTGGTTCATGCTACAGTATCTTTCTTCTACCCAAACACACCTGCACCTCCCCTCTTTCTAGCGAGCAGAACCCTGCTGCAGAGGCTCTGTACACAAAGCCCGGGTCAGCAGAGACAACCAATCACGTAGGAGGTGAGAGCAGCCCGGAGGAAGTGGAAGTGTTGCTGTCTAAAAAGAAAGGCCTTCCCAGACAGCCGTCTTTCCTGCGAGCGTTGATCAAGTCCTTCGGACCCTACTTCCTGATTGGCTCAGCCTACAAACTCCTGCAAGACCTCATCACCTTTGTACAGCCTCAGCTCCTCAGGTGAGTCAGGGACAACAACACAACAGCCACAGTGTAAAAGAACATTACTTGCATGCACTGTTCCATGGAGTTAGCTTTGCATGTTGTGTTTTTGCATATTGATTTGCATGATAAGACATGCAAATTTGTATTATACATGTAGCTGTATTTATTTGACATTATGCGCTGTCTTTGTTTGGGATGCAAACTCAGTGTAGTATGGAAATCTGTTTCATCTTCAAGCCACAGTGACAGGTTGCAAGGAAACATGTGTATTAAGGCCTGCTCTTGATCAAACTGTTTTGATTGTTTCCACTGATGTCATATGAAAAACAGCTACACAGCTGAGCTATCTGAGTCAACATGTTATTTGCAGACCATTCATATAGATTTATTTAATTTGGTTTATTATAGCATAATACAGCCAAATAACTACAACAAAATAAATAGTCCCAGTAATTTACACTCCTGTCACACTGTTCTTCAGAAAATCAGTTGCTTATGTAGTTTATGTAGCGTTGGTGACTGCCCACCTCTGCTACTGTCTAGATCAGATATATTTGGTTATTTGCCTCAGGCAAATGGTGTGTAAATTAACTTACTATAAGATCATGACATCTTGGGCGACAAGCCACGGAGGATTGTGGAGATGATTGTATGATGGGTGACATGCTAGTGAGATGCATTTGTGTTTTTTGCATGGCAAGAAGTGTGTGAGTGTGTGTGTGTGTGTGTGTGTGTGTGTGTGTGTGTGTGTGTGTGTTGGAGAGGGGGGGAAATGGGGTAAGAACCAAGATACGTCTCATATCTTGGGGTTGGGGGTGTAGTGGCTCAGGATAAGATAGAGCGTCCGTTTTGGAGTTGGAAGGTTCCCGGTCCGTCGGGTCTGATCCCTATCTCTTCCTGGCTGTGTGTCAAACTGTCCTTGAGCAAGACACTGCAACACTAACTAATCTCGATGCGCAAGTTGGTGCCTTCCATGGTTTCCTCTGCCATCTGCATTTGAATATGGGTGTAAATAGGTGAATACAACGCACTTTATACTAGCCCTTTGGAGAAAGATGCTAGCCTGGTTCCAGACGAATCTCCCTTTGCAAAATTGCATGCACTTTAGCCCTCGGCAGATTAGGTCTGGCCCCCATCCATAGAGATTTCATTTCTCTCCCTCCGCAGTTGTGCAGAACCAACCAGGGCCCAGTATCCAAATGTAGGCGGGCTTATCACAAGGAAGCACTGCTCTGATTGGTTCGTACAAGGAGGCACTGCTCTGATTGGTTTAGGTCTAACCAATAGAGTCCGTTTGGATCTTTTTGTAACCGCCCCTTGGAAAAAAATCTACCGTTGATAGGGACCAGACTAATATCCACGCAGTGTGTCGTGTGATATTGTCTGGCCACGCGAGGCTAGAAAGACGCTATATAAAGGCACCATTTAGCATCTATCAGTCAGTGCAATCAATGCAATGATTTTAACAATGGAATGCCTTTAGGCCCTGTAGTCCCTGCTTTAAAGATACAACCTCCAATGAAATGTTTTTTCTCCAACCCTTTCCCAATTTCCTCAGGCTGCTGATCCGGTTCACACAGCAGAAGGGAGTTCCTGACTGGTCGGGCTATGCACTGGCCTTCCTCATGTTCTTCACCGCCCTTCTGCAGACACTCATCCTCCACCAGCACTTTCAATACTGCTTCGTCACTGGCATGAGGTTACGCACAGCTATCATAGGAGCCATCTACAGGAAGGTACACTCGCTGACACACACGCGTCGCGCACACAAGCACACTTAAGACCAATTCATACCAGTGATTCTCATTGCAATGAGGTGCAACTTGCAATTACTTGCAACAGAACCACTTGCAATCGGGCAATTCAGACCGCTGCAATTTTTCTCTGCAACGCATTGCAACGGTTTCATTGAATTGCAAATCATTGGTGTGACTATGGACTAGGCTCTACACGCACGCACGCACGCACGCACACACACACACACACACACACACACACACGTGCGCGCAAATGCACATGCACATGCACACACATACTCTTAGGTCCATTACACACTCAATTATGAATTGCAATATACAGTATAGATGCATATACACGCTCAATTAACATTTACTACTCAACTTGACGATAATATAAAGATTTACAAGCTGTGCGCTTCACATGTACATGCCACAGTTGTGAATGTGTGCATGCCACATTAAGTTTAAATTTCACTAAGCCATTTTGAAGATATATACATATATTATTCTCTGTGCCTTTGCCCTCCAGTCGCTGATTATAACCAATGCAGCCAAGCGTTCATCAACGGTGGGAGAGATTGTTAACTTGATGTCTGTGGATGCACAAAGGTTCATGGATCTCACCACCTTCCTGAACATGCTGTGGTCTGCTCCACTGCAGATTGTGCTGGCGCTGTACTTCCTCTGGCAGGTAATAAATATAATATAATACTCACAATTATCGCAGGGCGGGCGAAGCGGGTCAAGCCACGGAAGAAAAACACCCCACCAAAACGACACGGATGCTTTCCCAGTTTTAATGTGTTAAAGTAACATTTAACCTTTTTACAACCATACCTCCATATTGATCCTCACTAATGCTCAATTTTACGACCATTATCTACTTGCTCTGTTTCTCAGAGGTAGTGGTTAACTAAAATGTACCTGCCAATGACATCATCAGTGAGAAGTTCAAGCTAGATTTATATTTGTATTGATGCAACAAAGCGCGTTGATGTTCCTGGAAAACAAAGGCCGTACTTTCCATTATCTTATAGTTAGAATTAATGAGGATTGAAATATCTACAATGATGAGCATTAGTGAGGAGACTGAGGACCAATATATAGTATGGAGATAACGGTGAAAAAAAGTGTTTCTTTAAAGGAACCCTTTATTGCCATTTTGTGTCTTGTGATATTTGCATCAATGTAAATGCCCAGTGAATTGACAATGTCTATATGTCTGTCTGGGCATTATTTGTGCTTTATTCTCTAGACCCTCGGGCCATCGGTTCTGGCAGGCTTGGCTGTGATGATCCTTCTGATCCCGTTAAACGCAGCCATAGCCATGAAGACACGAGCCTATCAGGTACGTGCAGTCATACCATGTAATGTATAGTAGAGAATACTAGAGGTCAAAAGCCTTCAAATGAAAAGTGTGCTCGCAGTTCAATGCCTTACATGTATTACAGGTGTGTCTGCTTTGATTTCATTCTCAAACATAAAAAAAATATGTCTCTGGTGTCCTTGAACTATCTACTGTACCTCTCTCTCCCCCTCTCCCTCTCTCCCCATTCTCGGCGTCAGGTGAAACAAATGCAGTACAAAGACGCTCGCATCAAGCTGATGAATGAGATCCTGAATGGCATCAAAGTACTGAAGTTGTACGCCTGGGAGAACTCCTTCAAGGATAAGGTCCTGGCCATCCGGGAGAACGAGCTAATCCTGCTGCGCAAGACAGCCTACCTGGGAGCCCTCTCTACCATGGCCTGGACCAGCGCACCTTTCTTGGTACGTTCCGTCCAGTCACAGACGGTAGTGGGGAAATTGCACACCTGAATTAAGCGGGTATCTGCAGCGAGCACAATGGTATCATACAACACAGTTTTTTTTACCACAGTTTTAAAATGGTCCCCACAAAACTCGCAAGGTATTCAGTTGACATTTTGATTGACATTTTGATTGGCCACATTGACAGCATTTAATAGAACTTAAATAATAAACAATAATTCATTGTTTTCTGTAAGTTTATTTTGTAATTTATAACAGTTTATTTCTGGGTAAACTGCAACAGGAAGTCTTGGCAAACAGCCGCTGTGTAGAGAAGGGGCGTCTGACAGGCGCGCCATATCGTAGGAAAACAATGGTATTGCTTGTGACGTGCTTCTAGCAATGCGTTTCGGTGATAGCCCCATTAGTGTGATAATGTCAAAACTGGTACCTACTCCACTGTTTAGCCATTACTAGGTTACTGTAGCTAGCTTGTGCTGTTCAGCCTCATTGGGTTCCATTGCGGTACGGACTGCTGTCGGTACAGCCGTACCGCAGAGTTGCGTGCCTTGGATGTACGAGTGTTCTTTTTTTCTCCCGTTTTGCTCTCAGGTTGCCATGACAACGTTTGCTGTGTATGTGACTGTGGATGAAAATAACATCCTGGATGCAGACAAGGCCTTTGTCTCCCTCTCTCTCTTCAACATCCTCAGGTTCCCTCTCAGCATGCTGCCACAAGTCATCAGCAGCATTGTGCAGGTAGGAACCTGTCCTCTACTCTTCTCTACTGGGGTGGTTTTCAAACTTTTCGTGCTCCGTTTTGTACTCGTAGGAAAAATTCAATTCGGATTTCTTTTTTTGTATTAAATTGAAAATGGAAACTTTTCTATAATCATTTGCCCATAATAGGGACACCAATTTGAAAATGGTTAAATTGTATTTCTTTTAGGGTATAGAATATGTCTCTATATTGGGAAAGTGAGTGAAATGAATGAAAGGTACTGATATAGTAAATTAGAAAATAATTAATAACTTTTTGCAGCTGTATAGTATGTGTGGTTGTCACAAAATCCCAAGGCACACCTGGACTAGTCTCACAGCAAACCAGTGTGCCTCAGCACACCGTTTAGGAACCATTGCTTCACTTTGCTGTACTCTACTGTACTGTACTCTATTCTACTCTTCTGTATTCTTTGACCCACTCTGCCTCTGGTTTTCTCTCCACTCCTCTTTTCCCCAAACCTCTCTTCTCTTCTCCACTCCTCTCTACTCCACTCCCCTCCTTTCTACTCTTTTCCACACACCCGCCGCGCACACATCGATCATTCACTGTGTGTGTTTACTCTGTCCTTCAGGCCAGCGTCTCTCTGAAGCGTATCCAGAATTTCCTGAGTCACGATGAGTTGGACCCTGAGTCAGTGGACAGGAAAAACACGGCTACAGGTAAAAATAAAGCATGGCTGCTCCCATCCTCTTAACATTACACATGCTTCTGTGCCCAGCGGTGCAAACAATCCCAACTGACAAGGACGGTTGTCGTGGCGCCGTGCCAACATTAAAGGATGTGCATTGTTATTGTGTCAATTTCCTGCAATGGAAATACCACTGTTACTGCTGCTCATGCCCACATTGTCTGAAACAGGCTGGGTTCTTAGAATAGAAGGTTTTAGCAATCAGTCATCAACTCTCACCTGTCACCTCGTGGCTGAGAGCCCATTTGTACGTGATGGGGGTTTGAGTTTGCACAAGTTTATAAATGTTTTTCATTTTTCATTAGCTCTTCGTTGTCGCCAAAGCAAAATGTTGTGCTGATTTGAGAACTGATTGCTTTTATGTTGTCTAACAGATTACTCAGTGACTGTTGTCAATGGAAAATTCACCTGGAGTAAAGAAGATCCTCCATTTCTGCACAAGTATGTTCAGCACTTCCAAAACGTTCATATACTAACACAGATCACCGACTCTTTGGCATGTGGTTTGGTCTGTTGCTTTATGCTGTACCTGCACAACAAGTGCTACCATAACAACGTGATGCATTTCAACATGTGTGTTTTCATGCCTGAGCCTGCTGATTTGAAAAGTGTTACCTATTGCATACTGCTGTCACATTTGTACTAGTACCCTGCAATTGTACACTAGCTGGTAAACGCTAACGTCTCTTTTACTTTATACTTTACTTTATTTGTTTATTTGGACGGGACAATGCATGTTAATGCACATTCAGTACATGTACGTGAACACAGTCAGCTGAACATGATCTCATGTAAACATGCCGGATTTAGCTTATGGGAGCTCATTTCCATCCCTAGTACCCACATATAAAACGATACAGTACACACAAATACATAAAACAAAAAACAAAATGACTGCTAGCTTATATAACAATACAATACCTACCTAAAATCACATTGCAAACCCATACCTAGTTAATACCTAACCAAAAGCATAATAAAAAACAATCCTCAAAAAAAAATCTGGTACCTACTCTTAAAGATCAGAGTTTAAACATTATCGATGTTCCCATGTGTGCGACATTTTTAACCATGGTTTTAGTTGCGTTTTAAAGGTACAGAGGATGGGGCTTTCCCTCAGACTGACTGGGGGGCTGTTCCATCGTAGGCTGCCTCTGATGGACAGGACATTCTGTCCAGAAGTGGTCTGCCTACGATGGACCACACAGTCCCCTCTGGTGTCTACCCTGGTGCCACAGCCAGTGTGTGTCTGTCTTCCTGTGAATACATTCTTGCACTGGAGCCAATCCATGTAAACCTTAGTGGCTCTGTGAAAGCTATTGACACATAAATACTGAAAAGTCACGTGTCTTAAATTAAAAGCTATTCTACTTGCCGCTGTTCTCCCCTTCCCAGCCTCAGTATGATGGTGCCCCAGGGCTCCCTGCTAGCTGTGGTGGGCCATGTGGGCTGTGGGAAGTCCTCGCTGATTGCTGCTCTGCTGGGGGAAATGGAGAAATTAGAGGGTGACGTCTCCATTCGGGTAAGCGCTCGCCTGCAGGATCGTACATTAGTACGTACATAAGTAGCAGGCTGTTCCTTCCGGCATCATCACATTGCCTTTCCGTTCACATTTATGTTTTTATCTATTTGTTTATTTTTCTTTGCTGTTTACCCTAATTCTCACGATAATTTGAAATACACACATGGTATCATGTGTCCTAAAAGTCACATTACGTACATGGCTCTAGTTCCTCAACCATAACGGCCTCTCCATCTCCAGGGTTCGGTGGCTTACGTGCCCCAGCAGGCCTGGATCCAGAATGCCACTCTGAGGGACAACATTCTGTTTGGGAAAGCTTACAATGAGCAGAAGTATCGCTGCGTCTTGGAGGCCTGCGCCCTGACCCCTGACTTGGAAGTCCTACCTGGGGGAGACATGACGGAGATAGGAGAGAAGGTGCTATTGGGATGGGTCTAAATATTACGTTTACTTTTTGTCTCTCTTCTTTAGATGCCACTCTTTCTTTGTTTTCAGCCATCATTATCACAGTTCTGATCTTTTCACCCGTTTACCTTTTCGTTGCTGTCGGGCAGAAACCTTGTATCTCCATATTTCAACATTTTATATTTTTCGTAACTTAATGCCCTACTACATCATACAAGAGTGTCGCACAAAAATAGTCACAGCGCGTCGCCATACGTCACGTTGTGAGCTTGTAGAACGACTGTTTTCACAATTATTTTTTTAAATTAATAATAAAAAAGGAACAGTTTTGGACATACAAGGTTTCCACCCGACAGCGACTGACTGTCTCTTTATCCCCCAGGGTATCAACCTGTCCGGTGGCCAGAGACAGAGGGTGAGCCTGGCCAGAGCTCTGTACAGCGAGGCTGATGTCTATCTGCTGGACGACCCTCTCTCTGCCGTCGACGCCCACGTGGCCAAACATATCTTTGACAACCTCATTGGTCCCGAGGGGGCACTGCAGGGCAAGGTGAGGACAGGAGATAAGTCTTACTGCAGGCTGACACTTACCCTCACCCCTAACTAAGTTAACCTCCACGTCATCCTGTCACTGCACTTCCTGGAGCCGGAATTATGAGTGTGTGTGTGTGTGTGTGTGTGTGTGTGTGTGTGTGTGTGTGTGTGTGTGTGTGTGTGTGTGTGTGTGTGTGTGTGTGTGTGTGTGTGTGTGTGTGTGTGTGTGTGTGTGTGTGTGTGTGCGCCCTAGTTTGAGGAAGGGACCTGTTGAGCTTCAAAACCAATTGTGAGAACAGCATATTCAGTCCTGAGTCTGACAGAGACTCTAGTTGCAGGTTTGTTTGACAGTGAACATTTATGTGTCAGTAGCATTGACACATAAATACTGAAAAGTCACGTGTCTTAAATTAAAGACAACATTCTTTTGCATAAATCTCTGCATGTGGACTGTTTCGAGGCTTTCTTGCCCAGGGACATTGGTGTGCTGGTATCTCTACTGATGACCTCTTAACCACTTAAAGGCCTATTATTCTTAGTTGACTGGGGTGCCCCAGGCCTCACAACACAACGCCTTGTAGATCTGCTATTGCAGAATGTTCGCCCCAGGGTAGGGAAACTAGGGTAACTTCAGATACTTAAGTAAGTATGTCCTCTATACCGATGCACCCAAGACAACTTTTTGATGTCCAAAACATTACCAGCAGCGCAGTATCATACAGTTTTGACAGTGAATTTCATATACCGTAGATTAGATCAGTGTTTCCCAAACAATAAGTAAATATCCCCTTTTTTCGTTTCCCAAATTAAAAAACAAATATATTATTTCAAAAGTTTAAATACAAAATCACAACTTTTCATCAATTAAAAACAATTCCAACATTTTTCAAAAGTATTTCATAAAAAAATAAAAAATAAATTGAGAAGTAGTGAAAATAGCAGATCTGCAAGCTTGCAACACAGCGCTTGCTATTTTCACTAGTTTGGGTCCCGGGCAAACGTCCAATTTCTCTTTTGGGGAGCTAAAACATTTGGAAACCACTGGTTTAGATAGACAGATTGGGGGCTCTGATGGCCTATTAAGGAGTGCCATATATAGGCTCTAGTGCAGCCTGACAGCGAGTTCAGTTCCCGAGACCTTTGCTGCGTATCACTCCCCACTCTTTCCCCGCTTCCTGTCAGATCTCCAATGTACTATCAATAAATGCAGAAAAGCCCCAAAAATATAAAAAGAAAAGAAAAAAGATAGACAGATTGGCTCGGCATAAAAGAACATTGTCAGTCATTTATTTTGCTACTGAAGACGCTGTAAAAGTATTGTAGGTTATTGTAGTTTTATTACATTGATTACACCCTCCTTACTCTTTGTTGGTTTTTCATATTCATGACAACAAGTTCTGATAAATGGCTGTATACCGTTTGAGGTTGATTATGTCTGACGGAAACATGTAGAATTCAGCGTGTATTATGATGGGAATTGGCTTTTTCTTGTCTGTGAGCATGTGATTGAATGAACGCATATTGTGCACAATATGGATGTCAACATATTATGGTTAGCCATTTATTAAAATATATCCAAATATATGCTTATCGGCTTATATTTATTTGCATAATAATGAATGGCATTGTGCAAACTTTACGCTCAGCAGACTGTGCGGTGTGCACTAGATTGACACCAGAACATGTTGGCGTGAGCTGCGCAGATTATGATGCAGTTATTAAATTATTATTCTGCTATTTGCATGTACGAGTGTTGGGTAGGTGGGTCATCAATACCTTAGGCTAGGTTACACCATTAATTAAAAAGATTAAGTTGTTTTTTTCCTCTCTTTAAATAACCGTTTATTAGCCGATTACCGAATAATGATGTCAGCTAATCAGTTGCAAAACCATCTTTTTTTACTTTTTTTATCACTATTGCACACTGCACAGTAACTCACAAACGGACCCGGCGGGAGGCTTTGCTGCGAGAATGTTTGATAATAACATAAAATCGATCAGATTTACAAAAAAACAACAACATACAAACACATTGTGACATCTACACAGTTCAGTTTTTATTCAAATTGACACGTTTCTGTCCCTCTGGACCTTCATCAAGAGTGTGTCTTCAATTTGAATAATGCTGCTGAGCAAGAGCCGTGTGCAGGATTTTTGTTCATGAATAGTTTTTTCATGATTGCTTCAGTTGTCATTGTCCAAACGCACCTGCATCTGAACAAAGTGGATGTGTGAATATTTCCTTTGCATAGATATCTACACAGTAAAATGCAGAGAGTTCATTTGAGGTGAAGTTTACCTTGCGCAATCATCAAACGTCTCTACCAGTGATGGATTGCTCCTGTCATTTCCCTGCAGACCCGTATCCTGGTGACGCATGGCATCAGCTTCCTGCCCCAGGTGGACAACATACTGGTGATGGTGGAAGGCAGGGTTTCTGAGATGGGCTCCTACCAGGAGCTGCTCAAGCAGAACGGAGCCTTCGCAGAGTTCCTCCGGAATTACTCCCTGGAGGACATCGTCGAGGAGGACGAGGCAACTGGTATATCCATAATATGCTCTTTATCTCGTTTTTTTATATGGAGTATAAAACTGTATGCTTAAGTACGTAAGTTTGTATATAAGTTGCAATGCAAATGAGTTGTACCATATGAAGTGTAACCAAAATAACGTAGGTCATGTTTACAGCAGATTTCATGGAAGAAGATGAGGAGTTCCACGAAGACACCCTTAGTAACCATACAGACATGGTGGAAAATGAACCGGTCTTCAATGAAGAAAAGCGAAAGTTTATAAGGTACTGGGCATTTTAATCAGTAAAGTACCAAAGGTGATTTTATTGGGAATTCAGAAATTGCTGAACCAAAGAGGATGGCTGTAGCTTAAGAAGTTAAAGTCATTCTTGTGCACTTGATCAAAGCACATGAAGAAAGGCTTACAGGGTCTAGCATGCATGAAAAGAAACAAAACTATGTATTTTATAGAGTTTGGTAGGGTTAATGGCCTGACAGCTTATTTGTTTATCTTTGATAAGCTGCCCTCAGATTCATTCATTCATTCATTCATTTTTTTACAGGCAGATCAGCATCATTTCAGCGGACCAAGAAAACCCCAGAAACCGCTCTGTGAGGAAGCACACATGCAGCCTAAAGAAACCCTCAACCCTCGAGCCTCAAGCGGAGAAGAAGCCCAAGTCCAACAAACTGATCCAGGCAGAGACCGCAGAGACCGGTCGGGTCAGTGCTTTGTCTCTCTCTTTTTGTCTCGCTCAGTTTACTGCCTAAAGTGTTACGCCTCTAATAGTCTCCTCATTCCCATGCGAAGAGTTGAGTTTGTAATCTTACCTATTGACCTAAGGACTGGTTCGGGGGAGGCAGTGCATGACTAAAGGATTAAAAGGGTTTATCTACAGTATGGCCATGTGCAGTATACTATAAGATTAGCTTGATAGGGGACATTTCTGACATTGCAAACATTACCCCTGCTATGATTCCTATGCAGACTGGCCTTGAGCTACCTTTAGGTTTAGAGAAGCAGATCTGCCCCCTGTTGGCGAATAGTGCAGTTTACATTAAGCATGACTTGACTGTTATCTAAACAAATTCAAGGCAAGTGCTTGGAGGAATCTGAGAAATATTTGGCATAGCTGACACTATCTTTGAAAGTATAGGAACCAGATGTATACTGTAAGTTTGATGTATTATATATTTTTCTCAATTCTTACCATCTTAACCACTTGGACACTACCGTCCCTAGTCTGGGCAGTATATCTCTGCTGTCCGGCAGGAACCAGCTCCAAAATGTTCCTTTTTCATGAAATTAAAAAAAGTGTAATTAGGAGGTTTTGTTCATTATTGATAAGAACAGCTGAATGGACCTCCAAGCTCACAATGAGGTTGGAGGTCAAAAGGGGGTGGAGCCTGGAGTCAGCAAAACCAGCTAACTCCGGTGGACTTCGCTGGTTTAGCAGAACGTTTGAGGATCTAATGGAGTTAGCTGCTTTTGTCAGATGGGTGTTCAATGTTCAATGGCCCTGATTTATGGAAAAAAATGCAAAAGCGTGGAGTTAGCTGGTTTCTGCCGGACAGCAACGATATGGTAGTATCTGGTCAACAAAGTATATAGGGCTTAAATGGTTACCCTCTCTTCCTCCACCAGGTAAAACTGAAGGTTTATATGGAGTATGCCAGGGCGGTGGGCGCCGTGCTCTCCGTGGTCATTTGTATCCTGTACGCCCTCCAGAATGCCTCAGCCATCGGAGCAAACGTCTGGCTCAGCCACTGGACCAATGACGCCGCACAGAACCGAACGGACGTGAATGTTCACGGCAGGGTGGGAGTGTATGCGGCACTGGGCCTCACACAAGGTGAGAACAGGTCTACTGTTAGTGGGCATTCAAAAACGGCAGGTGTCACGTACAGCGATGTTTCGGGCATGTTCCCCTTTGTTTATATTAGTTAACTTTTACCGTTGTGGGGACATGAGTCGTTTAGGTCAAGACCATGGAATAAAGAAGGGGTGGACAATCAAATGACTTGCTAGACAGTTTTTAGTTGTTGTTCAGCAACATTATCATAATGTGAAAAGAATCTGAGCTCATTCAGCTCTCAGGTCTGATGTAATTTGAAGTTCCCACAGCACATTTCAGATGGAATTTTTGCATTGGGTTTGGAATAAATGAAGAAAATAAGATCTGTAGCAAACAAAGGCTCATGATATTAACACGTTTTGTTCAGCGAGATAAGCTTCACATATCAACACACTTTATGTTTAATTATAAAAAAGAAACCACATAATTACTTCAAAATGAACGGTTGTGATTATAATGGCTGTAACTTATGGACTACTATCTAGTCCATAAGTCAATTGACAATTGTGGACAGTAGACAATTTGTAGCTTGTATATCCACACAGCCTGACCTTGCTGATTTTCTGGTAGTTGCTTAGCATGTGAACAAACCATGGACTGTAAAGAAAACTAAAAATTATATCTTCCAGTATGCCTATGGGACAAATTAACAGGACATCGCAACACTAATAGCTTTGTGACAACAACTAATTGCACTGTGGACTCTGGCTACAAGATAGTAGTTCTCTGTATACAATGAATTATTATAGGATTAGGCAAGAACACTTAATTCTACTGTTGAGTATGTACTGTACTATTGTGTTGCGTGCGTGTGCGTGTGCCATAATTCCTTATGATTTATTCATTATGCATAATTTCAGCCATCAGTATTCAGTTGGAACACGTATCGCACTGTTTATTTATATAGATAATGTAGTATTGTGACATTGCTGTTCCTCTTTCAGTGAGGGAGCGCGCACTTAAAAGGCACACGTCTCGCATCTTTGGATTCAGGAGAGGTGCTGCATCCGTGTCTCACTTTAATTCTACAGTCCTTCTACATCCACACAAAAACCTTAACCCTAACGTTTTATCCTGCCCTCTCCTCCACTGGTGACCCCCCTTCCCACACCCCCGCCTCCATCTCAATGTAGGTATTCTGGTCATGTGCTCGGCGTTCACCCTGGCCATGGGGAACATCGGCGCGGGCAAGAAGCTGCACTTTAACCTGCTCGACAACAAGTTGCACACGCCACAGGCGTTCTTTGACACCACTCCCATAGGGCGCTTGATCAACCGCTTCTCCAAGGACATCTACGTGATCGACGAGTCTCTCCCGTCCACCGTGCTCATGTTCCTGGGCTCCTTCTTCGCCTCTATTTCCACCATGATCGTTATCATTGCCAACACGCCAATCTTCGCCGTGGTCGTGGCGCCCCTGACTTTCGTATACGTGTTTGTCCAGGTACTGGGACCGTTTAACGAGGCTCCGGCACCGCTGCGGACGTCCAATAACAACCCCCCCTTTTGCCCTTGCCCCCCCTCTTCTTCTCCTGCTCAATGCAAGTCTGTGAGCACTTCCTGTTCCCCAAGTGGCGCTCTGCATGGCTTTCTGGTGCAGCAGCTTTTTTGTTGACCTGGCTCTGAACTTTCGCCTTGGTTCCTCCTCCTCAGCCGTTGATGTTCCGGGTGTGTTGACCGTCCGCTGGTCTGCTCTGTCCTAATCGTTGTGCCTTTACTTCCCTTTTACCCCCCTCACAGCAGCCCACACACTTCCTGTCCTGCCTGCAGACTGCGCACAGACACACACACACACACACACACACACACACACACACACACACACACACACACACACACACACACACACACACACACACACACACACACACACACACACACACACACACACACACACACACACACACACACACACACACACACACACCGCCACCTACATGTGCATGTATGTATATTATTATAATACATACCTGTACATGCAGGTAGCAGTTTGATGTTGCTTTTAACATGCTGAGAGAAGTCTCTTTTATTTATTTTATGATTGTCATTACATTAATCACCACAAGAGGTAGCACTTCTTACACATTAGCACCAAAAACTAAACTGAGGACCATCTTACTGTATTTTTTCGACGCAGTCAATACAAAAATGAAGCTAACTCCAGTCATAACACCAAGACCTTTTTAATACATGTCTGTGGGTGGGTACAAATCAGTTCCATCACCTGAGAAGCACCTTTATTCTATCATTATGAGTATATAATATATTCACATAAAGAAGTATGTTGTAATATTATTACGGCATACAAGGATACACACGTGTGTGCACACTGACACTCACGAGTGCACGCCCTATTACATCATGCACATCAGCCTGGCCTCAAGATCTAGAACGGTGGGTCTCAAACCTTTTCAAGTCAATGACCCCCAAATTGATATGTATTTGACCGCGGACCCCCATCTGAAAATGTTTTGTGCCAGGGACCCAGAAGAGAAAACAAAAAATCAAGATTATTCAAAGAAATTCCAAACATTTTCGATATTTTTCAGAGATTTTAAGAAATATATAAGCTACAAGCTCGCAGCGCGGCACGAAGTGACGCGCTGTGAGCTTGTAGATCTGATATTTTTGAATAGCCAACATATAAATGGATAAAGTGGATAAAATTATCGTGATGCTATATTAACTACTTTTGCTGGGGAGCCAGTCCCAAGAACCCCTGGGTGTCCCCGGACCCCACTTTGAGAACCACTGATCTAGAATCTGTGAGAATATGGGCTGATGGTATTGTGGTTTTAGGAAACGCTCTCTTTATTTCAGGTAATGGCTAATTTATACTCTGGCAAACGGTGTATGCCACAGATGGCATATTTTCGTCTGAGAATATGTCATGTCAGCTGTCAGATCTCTGCCTGACACAGTCACAGTGAATGAGAGAGGCCTGTGTGAAGGAATACAGGTAGAGGATATACAGTACAGTAGTTCATCTGGTAGTTGTCTTTAGTGATGTTTGGTTCCCTCTGGTGGTTGTTTAGGGAGAAAGCAGCTAAACTAATTTACTTGCCCCTTTCTGACTAAATTGGTGTTTGGATGTGTTTTGGGGGGTTACACAAAAACATATTGTCTGGCCCTTGTAGGAGAGGGGCACCTTTACCAATGAAATTATGCCAAAGGGGGTACAAACTTACAACAAAAATGGTCGAATTTGGGAATTCGACACTGTGAGGACAATGCTCCTGGACCTCACAAGAGAAATGGTAGTTCTATGGTTACAAAGTATTTTTAGAAATAGGCTTACAATTAGGAATAGATTTAGTTTAGGGTTAGAGTTTTAGGGGTTAGATTTAGGTGTTAAGATTGCTCACAATGCATTTTTTAAAATACAAACGTGTGTGTGTGTGTGTGTGTGTGTGTGTGTGTGTGTGAGAAAGAGAAAGTGTATTGGTTGGATTTATTATTTATAGTATAGTGCTGCATCAACCTCTTCAGTTCCCAGGTTGCATATGGAGGCTGATGAATGATTCAAACAATCCTCAACATCGCCCCACCTCTCCACTTTTTTATATGCATTTTACTTTTTTAAATAATAATAATATTTACATAACTGATCTTACTGTAGTTGTGTGGTATTGCACATCTACATGCTCACAATGCATCGAGCTGCGATGTGTCCCATGCCTAGTTAACATTTACTTTATTAAATTTGATGGACTTATGAAATATTATTTCAACAAATTTGTGATACATTGAACAAAGGTACATTATATATATATATTTTTTTTAAAAACATTTCCCCACAGACCACCTGTAATAATGCCATGGACCACTGGTTGAGAAACACTGACAAGTGAAGCACTCAAATGAACCCATTAGAACCACGAAAGCATCTGTGTCATTTTAGATTTTAGCACTTTGGCAATTAAAAAATAGAAGCTTTACAAGTTTGCAAGCTTGTACATCTGCTATTTTTGAACATTTTTGAAAAATCTTGAAAGTGTGAGAAACTACTGATTTAGATGGCATTTGTAGAATCGGCCTCAGGTCTTAATGGGTTAACATGGGTGTCTGATGTCACCTGTACCCTCCCTCCCTCCCTCCCTCCCTCCCCCCTCTCTCAGGTGTGCTGGTGCTGGCTAACTGCCTGCTGTTCAAGGCTTACAGCATGCTGCGCGCGGCCAAGCTCACGCACGACAACATGCTCCAGGGGGTCTTGCGGGCACCGCAGGCCTTCTTCGATAGCGTCCCCATCGGGCGCCTCCTAAACCGCTTCGGCAAAGACGTGGACACTATAGACATCTACATTCCAGAAAATATTGACATATGGATGCGCACTTTCTGGTACACACTGAATGTGCTGCTCGTATGCTCTGTCCTCACCCCCATGTTCCTCGTAGTCGTAGGCCCGTTAATGGTGTTCTATTGGTGGGTTCAGGTAAATAGGACGCCAGTTTGCCAACTCATTAATAGCATGCTGTCTGAGAGTGTTGTTGTGTGCTTTGTTGGAAGGCGTTGTCGTCATTGGATGTGACATGACACTGTCACTGCTGTCCTAGTGTTGTAGTGGCAGTGAGGCTCGGCCTCCGGTAGTTGTTGCAGTGGGCCAGCGGACAGCCTCTGCGAGGCTATCTGGCGCCCCGTAGTTTGTCATGACGGCTGTTCTAGACAACAGCACCACTGGAGATAAGAATGGGAATTGGAGATAGAACCACCCGGAATATTTTTAAAGAGCTGCTTTTAAGATGAACATTCCAGGAAATATTACAATTCAGACCCCTGTCTCCATAAGACACTAAGGTGGTCTCTTAAGATCAGAGCAATCAATTCCAAGTTTCTCAATTTGATTACAAGATTTTGCACCAAATATCAGTCACAAGTTCACAACATTGATAATTGCTGGGCTAGGACTCAATCAGACCCAAACATCTGGCATCGGTCAGGCTCTACTTCAGATACTGTGGTAGCTGATGAACAGCCGTTCAGTAGTTTGTGCTAGTAGTGGTGTGTGTAGAATTAGGCATGGTTTGTTTTAATCATTCTTTGATTTTTTTATTTCATTATCAATCATTCTAATAATTGGGCACTGTTTCATTACGCAGCACTGATTCATGCAAAGTACGGTAGTGGCTTTTTAACTAGCATTTTTCAGAACACTAAGTACCATTTGCTTTTCCCATTCTCTTAAAAACAATCAGTTTTCTCCTCATACGTCTGAGCCTTGCAGTGATTTAGGTGGGAGAAGATGTAACAGCCCCAAGTTTGATTTTAAACATGAGGGCCACTTTGGGCAGTTCATCCTCAATCCTGTAGTTTGCAATGTCATTGAATCTCTCTTCATTAAAAAAAAAACCTTGTCTCTTCTACTAACGATCAAACTGAAAGGGCGTTTTGTCAACGATCTAAAAACAATCCTGTACCTGGCCTCAAGGTGGCGTAGTCGGTCAGCATGGAGCATTGCGATCTCTGCTCACATGTGCCTTAACACCAATTCATACAGAAACAACTAACTTAACAAAAGGCTTAATATTTTTTATTAATGTATGTTAATGCTCTAGGAGAACTGTATACGTGTATCAAGTTGTCTACTACCTAAAATATCTTTCTTTCCTCGAGTAACATCTTTATCATTGCTTCCTTGTTGCATGGCCTTGTTGCTTTCTGCACTATTTATTACCATTTTACTAACAAATGGGCTCCAATTGAAGCTGCCTGATTTACACATGTCCTATCTCACCTTAATGAATGATGCTTATACGCTATGGAGGGAAATAGTCAAAATTACTCTACAGTATAGAAGCCAAAACAGTCACTACAACAATATGATAGCATATAGGCAGTAATATCTTTTGAAAATGTTACCTCAGGTTTTTAGTTTATATTTAAACTACTGTATCTTATCTTTTAAGATACCAGTAATGCTATTTTTAATAGATGTATTTGCATATTTTGTTGTTTCAAATATTTTTATTGTGAAGCACAGGTTATAGTTGTACATTTAGCTTCCTTTTTTTTAAAAACAAAAACAAACAGACATAAACACATTTTGATTTAGGAATTAGATATGCTTTTAGGTTAGGTGTGAAAACACCTGCAGAGTTTAATATCATTAATTTAAAAATCATTTTTGAACAATTAGTATGAACTGTAGACCGAGACACTGTCTCTGAATACAATTAAATAATTTTAGCCGGCACTACATTGTTTCCACAGCCTGAAACAAATGAAATCACCAGATCTAACATTCTATTTTGTGGTGTAAACATATCAAACGTCAAATCAAACACTGACATCAAATTAGCTCTGCAGGTGTGTCTGGCTTTATTGCTGTGTGTGTGTGTGTGTGTGTGTGTGTGTGTGTGTGTGTGTGTGTGTGTGTGTGTGTGTGTGTGTGTGTGTGTGTGTGTGTGTGTGTGTGTGTGTGTGTGTGTGTGTGTGTGTGTGTGTGTGTGCATATGTACATTTGGGTCTGTGTGCTTACTGTATGCATATCCTAACTTTGAATGTCTTGGCGTGTGTAGTGTTACACACACTTATAATATTGTTTTTGTTTCTCTCCTCTGAATGCTTTGTAGAGATTTTACGTAGCCACATCAAGGCAGCTAAAGCGCCTGGAGTCTATCAGCCGCTCTCCCATATACTCCCATTTCTCTGAGACCATCACTGGCAGTAGTGTAATCCGAGCCTTTGGCAGGAACTCTGCCTTTGTTCTGCTGAGTGATATGAAGGTGGATGAGAACCAGAAGAGTTACTACCCTGGTCTAGTGTCCAACAGGTAGGTGTCTTCGTGCCATCACCAATGCAGAGTACAGTGGCTTTGTTCCAATTATTCATGGGACACAGCCATTGGTGTGTGTTGGGGGACTATGCATCGTACAATTCTGATTGTTAATCCTGAGCGTAAAATGTAACTGCTTTCAACCTGGCGTCCCTATGTTGGCCATGTCATTATACTGTAGGTGAAAGAGGTGATGTGATGCATTGACTTGAGCTTGTAGATCTGCTATTTTTTGCTATTCTTGAACATTTGTGGGGGGAAAATGTAAAATAAATAAAATGTTTTCACCTACATTTTCACCATAGTGACACGCCCCAAAATAGGGACACCAGGTTGAAGGTGGTTAAAATGTTTTTAGGATATAGAATGTGCGCCTGTATTGGGAAATTAATGAACAAAGTACTGATATAGTAAAAAGGGGGGAAAGAATTGTTGTTTGCAATAATAATGTGTGGTTATTCCAAGGCACACCTGGTCTTGTCTCTGTCTGGGAACCACTGATGTAGAGAACAAGAAAATACTTTGACTATTTGTCAATCAAGTCAAATTGGAACATCGCCACTAACACATGTTGCACATGGCACTCTGCAATCTATAATAACATCTGTTCACATAGTTGTACAGTTACTTATTTACTGCATAGTCGTAGCCATCATATTTGTAATTAGCCAACCAGACATTCAAGTCAATAGTTAATACAGACATAAAAAAAACACATTTGCCGTTCATTATTTCAGATATCAGACAGAAATCTATTTTCTTTTTCTAAAAATGGATATTTCACAGTTTTCCGTCAGCTGTTTCCTTGCCCTTAAAAAGGTTAAAAAAAAACAAAAGAACTGGCGGCAGCTAAAAAAAAGGGGATGCATAACAATAGCAAGATCTGCTATTGTCGGGTGCGTGTCACCGGCATGCAACAAAGTATAACGTGACCCTTAATGGCGTGTCTGTGGCGCTGTTAACACTGTATTTCCCAGATGGCTAGGCGTACGCATTGAGTTCATTGGAAACTGCGTCATACTGTTTGCCGCCCTGTTTGCTGTGATTGGGAAGGACAAACTCACTGCTGGGATGGTGGGCCTGTCTGTGTCCTACGCTATACAGGTACACAAACCTTTTATCTCCATATTTTGATACTCTTCTACTTGATTATACTACAGCGTCACACAAAAGCATCAAAAGTAGCACGAAGCGACGCATTTTGAGCTTGCAGATCTGCTACTTTTGCTATTCTGGATATATGAGGTTTCCACCCGACAGAGAGACGACATTCATATTCATGCCCATTCATATCTACTAGATCAGGGGTCTTCAACATTTTTCAGACCAAGGACCCCTTAGCGGAAAGATAGATGGAAGCAGGGACCCCCACCACTACATATATACATTTTCTCAATTATTTTTTTTGTATTACCTTAAAATTTTTACTTTATGTTACTACAAAATTGACCGAAATAAACTAAACGAAACTAAATATATATTTAATTCATAATTAAACTTTTTCTATTGATTTCATAGATGGCTTTATAGACTTAGTTTGACAGCCCTATCATCAGTGTTATGTAAATGTATGTTTTAACCTTTTTTTTAATGTGTATTCTTTCGACATTTAACCACCCTCTAGGGCAGTGGTTCTCAAACTTTTTCACGTCAAGGACCCCCAAAATGATATGTATTTGGCCGCGGACCCCCATCTCAAATATTTTGTTCCAGGGACCCCCAGAAGCAAAGATTTGAGCAACAAATGTTCGCTTAAAAATATATATATATTCAAAGGTTTGCACAAATTTTCACGATTTTTCAAAAATAGCAGATCTACGAGTGCCGCGCTATGAGCTTGTATATCTGCTATTTTTGAATAGCCAAAGTATAAAAGGTCATAATTATTGTGATGCTATATTAACACATTTTGCTGGGTACCCCCTGGAACCCCCTCAAGTACCCCTGGGGGTCCCCGGACCCCAGTTTGAGAACCAATGCTCTAGGGGTCCCGAACGCCCTGTTGAAGACCTATGCACTTGATTATTTCTATAGTTTGGGCCTCTCTCCCATGCATCATTGCCATTAAAGCTGTGTTGTGTTGTTTACTGTAGGTGACCATGTCTCTCAACTGGATGGTAAGGATGTCTTCAGATCTGGAGAGCAACATCGTAGCGGTAGAGCGGGTCAAGGAGTACTCGGAGACTAAGACAGAGGTACTGCTGTGTGTGGGCGTGCATTGTGGCGATGTGTGTGTGCGCACCATTATAAATTGCCCATGGCACATAAAGTTGGCACTTAACGCGTTTTTGTTTGCTTTAAAAAGAAAAACATATTGTCGGGTTTTGTGCTGGCCCAGAGAGCATGCTGTTAAAAGGCAGGAATTTTTGCACACATTCCCTTAAACTGACATGCTGCCAGGTCATGTTCTCAAACAGAACAAGACCTATAAACCATAACTAGACCCATAAATGTTATATTACCTTCTGCTCCTCAAGGGCCCCTCTATTACATAAGATAAATAGGGTATATGCACTGTACACACCATGCCTTTTTCATTAGCCATCATAGAAAATGCAGAATGTCCCCATTCCATACGCGGCGTAGTTTTGACGTTTTAACGTTTTTTTGCAGTATATTTAATGGTACGATACGTCCCTAGTACAAAAGAATTGTTTGGCAGCTCTGAGCTGTGTTAGTTAAAGCTTCCAAAGTCCTTGAGCTTGATGGGCAATCAAGACCTCTTTAAAGCCAAGGAGGGTCAATAGGGACTAAGGAGATTGTTTTCGTTGTCTGAAACGGTACATTTGCGCCCACAGGCCCCCTGGGAGGTGGAGGACAAGAAGCCTCCCTCTGACTGGCCAATGGAAGGGAATGTGGAGTTCCAGGACTACAGCGTTCGGTACCGAGAGGGCCTGGACCTCGTCCTGAAGAATCTCACCCTCTCTGTCAAAGGAGGAGAGAAGGTGAGCAGGTTGTTGTGGTTTGAGCTGGTAGATATACGGATCAACATTGAATATGAAATTGAAATGTATGGTATGTTTTATGGTATATGTCTGTTATTTACCGAAGCAAAGAAGCAAATACGTACATAGCAATACAGTATGTGTGCTTACCGCATACTGGAGAAATGTACAATTATGTGTTATCCTGTACAGATCGGCATTGTGGGACGTACGGGTGCAGGAAAATCCTCCATGACACTGTGTCTTTTCCGACTGCTGGAAGCTGCGGAGGGAGAGATAACCATCGATGGGGTTAAGATATCTGAGATAGGCCTCCACGACCTGAGGTCCAAGCTCACCATCATACCACAGGTAACACACACACACACACACACACACACACACACACACACACACACACACACACACACACACACACACACACACACACACAGTCTTGGAGGTATGTCACACTCCCTTTCAATGTACTATTTTATCTTACAGTACATTACCAATAACACTATATATCCTATATCAGAGTTGTGATTAAACAAACACACATTTCTAAACACTGCATATATTTGTAGATAGACCATGGGGTCTATCTTTGGTTCCCTCATTTTTACTTACCTCCAAATCTCTTGCCGAAAATAGCCAATCTACAAGGTCACGACGCTGCGCAACGTAACACGCTGTGAATGCTTCCCTATTATGACATGCTCAGAATAGGGACGCTCTAGGGTTTGTGTGTTTAAAACTCCATCTCACTGCATCTCTCTCTCTGCCTCAGGAACCCGTTCTATTCTCTGGGTCCCTGAGGATGAACATTGACCCCTTTGAAAAGTACAGCGACGAAGAGGTGTGGAGGGCCCTGGAACATTCTCACCTCCACAAATTTGTCAGCAACCAGACAGCCAAACTGGAGCTGGAATGCTCAGAGGGAGGAGAAAACCTCAGGTAACCTTTTAATGGAACATTCTATGCCATGCAGTACTGGAAGTACTACCAAAGATCGTACTTATAAAACCAAACAAACAAACAAGTAAATGTGCCTACCGAATTTATTTTTCTTTTCTTTTCCTTTTTTTTCATCACGTTAGATTTTTCTTTGTTTTGTAAATTCTAAGGCTGAGTTTTAAGGAAGCTCCGTTTAAATCCTCCATTGTGTGTGTGTGTGTGTGTGTGTGTGTGTGTGTGTGTGTGTGTGTGTGTGTGTGTGTGTGTGTGTGTGTGTGTGTGTGTGTGTGTGTGTGTGTGTGTGTGTGTGTGTGTGTGTGTGTGTGTGTGTGTGTGTGTGTGTGCACGTGTAGTGTGGGCCAGAGGCAGCTGGTGTGTCTAGCCAGAGCTCTGCTGAGGAAGACCCGGATCCTGGTTCTGGATGAGGCCACGGCTGCTATCGACCTGGAGACAGACGACCTCATCCAGTCCACCATCAGAACACAGTTTGAAGACTCCACCGTCTTCACCATTGCACACAGACTCAACACCATCATGGATTACACAAGGTTTGCCACTTAAACCCTCTGTTCTTAGTAAAATGGACCTGAGTTATAACTGTACTTGGTGTGCTCTTTTTTTCCTCTCTACACCAAATCTCCTGATTGAAAATAGCCCAGAGCTTGTAGATCGGCTATTTGCGGCGAATGTTCCCCCCCGAAATAGGGATGCTAGGACTCCAGTGGTTAACCACTTAAAAGAGTAGTTAACCAAAAAATTACTTATTTTCCCGCAGCGCTCTATACTGGGTCTGCTAGTATTTACCTCTACACCTAATCTTTTTGCCGAAAAATGCAGATACAAGCTCCCAATGCGTCACGTTATTTTTGCTGAATGTGCTGGGGTCCAATACATACTGTATGGTGCAATAACTGCTGCGTTATTGGTCAGGGTTTCTTCAATGGATTCTGCATTATTTTGACCCTCCCCTTGTAATTCAGTATGGCTGTCAAAATCCAATATGGCTGCCAAGATATCACTCAATTGAGATTTATGAACCCATACATGAAAAACCTGATGATAGCTGATTTGGTTTTTGATTGATTGATTGATTGGTTGAATAATTAACATTATTAACAGTTTGCAAATAGTACAGTGGTACTGTTATACAATAATGCTAAAAGGATAACACAAAAAGCCCTGGGGGCGTCTTTCCATTGTGGTCCTATGTATTCAATTAATCTGGTTGGTTTCCCATGTAGCTACTATACTCATGTTCATGAAGAACCTTATCTCTTAAATATTGGATTCAATCAAAATCTCTCAAAATCCAGTATGGCTGCCATTCATATATAATAATTGCATGCATCTGCACATGGAAAGGTTGACGCTGTATTAATTTGTGTTATTGCAGTGTAGCTTATTTATTCACGTCCTGTCAGAACATCTCATTTCATTTAATGTTGGATGCAATACGGTCACAAAAATCCAATATGGCTGCCAAAATAACATGCATGTATGTTGCATTGCTGACCTTTGCCGCCAGACTTTCATTACAAAAACTACGTTTTTTGTGTTTGTTTTTTTGACAGATGTTAGAATTATTTTGTGAATCCCTTCTTTTACCTCATTGCAGAGTGCTGGTGTTGGACAAGGGACAGATTGCTGAGTTCGACACTCCGACAAACCTTTTATCACAGAGAGGAATATTCTACGGCATGGCTAAAGATGCAGGACTGGCACAATAGCATCAATTTCCCTATCCAAATGTCATTAACCAGGCTTTAGCATCAGCTCGTTTCAAATTCAGTCAAATTTCATAATAAAGTGGATTGAAGAGTACATTTCAGGTTTGTATTTATGATTGGTAATTCGTAATAACAATTTCAGCGGCAATTAGTAGGTGATTGTGGAGTGGAGCTGAGGCCAAGCCTAAACTCTTAAACAGACTTGTGGAAGTTGCAAATCATTTTTGGTTGGTTTGATTTTACTGTGGTGCACGTGTGGAGTGCACCATGAGTGGGGTTAATGCATCAGGACGTTTCAAACAGTGTAAGTTAATTTGGCAGTCTGAAAATATACTGAATAAGCTTCCGAGTACCTTTTTCCTGTGATTGCATAACCCTTCTTGCACTCATTGTGTTCTCCTGTGTGGCAAACCCCACACATCTGGCATTCAGTCAGGGTAAAAGTCACTGGAAAAAAGTATTCGCAAATACTATTTGGACCAAGTCTGCTCTTTAGTGCCTTCTGGCAGAAATAGCCAGTGAATGTATAATTTTCTACTCAGCTGCAGAAAAGAGGAGGAAGTCGTTTTTATTTTGTTACTTTTTCTATTCAGAAAAAATATATACTGTATACTATGCCACTGTACTTTCCATACAAGAAAAAATAAGTTTTGCAATGAACCCAGCTATTTTTTTACTGTTTCATTATTTAAGCTACTTTTTAAAGAGTTGCCTCAAATAGGGAAGTTTGCTCAGTTAAACGTGTGATTCCTTTGTGAACCAAATCTGTAAAAACTTGAATTCTGTACTACCAAAATATGAGATATGGTATATGTCTTTATTAAAAAAAGAAAGAAAATGCTGTGGTTTTTGTTTTTCATTTTCTTGTTTTTAAATTATCTGTTACAGTATATACATGGTGACAGATCTTTGATTTAACAGAGCAACCAACGTAGGTTTTTGGTCAGGTCTACACAACAAGATACTGTCAATTTAACCTTCAAAGAGAGTAAGTTAACTTTTGCTGTGTAGGCAAGGACGTGCTGTTATTATTGATGCCGAAGAGTCGATCGCCTCAAACTGCTTGTTGGGAAGGAGATGTATTCAATAAAATTAAAAGGAAATCATCAAACATCAACATCAAAAGAATAATCACTGGTCAATTTTACTAGAATAATGAAACTCTTGTCGACTAATACTGTACACATCGAATGGCAATGTACTTGTTCAAGTACTCCACTAGAGTGGGCTCTACTCTCACAGTCAATCAGCGATCCTACACCAGACAGGCAGTAGTGTCCTCTGGAATAGGGTTCCAAAAGTTTAACCAGATTGTTGTGTGTAATGCATCCATTGTCACCAGTGCTATATCAAGAATCTTGTAGTGTTTTGGAAACTAATGAAAGTGTGGTGGTTGCCTTATTTTAGATGATGACTCATTATGTTATGGGCCATGACAACGAAGTGGTCCAAAACTAACAAAATTCACATATGGGATTACACAATTGTAAACAATTGACACTGCACCTTCTGTTAACTGAAAACAAAAAGTATAAACATTAATTTCAAATGTCAAACACTCTTATCAATTTAATTGCTTTGTACAGTACATATTGTCCCCACAAGCATCCTTGCAAAAGCTATTAGTCATGACTTCTCCTATGTGATGGATTGTGTAGCCTCGCGAGCCAGCCTCTGCAGGATTGTGTGGATGTGGTTGATCACGGCATGGTGAGACGGAGAAACTGGATGTGGGCCCATCTCGATACTGATTAAGGATTAAGACCATTTAGGATTAAGAGAAGGCAGGCTCATGCAATGATTGTGATCCAAGTTCAGTGCATACGTGCGCGCACAAACAGCGCTAAGGACACGACTACCTCACAGCAAGATGTCTCTCGCCCCACACCACAGGGACAACTGCGGTTAGCACTTCTTAGCAAATGTTTTCCTCTAATAACTGTGAATCTATTTATAATGTCACCAGATTCCTTCTCCACTTCTCTCTCTCCCAGTTGCCAACATTGACAGATGCTGATGATGGCCAAGGATGGATGATGGCTCAGGCTGCCAAAAGCGCTTAGTAATGTGATGTCCCTGCCTATGGGCAAAGCCACATGAAACAGGTCGGGTTCGGCTGGGCTCTGCCAGTCTCACCAACCCCCCCCCCCCCCTATCAGTTTATGCTGCAGGCACAGGAATCGGAGGTAAAACAATGATTAAAAATAACTAACTAAAATAAGCAAGAATTTCCTCTGGCAGCCAACAAATCCATCCTTGTTTACCTCTGGGCTCGCTCCCCATGCTGTGTCAAGGTGTTGCTCAATGTTATGTCTGCCAGGGTAAAATGCCAACTTGACAGGTAGATACAGTAGTAGATATATGTCTTCTTGCTTCATTTGATTATACTGATTTACTCACGCTAAACTTACTTGAATATGTTTGAGTATATTTACTGTAACAGGCATGTCTGTCACATGTTGAATTAAATAATTTTGAAATGATACATTTGAAAATTACATTTTGTAAGCATTAGTATGCTTCTGTCGTTCTCAGATCTACACAGCTGTTATACTCATACCTACAGATGTCTCTGTAGGTATGAATAGGTATGGAATATTTTAAAGCTGAAATTGGTGAGCAATTCCTTGTTGCCACAATCATGATCAATTGATCATGTGTGTGATTAGCCAGCCAATACGGACAACTCCAGGGAGCGACAGCTTGTTTCCACTGGTGAATCACAGATGGATCTCCTAGTACCACATTATTATGCTGCATAGTACTCTCCATGGTATAGTAAGCTCAATATGGTCTACTTTAAAACCCTGTACTTAGTTGACCGGATTCCCAAGGTCTCTCTCTACTAGGCCGCCTCCTGTTTTCACTCTACACTAAAAGTCTTCGGTGACCATGTTGTTTTGTGTATATGTTTCTGTTGTTTTTTTTTAAATAGGGAAGCACCTCATGGATCATACATTATGTATTTTATCATGTGCTTCACAATATAAAATATTTCACAAGTTCACAATGTTGTGAGCTTGTAGATCTGCTATTTTTGCTGAGTGTTAGCCCCAAAATAGGGATGCTAGGGTTCAAGTGGTTAAAGCCCTATGTCAGCCAGTTGAGCCCCTGGAATCATGAAGTTTGGAGATTGCACTTAGAAACTTAACGGCCACAGGTTCGATTCCAGCCACTGGCAGTTGCACAATGATGTTGCATCCTGGTTTGGATCAATGGTGAAAAAGACTGCTGTGAGAGTCAATCTGAAAAACAGATGAATCCAGTGACACTGACACGCAGCCATATTTATAAGCAGTTGTTACTTTTTATGGAAATGCGAGTCCTCAAATAACCTCTTGCTAGAGGGTGTATCGGTTAATAATTTTGCTATTTTGAGTTGCCTTAATTCCATGTAAGAAATCCGCCTACTATTATCTCCCGATGTTTAGCCCCAAGATGTATCCATCCACTGTGGCGTTGACAGGAGTTTATTAATTTGGGCTCTGCATGAAACGTCTTATTCATCAATGACAGGTAATGTTCTGACTGCGTAGGGGGCATGTAAGGTAAGCCGAATTCTCTTCCATGATGCTTTCAGGTAAGTGCTTGAACATTCGATGTTGCTGTTTCCTCTCACTTCATCAGTGACACATGAATATGACTTGGCTGAGGGATGTGTGATACTCATCAACCACACTCAACCACACACACACACACACACACACACACAGATAGATGCACACTGCCAAAATCACTTATCGCTTGTTTGATATGTTCTGTTCTTAAACTGGCAGGAGCTCCTCTGAGTGTTGGGTCTGATGACGAGGCTATATCTGCCAGCCGTTCTTATAGAAGTAGATTTTAGACCACTCACCTGTATGTGACCAGGTGAGACAACTCAACGATATTAGGTGTAAGGTCAGCTCCCCTGCATCACACTCAGCTCACATAATGCATTTTTAGTCAAACTCTTTTACTTGAGGTAGGGCATCTGAGAATGCCCTTCACATCAGAAGTACATTAAACCCTATATATTATTAAACCCTTGGTTGACTGGAGTCCCCCAGGGTTCTACACAAGTAAGCTCCCTCATTTTTCCCCTCTACACTAAATATATGCTCCGGGAATGGCAAACTGTTCGCACCAGAATAGAGTATGTGGTTACGGGCCCATTTGAACGCCCTTGACCGCTGACACTGCTTTCTGATCATGCATGCACAGAACCTGTGCATCCACAACAGTCACACACAAACACTTCAAATGGTGCAAGTTCACTGTTATCGCAATGGAATGCAGTCTAGTTGTGCTGTCCTCGCTTGAACTCTGTACGAAACAAATTTAAATGATTTACGCAGAGGAAGAATAAATAGTTATTTACAGTAACAAAGTCATTTATGATGGGGTTTTTTTTGGGGGGGGGGGGGGATTCACTTGTTTTTTTTTGGTCTTTATGGAGCTTCATGCATCACCTGATGTGGTCCTCATCTTCTCTGTAATTGTTTTTAGATATATCGTCCTCATTTCACCTTTCTTGGCTCGCAAACCCATAGCATTGAAAAAGTGTGTTATCTAAGCTACTCCTCTGTTTATGTTCCGAAGGCCCAGCCGCCCAGGTAATGTCAACCACATAAGAAAATGCTCTGTATCTGGACTGACATCATTTTGCAATAAATGCACTGACAGGCTTCATTCATTCTCAAATGTCTTGAGGGGTAAAAAAAAAGTTATATTTCAGACAGCATGGCTATCAGCATTTTTCCCTGCTTTCATTAGAGTTCATGGATCTTTATTCCATGAAACCATGGGATTGCACATTTCCATAAATACAGTTGTATCTAATCCCCTGCAAAAAGGTGAGCCTTGTAGCTTGAGATTTGAAATGTCTATACAGCGACAGTTACTGCACACTTGTCACAATTAGATGGCTGTTTACAGTTTATACTGGAATAATGTTTTATAACATGTGAACACCAAATATGAGTTTTTTAAATGTAAAGATATAAGATATGAAAGGGGTCAAACCGCATGTAAATGCCTCTCATTTCATTAGTGTCATTTGACTTGATTAAATATCAATATTTACTAATGATTCCTCCAAGTTAATTTTGTAGTTTTTTTGGATGACAATTTGTAGAGCAATAACATTAAAATCCTATATTGACAACATATGTAAAATAACCAACCAATAGAGGATTGTAAGGGTCTCACAGCCAATCACAGTGATAGTTTGTTAGTATTTTATATAAGCAGGCTACATGTAACCTTTTTTTTTTACTATGAAAGAACAGCAATTAGTTTGAGCCTTATTCAAATGAATAGCCTTCAATATCAATTTATATATTCTTTTTATACACATATAATGTAGAAATCACTGTAATTACAATTGTAATTATTGAATTCAAAATATGGACTTAGGTCAAATATATACAAAGTATATTCTCTTTATAAAGATAATCTGTAAGTATCAACATTCTGTGGAAACCATCTTTTCTTCCTTTATAAATAATCAGTTATAATATTTTCTATTGAATGTCAGCCATATTTATGCATAATTGATACTTCTTATTATGCACCATCATTAAAAAATAATTATATTTAATTTTTGCAAATTAGAATGTATTATAATCAATAGATATACTTTACAATAGCATACAGCAGGCTGTGGGTGAAATTAGATTTTTTTTAATGTATTTTATGTTCACTTCTGCCATCCTTGAAATTATGAGAGCTACCAAAATAATGAAATTATAGCTATCTTCTTCAGTATTAAATAGTGTATTATTCACATGCATGGGACAGGCCATGATGCACCCATCTGTTTTGTCAGTGTTCCAAAGATTTAAACAACCGATAGAAATAGAGATTCTTGTATTATTTTATTTTTCTACAATAGATAAAGTATTTTCAATTTAAGTGTGATGTGATGTGTATATATGCGATAGTCATCGATTATTTAAAAACCGCCATATGGTTATTTCACCTCAACCACAACAAAGTTATTATAGACTAATCCAAAATGTAGGATTTTGGTTCATTCATATCAGGAGTTTTTCTAACTTCACATGACATAACAATGTATAGCCTCTACCAGTGGTTCTCAAAGTGGGGTCCGGGGAACCCCAGGGGTCATTGACATAGCATTAACAATCATCTTAACCAATTTATCCATTTATATGTTGTCTATTTAAGGCAACTAAAAATACGTTGTCTAGTGGGTGGCACGAAGCGTCACTTGTGCCACGCTGCAAGCTTGTACATCTGCTATTTTTGGAAATACTTGAGAAATATGAAAAATGTTAGAACATTTTCAAATATTTTTGAATTTCTAACCCCACATCTTCTCTGCGACACAAAATATTTTCAGATGGGGGTCCGCGGCCAAATACTTATCAATTAGGGGGTCCGCAGCACGAAAAAGATTGAGAACCACTGGCCTGTATAGGCTACTGCCAGTTCACTTGTTACGGCAACAAGCTCCATTCGACTGTTTAAATCAGCACCGTTCTGTGCGTCTTTACGCGCAATGCGCTCTGGTGTTCCTCGCAGAGGTGGAAAAAGTAGTCTACTAAATTGTTTTACTTAAGTCAAAGTTTCAATACTGCAATGTAGAAAAAAATACTCTGTTACAAGTTATTCAAAATGTACTTGAAGTACAAAGGTTTTACCATCAAAATGTACATAAAAGTACCAAAAGTAGGCCTATTCATTACGCAGAATGTCCCATTTCACAAATTTTCAAATGTATAAGATGTATTAAAATGTTTTTAAATAGCAGATGCTCACAGTGTAGATCGGCTATTTTCAAATGGCCGAAATGTATATACGTAGGGCTGAAGTGCATGGTGTAAGCTATGTTTTGTAATAATAATCAAAATCTACAAAGTAGTAGCCTAACTAGTAACTAAAGTTTTCAAATAATTGTAGTGGAGTAAAACGTACACTATTTTGCCTCTAAGATGTAGTGGAGTAGAAGTAAAAGTACAGAAATTTGGAAATACTCCTGTTCCAAAATACCTCAAGATTGTAGAAAATGTACTTTTTCACCACTGGTGTTCCTCGTGCGTTCTGGGCTCACAAAGGGTTAAATGGGGATACCATGCAATCCTTTTAACAGGCAGGTGCCCCACCAGTCCCAGCCCAAAGCTTACCACTGTGTTTGAATACAAAAACGCTCGCCCCAAAACACAGTCGCCGGCGGTATTCACCTGGTAGGCTATTCCTAAACGTAACCAGTAAACTATGCCTAAACCTTATTCCTAAACGTAACCTCAGTAAAACGATGCCAAAACCTAACCTTATTCCTACACGTAACCTCAGTAAAACTATGGCTAACCATAAACTTATTTCTAACCTTATATCCTCTCGTCAGTAAAATTAATGCAAGAATCGCTGTGCCGCGAAAAAAATGGGGGCGAGTGTGTTTTGGGGCGAGACATCCGGTTACCATGTGTTTTTTTTTTCTTCTTCTTTCAACATCTCAGAAGCAATTCATAACTGTCATACTTGGCGGGTTGTTGATAGCAGTGGTCGCAAGTGTGGTGCTTATTTTTTGTTGAGCATGTAGTATATATAGAGCATCCTCGTTGCGGAACTTAGATGCCGAAGTGGACCTCGACAGTCATCAATTTACACTGATAGCCGTTTACAAATTACAGCTTCTGAGAGACTGGAGACCCTCAGGCAGCGTGTTCTCGACTCGTTTCAGCTTTTCACGTCCAGATTCTTCTAGCCTACATCGACCGAGAAACTCTCGCTGGATCACAGAATTTTCCATTTCCAACCCAAATACTTTTTTTTTTACAATTCGCTGATGCTGTTTCCTCGCTGGATCTGGTTCCTAGCGTGCCTGTCAGTGTGGATGATGGACCAGCCTGTCAGAGCCATGCCGCCGCGCGTAGCCGTATACTCACATGCGGGCATCTGCCCCAATGACATGAACCCCAACCTGTGGGTGGATGCCATGAGTACCTGTACACGGGAGTGTGAATCTGACCAGGTGTGTTAATGATTTTTATTAACTTTAGTGGTTATCACTACTCAGTGTTTTGAAGTCATACATTTATGTTATCCACAGCCTACACTAACATGTGCAGCTGAACTGTATTAATGTTTGTAATGCTTGTTATTTCTGCTTTTTTGATTGTAATTTTTTTTATTATGTACTCCTCTTACAGGAATGTGAGACCTTTGAGAAGTGTTGCTCTAATGTTTGTGGGAACCGGAGTTGTGTGGCAGCGCGTATCATGGTCGGAAACAACAGACCTGTGGGCATGCCCAAAGAGGCCACTTGTGTCAGCTTCATGTGCCCCCAGCAGGGGTCCGAATGTGACATATGGGACGGTCAACCGGTGTGCAAATGCCGTGACCGCTGTGAAAGAGAGCCCCACTTCACCTGTGCCTCCGACGGCATGACCTACTACAACAAGTGCTACATGGATGCGGAGGCATGCTCCAAGGGCATCACTCTCTCTGTGGTCACCTGCCGCTTCCATCTGACCTGGCCCAACACCAGCCCCTCGTTGCCCCAGGAGACCACCCTCCTTCCAACCACTGCGCCCCTCCAGGCGACCATCCCGCCTCCTACCGCAGCCCAGCCGCCCATCATGGTCAGCAGCCCCTTGCGCCAAATGGTTATGGTGGGTGACACGGCCAGCTTCCTGTGCGATGTGACAGGTCGCCCACGACCCGAAATCACCTGGGAGAAACAGAGGCAGGAGGATGGGGTGCAGAGAGTGGTGATGAGGCCCAATCACGTGCGAGCGAACGTGGTTGTTACTAACATCGGTCAGCTGGTCATCTATAACGCCCAGCCACATGACACTGGCATCTACACCTGTATAGCTCAGAATTCGGCTGGGTCAGTAGTGTCTCACCACCCACTCACCGTGCTGCCCACGCAGCCTCCCAAGAGCTTCATGGAGGCCAGGAACGTGACCCGTTGTCTGGCGGAAGAGTGCCTTAAACCACCTGAGAATGGTGAGGACTGTGGAAGTGAGCAGGAGAGAGTAAGCTGGTACTACGAGCCTAAGACTAACAACTGCTTCTCCTTCACCCACTGCCATGGCAACAACAACAAAAACAACAACAACAACAAAGATAACCAGCAGCGAAGGAAGGTATTCGACACGTATGAGGAGTGCATGCAATGCTGCGGTCCAGAGCTATCGGGCACCTGTGGTCTTCCTAGCCTGCAGGGCCCCTGTAAGGCCTACGAGCCACGCTGGGCCTACAGTAGCGCACTGCGGCAATGCCAGTCCTTCATCTACGGAGGCTGCAACGGCAACGACAACAATTTTGAATCCAAAGAGGCCTGCGAAGAGATGTGCCCCTATCCAAAAAACCACCACTGCAAGGCCTGCAAGCCACGCGGCAAGATGGTGACCAGCTTCTGTAAGAGCGACTTTGTGATCCTGGGTCGGATGACAGGGCTGACGGAGGAGAGGGACTCGGGCCACGCCCTCGTGACCGTGGAGGAGATCCTTAAGGACGAGAAGATGGGGCTCCGCTTCTTCGGCCAGGAGCCCCTGGAGGTCACCTTCCTGAACATGGACTGGAACTGCCCGTGCCCGAACATCACCGGTGCCGCAGCCGAGGGCCAAGTCATCGTCATGGGAGACGTGAACGAGGGCATGGCAGTCCTTCAGCCAGAGAGCTACGTGGGCGCTTCCAGCCCCCGGCGTGTACGGAAGCTCCGAGAGGTCATCTCCAAGAACACGTGTGACATTCTTAAAGACATCACTAATAGCCCTCAGTAAGATGGCTATTTTACTTCTTTTTTTTTTTATCATAATGTGTTCTTAACCTTTAGCCACACAGACCATATCCTCAGTCAAATAAAATATTTGTAAAATGGTCTAAGTAAAGTAAAGTATACATTATTAGAACATGCTTAAACATTCGAAGGTCTAATATTTCTACAATTGCTACAAATTGCTACAAAACCTGTATATCCAGTCATTTTGGGGCATAAACAAGAAGTTGAAGGACAAAATGAAGTCTGATAATGATGTACCGTTAATGTTCACATCATGTATACTTTATATTACTTAAGACCATTTTTCAAATATAATGTTTTTTTTAACATTTTGGACAAAATAGACAATTTTACATTGAGGTGCTCAGATGTCCCTAGTGTCCACCTATCCTGTACCCTATTGTGACACCAATTGACTGTTATCTTGGGAACAACACGAGTGTCAGTTATGTTTTTTTGGGGACCTTTAATTTCAACTGAGTTAACGTTTTTATCGACAAAACAATGTTTTTTTTTGTATTTTTTTCAAGATTCAAGGGTAAACTTAATGGCTTGATGTTATGTTGTACAGTACAAAGGTGTCCTTTCGTGTGGTCTGTTACAGCGGAACTTTTCTGTTATGGTTCAGTCATTGGTGTTGTTGATTGAAATAGCATGTACGTGAACACAGGAGACATTCATCATGATCCTCTTGTTACGGTATCCTAATCCCCAGACCCCTGCCCTCTCCTGCCTCCACTGGAAATGGAGGTTGCAGACCTGCTTTGAAGCACATAACATGTGTTTATAAATGTTTTAAGTTTTATGTACATAATTTGACTTGATTAAATGATGCTTTTATATGACTTCCTTTCTTTTTCACTCAATGTTCAACACCTGAATGTGACTTTAGAAAAATCACTCTCTTGTTTGATATGTGTTGTTTCATCCAATTTCATGCAGTGACATACCGTACGTGTGACTAAAGCACATCCAAAGATCATGCTCCCATATACTGTGCTCTGTGTGTGTAGATTTGGTTCATGCACATAGATAAGTTGTAATATATTTTATAAACCATATTTTTTCTAAATCAGCCAGTCCAGCATTTAATTATTTTGTTGTGTTTGTCACACACATATACTTATTTGATCTTTTATTTTTTAGCTATTTATTATAGTGTTAATTTTCTTTCCTCTGCTGTCTCGCTTTGTACATCACTCTCTTCACTATGCAGGAGTTTCCAATTATTCTCTCTCTGAGTTTTGTAGATATTGATATTATTTGATGATGTTTTGCATACCTTTGTGTTTTGTTGTGAGAAAATAAAGATTCTGGATTTTCATCTCAACTTCATTTGTGTCCATATAACAATAAATATATTGGGGCTAATTATATGTTTTCAAATTCTTTTTGCATTGATTTGTTCCAAACGTTTACAAATTCCTTGTCAAAGGTTAAATAAGGCTAGCTCAGTCAGAGGTTAAGTGTGTTGATACGGGGCCATTGACATTCGATTCAGGGATTATAAATCCCCTGTTTACGTGCGGGACAGGGACAGCTCTGAGAGGCAGCTGTAGCGGTGCACCTGGGTGGCTGTTCTGACAGGGAGTGATGGAAGAGAGAAGGGAATAGCGTGTCCCTGGCCCACCCTGGTCGCCCCTCTCTCCGACTCACTCCTCATGCCGAGCAACCTTGACTCCCTCCCTCCACTTCTACACCCTTTCCCCGAAGAACTCCGCAACAGGGTCCTTCCAACCACGAGTACCCCTGCTCCCCAACCCCCACCCCCACTGCAGCATTGTAAAAACTCCTCTTGGAGGCAGTCTAATTGGGTAAAGAACCCCAAGCTGTAAACCTCAGATCCACTCCCATACTGGAGTTATGTCTTTCATGCCATGCCAGGAGGCGTCTCTGGGCCGCAAGGAGCAGGCCCCAGTCAGCAGAGCGTCAACCAGGGTGTTCTTCCCAGATGAGGAGCTCTGTTTCTTCCATCCAGGGCAGGGAGGGAAGAAGAAGATTACCCTATGCACGGTGTTCCTTTAAAGTCCCATGATCCACCTGGGAGCACAGGCCTACACTTAAAGCAGCTGTTGAAGCTTCTGGAGAAGATAAATAATGTGTCTCTCCGCGCTGAAGTCTGGATCATGTAACCAACCAATCAAACCATTTGTCTTAATTTCAAGCCATTAGCAATACATGGATTTACGGTATCTCATGCTAGATTTCAATAGATAATTTGTTTAGATGTTTGATTGTTTTTTTAATCATAAGATCTACATATCTCGATCACTTTGAATCACTGTGTAAATATTTGATTCTACAGGGGTTCAGCAGGTTTATCACTGGTACGAATAAGAGGAAATGCAGTGGTTTATGATTCCATACAATTAACTGGATATTTAGATATCTGTATTGCTAAGGGGGTTATTTTGACACTGTTGGTTCCATACAAATTGAGTTGCTGATTCTGTACGGTTCCATGTAGTATTCATTCTACCTCAATACTGTATATATAATACAGTGGTACTTGTTTGGATGTGTACGTTAACTGTCAAATGTATTATGTGAACTTATTTTGATCCCATTCATGTTCACTTTTGCTACCAAATTAGGTAGTGACAATAGAAAACCATCTAAACCAAATTATATTATTTCATCTCACCTGATCCAGATAATATTTTCCTAATTGGATTGTGAAAATTCACTCTGGTAAATGTTTACCTATATTTATTTAAAAAAAAATAAAAAAATCGTACTATGAATAATGTCAGGTTGGATTGTTTGTCAAAAGTGAGTATGATTGTCTCCGCCAGGCCAAATGCTGGGGATGGAGATTATTATCTCTGCTAGGCCAAAGGCCAAGGATGGAGATAATGTTACTCATGTGTGTGCGCGAGCGTATGTGCGTCTTTGAATCCGGAGCTAACCTCGCAAAACAGCTGGACCAATCAGTGTCAAACATTTTTTGCATGCTGCCACTGGGCCAAGGAAGACACTCGAACAAAAGTATTTTCAAATCAGTCTCATGGTGGCAATCTGCAACTAGATTCAGCATTTTCTTCAAAACACACTTTTTGGTAAATACTCCCCAAGATTTTGTCCAAAATTCACACAGATCACTCACTACACAAAATCTCTGAGACTTGATAAGCAAGAATCGAACTAGTTATAAATAGCTTCCAATGTTTGCGGGAGGGACCATCTAACTATAAATGCATGAAATATCTTTGTGCATGCATGTCTGCGTGTCTGTAGTTTACGAATGGCGAGAACTGTCCGTCTGACTGACTTCAAATTCAGCTTGCGCGTCACAGAGGGCCTAAGGGAGTGCAGTGCCGTGTCGGTCGGATAGGCAGTTGTCCAGAACCGCCGATCCTACCGATATGCCCATATATAGGCATATATGGAGATCCGGCTGTCCAGAACCGCTGATCTGACTGATATGCCCATATATGGGCATGCCGATATATGGGCCAGACCGACTTCAAACTCGGCATGCATATTGCAGAGGACCTGTCACCTGAGAGCGTGACCTGTGTGGGAAGTCGGTCGTATATATCAGCAGATCTCCAATAAATATTGATACTATGGCGTCATCAATATGACGCCATAGTACTTACTTAATAGACTGGTCTAGACTCCATATTTGGGCATGCCTGACACAGGCACTGGTCTAGTTTTACAAAGATGCCAAAAATCATAAACACATTATCCGATCAATTCCACATTTGAATCACTACACCGGGCACCAGGCTACTTTGGAATGATTGGAATGAAGTGTCAGGTCTGCCCCAATCTGGGAACCTCTGCCTTGAGAGATCTGCCCAAATATGGTGTCAAGGTCAATCTATGACGTTAGTACATCAGCTGGGGAAATCTTTCACTTCACCAGCAGGAGTGTTACCGACGTGTTTCGGCACCATTTTACCGCCAGTTCAGCAGCCCCAGGACGCTATTTCGGCGCTATTGCTTGCAATAGTCCAGTCCTTTTCATTTTTGGGCAGGCGTTTGGTGCCCTGGGCTCCAGCCCCTAAGCTTCCTCGGGTCCTTAACGGCTGCAACCCACGACTTACACAGCCTTGAGTACGCCACCCAGCCTGGTGGAGATGCGCGCACCATGGAGTGCCCCTCATGTTGTAGCAGATGTTGTGCTGTTACTTAGAGAATGGGGTAAGATGAGCTACGTTTGGTTCTTCATACCAGAAACAAAAACATTTTGCCCAGATAATGTAGTTCACAAATTATTGATCACAGAAGAAAAGTGTTCCTTTTTCTTTGGCACAATTCCCCCAGTGTGGGGTAAGTCAATCATGCTCACCCCAAACCCAGTTTGGGGTGAGCTTACCCCAAACCCAGTTTCCCATCTTACTCCCCATTGCCACAGTCTGAACAAATAAATTGTAGCTTACACAAACCAAATATCACATCTGATCGATAACCTCAAGTTGTAAACTAAAAATCAAAAATCTAACCAGCATAAATACTACAGTACCTGACTATATAATCATCTGACTACTCCCCCTAAAACACTGGAATCGTTATATCTGTTCAAAATCACTTTACGCGGTAAAAACAACAACATCAACACATTTTTTAAATGATAACTGGTAATGCATACTTTTTTGATTCCTTGATACACAAGGTGGTTCATCTTAACCAATGATTATTTAGTTTTTTGTCCAGTTAGTGACTGCTACAGTACAGCATTATTGTATAGCATCATATTGCATATTGCGGAGGTAACCAGATCAACTAGGGGAACTAGTTTTAATAATCCTGTAAAAACATTTTTGTATGCCACCAATCATTTTTGTATGCCACCCAACCTCCCAGAAGTCAATTAAAACAACACCTTTTAAAAACAACAATGCAGAGTCTTGGGTCTACAAAAGCACAATTTACTATCAATTAAAATTCTGCTTATGCGAAACATGTGTGAACCTTATTTTTAAAGCACTCAGACAGATCTTTTATGTCTTTCTAACGTGAGCTGGGCTAGCCACAAGATTGAAATAGTTATTTTTTTATATGCTTTGCAGACTTTTCTCTTGCAATAACGGCTCTTGGGGGGTTTGCTGATATGAGGGGGTCAATGCGTTCACAGACTCGGTTCATACAAGGCATAGTCGGTGTTACGTACACAACCCTAGATGCGCCTCCTCCCTGGGGCACAGAGAGCTGACCTGAGCTCGGTGCCTTGGCGTCGGTTCTAATTTGTATATCTATGTTGTGTTTTCAGGGGAGAGTGTACAGTAGCACCTGTGAAACAGATCAGCGAGCAGGGTGGTTTAAGACCCTCTGATTCATGACCTGCATCTGTTATGCCCATATCATTTGGAACAGCTATTGAAAAGATACAGTAGCCACTCACACGCACTAACCTGAAATGAACAGCCTCCTCCATGGCAATATATCATATAGGGTCTCTCTCTGAAAAGGGACTCACTGGGACAACATCAAGGGCCTTTGATTTGGACCACATTGCACTTCTGGTGACACTGGAAAGTTTGGAGACCATTTCTGGTCAGGGGAGAAGTGGCAGTTTGGCAGATAAATGAAAAATTAAGAGTAGCCTAGAGTTTGGTCTTTTACAGTATGTGTATCTTTCTGTCTGTGTGCATGCGTACGTGCGTGCGTGCACGTAATAATACAAGTGTTTATGTTTGTGTGGGTGCAATATTCATGCGGTGAAGACCACTGGTAGGCCTATTGTCAGCAACTCAAACAGGCTCAAATAATGAGATTTTATTTCTTGAATAAATTATGCTTTTGTAGCTTGTACATTTTTTTTATTGCATTCAGAGCCGTACTCACTCAATCAAAGAAAATAGCCCATTTAAAGTTAATAGTGCATTATAGCTTATCACTCATGAAATCTCTTTTCATGCTTGAAATGTAAGCAGCTCACTTTGAAATTCTCCCTTTTTCTCCCTTTTCACATGAACTTCAATGCCTGGATTGACTGAGATACAACTGCTCTCATCAGAGCTGCCTATGGTAGCCTATACACTAGCCTCATCTTCTCTGAGTCTGAACCACAGCATCCTCTGGTGTTGGCAGAGGTTGCTCATGAGGATTGACAATTTTGATTTTGTATAATTTATGTTGTCCATAATGCGGTACACCTAGTACAACTGTGTTTACCTTCTTTATATAGGCAATATAACAAACTATATTTGATATGTTTGTCCATACAGTAGCTTCAGAACCTCAAGGTTAGAACATTCTGACAGCATTCTGTTGGATTCATATGATGATGAGTACAATTGCAATGACCTGTGTCCTCCACTAGAATGCAGCACAGGACCACAGCTTCCATCACATAAAACACTGCTCTCACTCACAGCCCCCCCCCCTGTATCCATATTGTAGCTGGATGCAAGAGCAGTTGGTGGTACTGTAAGCTCACTATACTGTACTATACGATTTAATTCCTAGATTTTCACATAAGAAGCAAAGAGCATTTAGTCAACCTCTGCGAAGTCCAATAACCTAATAGACCATTTTCCTGGGACAACATTACCCCGGCCGCATTGCAGAAAACGTATAGTCTAAGTGGAAAGAAATCCTGCTGCTGTGTGACTTTTATTGTCCTCTAGTGGAAAACTACTCCTGCCCCTGCCACAGATAATTGACCATGTAATGAAGATAGTGTGGGGGGTGGGTGTGTGGGGGTGGAGGTCCATTATGCCCACAGGCCCCCACCCCCCCCTTCCAGTGGTGTAAAGTAACTGAGTACATTTACTCAAGTACTGTACTTAAGTACATTTTTTTGTACTTAAGTTTACTTTACTGGAGTACTTCTACTCCACTACACCTCAAAGGCAAATATTGTAGGCCTACTTTTACTCCACTATAATTATTTGAAAACTTTAGTTACTAGTTACTTTGTAGATTTTGATTATTATTACAAAACATACCGTAACCCTATTAGCCCTATACATTTCGGTCATTTGAAAATAGCCAATCTACAAGCTCACAATGCAATGCATTGTGAGCTTGTAGATCTGCTATTTTCAAAAGATTTTAATACATTTTATACAAAACTTGTGAAACAGGACATTCTGCATAATGAGTACTTTCTACTTTTGGTATATTTTGCACAATACAGTATATTTTGATACCAATACTTTTACTCAAGTACATTTTTTATTTACTTTTACTTGTAACAGAGTATTTCTACATTGCAGTATTGATACTTCTACTTAAGTACAAAACGTGAGTACTTTTTCCACCACTCACCCCCTCCCTCCCTCATTCAGTGGGTAGATTACGCTATGAGCCACCTCGCCGCTGTAAACCCGTTACTGAGCCCCGGGGTCACTTCCGCAGCACTGCTGCTGTCCTTATGTAATGGGCTGGCAGGGACACATACTGTACAAAGAACACACACATTCATGGACATGTATGTAAACAGTCAACATGCATGCCCGGCTGCAGACACAGACACATGCATATTCAGTATAGGCTTTGCTTGGACTTTCAATATGATATCCCAATAGGCTTGTGGTTATAGGGGTAAATGTACAAATCATTTTAGAATAAAATAGCTCTCTACAATCTTAAAAAGAATGAAAAAATATGGCTTAAGTTGTTAATCATCAGCATAACTTTTCAGAGTGAGGTTTTCACTGAGGATATTGGTTTTGAATATTTCATTACCAACCGAGGGATTATTTTTGTTAAATACATAATGGGCCCTTTGATAGGCCCATGATGCCAAATCCACGAACAGTAAACATCAGCAAAGATTACATAATAATACTCAAGTGCATTTCACATTGAACATTAAAATGTGACAGGGTCATAATGAATACGGCAGCGGAAAGTCATAAGAGCTATAGAATGAATTCTGAAGAGGAGAGTTTGCTGGTTGGAGAGTGTGACAGTGCATACTTGCATCAGCCCCATGCAGCTTAGCTTTGCCTTGTGTGTGTGTGTGTGTGTGTGTGTGTGTGTGTGTGTGTGTGTGTGTGTGTGTGTGTGTGTGTGTGTGTGTGTATGTGAGAGACGGTTACAGAAGCTGTCACTTTGATCATCAACTTCATGTTCAAATGTGCTTACTTGTAGTTTACAGGTAAACACATGATCTACAGGCTGTAGATCATATGTCACACTAAACAAAAATGGTGCTAAATAGTGCTAAAAGTGGTTCTTTGAATCGTGATTATGTGACAGCAATTTTGCATGTACAATATAAATATAAATATATTGTCTGCATGGCGGAAACCTCATTATGGCCAAAACTGTTACTTTTCAGCATAAACATTCTATCAAGACACAACATCTCCGGTTTACTTCCCGTATTTGCATAGTCTCGCGCCTCGCGTAGCTATCTGCGTGAAGTGGGCGGACGCCAACCTGCTTCCGGTCTCCTAAAAAGGCGTCCGCCCACTTCACGCAGATAGTTACGTGAGACGCGAGACTATGCAGATACGGGAAGTAACCGGAGATGGTGTGTCTTGCCAAATTATGTTGCGCGAGTCTTGTTTTTTTTTGTCGATCTGCTTGTCGATCTGCCCCCAGGGGTCCTTGGGGGGGTTCCAGGGGGTCCCCAGCAAAATGTTATTATTAAATATGGCTCTTTGCTACTTTTAACTTTTTAATGGATCCTATATGTAAGTAAAGCCTGATAGAAGTGTCAAACTCCCAAAATCCACCAGAATACTGGAAATTACATCCACTCTGTTAAAAACTTCCTGGGGGGGGACCCCCAGTGTGGTCAAGCCCCCCCCCCCCCCCTCCCCCGGGAAAAAAACTCTTGCTATCGGACGGTCTGAGGTTGGCAGGTATTGTGTGTGTGTGTGTGTGTGTGTGTGTGTGTGTGTGTGTGTGTGTGTGTGTGTGTGTGTGTGTGTGCGCGCATGTGTGTATGTATGTGCGTGCGTGCGTGCGTGCGTGCGTGCGTGCGTGCGTGCGTGCGTGCGTGTGTGAACGAGTGTGTGCTGCATACTCCCCCTCTCCCTTATAGCTGCTATTTGTGGAGCAGCATACATGGTGGTCAGGAATAGAACACCAGCCAAGTAGAATGGCTTGAGGACCTAAGACCTGGCTTCAGGAAAACCAAGCCCCCACTCACTCACTCTCTCTGTCTCTGTCTGTCTGTCTGTCTGTCTGTCTGTCTGTCTGTCTGTCTGTCTGTCTGTCTGTCTGTCTGTCTGTCTGTCTGTCTGTCCGTCTATTCGTCTGTCTGTCTGTCTGTCTGTCTGTCTGTCTAATCACTCATGTAAGCTCCGACCTGAATCCACCCACGCGCCTTTCTTATGCAATCCCTTCATCAGAGTGAGAAAGAAAGAAGAGAGAGAGAGAGAGAGAGAGAGAGAGAGAGAGAGAGAGAGAGAGAGAGAGAGAGAGGTCGCTGTTCTAAATCTCCACTGCCCTGGTTCTGTTGCATGCATTATGCAATCTGCTTTAGATGTTCAATCAGGGTGTTGGCAGATCAGATAGAGATTGAGAGGACAAAAGAAAGACAGAAGGGCATGAGAGAGGGGAGATGGGCGTGTCAATGAATATGTCATCTATCATCATGGAGTATGTCACACATTCGGGGATGTTACATGTCATACCCTTGCTGCCCCCCACGGGTTAACCACTTAAACCCCAGCATCCGTATTGTGGGGAAAGCTTTTTCAGAAAATAGCAGATCGACAAGCTCAAAACGCGTTGCAACGCTATTTTAGCTAAACTTGCTTGTTCACTCAACTTCACTGCATGACAAATGGCCAAAGTTGAGGAACTAATATTTCCATAATCAGAGCTGTAGCTATAAATGGAAAAGTATGGAACATTTCTATTTGATCACAATTATAAGTTTGTCTCCAGGCTCCAGACTGTAAAAATGTTTTTGTCTGCGTTGGCTTGGCACAGAACTTTGTTAATGCCTAATTTATACTCAATTGAACTGTGTCAGAAATAGCAGATCTCCAAGCTCACCACTTGTTGCATCACAGTGTATTGTGAGCCTGAAGATCAGCTATTTGTGGCTTAATTCCTACATGGAGTAGATCTCGGATGAGTCCATTTCCTCTCTCCTGGCTCCATTGTTTGCTCGTCTCTGAATAATTTGCCCGTTTAAAGCAGAGCAAAGCTCTTAAACCCTGATTTCCCCCGCTCATCCCATCGTTTGCCTCGTTTATCTCCTTCTCCCTCCCTCCCATCCTCCCTGCCTCCCACTCCTCGTTTACTCTCTCCCTCATCTCCCTGCTAGCTTCCCTTCCTTCCCAGCAGGTCACTGGGTGTGTGGGAAACGGGAGATGCGGCTGGGGGGACGGAGGGCCGCACGGCCACAGTCTACGGCATACATGGGCAACTGGCGGCCTGGGGGCCACATGTGGCATACATGACCTGCTTTAATTACTTCAGCTACTATAAGTAGCTTAAATGAGTATTAAAATGATATTGTCCTTTTTATGTCCGATGTATTTGTATCTAAATTCATAAAGTTAAGATAAGTATAACTAAATGCATTTGAAATTAAATAGAAACATAGCTTTTCAGGATTCCAATTCAAAAATAGCAAAAAATTAATCCGGATTCCAATTCAAAAATGGCAAAAGTAGCAGATCTACAAGCTCAAAACGCGTCGCACTGCGAAGCGCCTTGAGCTTGAAGATCGGCTACTTTTGCTACTTTTGTGTGACATAGAATGGCATAGCATTAATTTACCAAAATAGTTAAAATACAGAGATAAGAGGTGTCTGCCCGACAGTATATGCAATGTGGCCCTTTGGAGTGACTGTGGAAATATAGTTGCCCTCTCCATCTTCAAAGTTGCCCGACCCTTATGCACATGTACTATTTAAACTACATATTAAGACACAACTAAGCACATTTTACATATTCAAGCGTGTTGTTCATACACAAACATGCACGCTCATGCATACAGATGTGGCTTCTTCTAAATTAGAAGCGTGCGTGCGTGTGCATGTGCGTGTGTGCATGCGTGTGGGTGCGGGTGTGTATTCTGTTTAGGGTATTGTCTCTATACCACCGGCGCCAGCCTGCAAGCTTGGCACAGCAGACGGCATTCTCCTCACATGACAAACACATTTGAAGCAGTGAAGCTGGAGAAGGGGAGAGGTGAGGGCAGGGACTGGGGGAGGGGAGGGGAGGCAGGGAGGTGAAGGTCACGGGGTAGATCAGGTTGGAGGGACAAGAGGAGGACATGAGAGGAGGTGTCCCCGAAGCACATAGAACAAACACTCCTACTCCGAATTTTGTTCTTGACTGGCTGATTCAAACGAACACAAACAAAAGCCTACACAGAAAATAGACTGTTGTGACACAGCATTTGCACGTACATGACATGAGTGCGCGCACACACACACACATAGACAAACATGTACAAACATGTTTAAACCAACATGCAAGTTGCCTGCCCACGCTATCACAAACATACACATGCACTCTCCTCCCAACACACAATCATTATCTACTTCTAATTTGAAACATTTTATATGACTAGTAGTCCCCAAAATCAACAATTGAAAAGTTATTTATTTTATATCGCCAAGTGTGGGAGAGAGTGAGCAAGTGGCCAAGACCATGACCGTCACTTAATGTCCCTGCAGAGCGGATGTGGACAGATGATGAAGTGTAGTTCCCTTCTGTTAGATTTGGTCCTGGGCCATAGACTGAGCTGACACCACACCAGCGCCCCTCCTCCTTGCTGGCTGGCTGGACACGACTCCCTCTGCCTCAGCCTCTCAGGGGCAGTCAGATGAAACTTCAAATGAGTCTGAAAACACGCAGCTCCATTAGGGAATGGGTGGTGACGCAGCACATCCACTCCACCGGGAAGGCTCGGTTGGCACTCACAGTTAAGCAAACATTTCAACTCGCAGAGAAGGGTCTTGTCGAGAGCTATGACCTGCGGGATGACCCCCGCCTCCTCCCTCTATCACGCACGCACAGATGGTGTGAGGAGCACCATTAATAAGAGGAGATGAGTCATTACCTTTGATCCTCTTCCTTTCAGGCACCCGGAAAAGCCCAATTAGAACCAATTTTCTTTCCCCCCTCTTTAGTTTTTTTAAATTTGCATTGAACCATCATCTCTCCTTCCGATTGCACAAGTCCACTGATTCAGTACAGTTCCCTGGTGCATACAATCAAATAGCATTTCAGCAGGTGCTTACAGTCTAGACAAGTGTTTTCTATAAAGACCTTGGCTCAGTTTGTGTTCTGTTCTCCAACTCCCGTTCCCTGACCTGAATATTACTGTTCTTGATGAGTTCTGTGGGATACTGAGCTGTCTACAGTGGCTAGCCCATGCACATTTTCAAACCCTACAAACACATTTCCATTATTGTCTTGATGAAGGGATGGACAGCAATGACCTTTGGATCAACTCATGTCAATGTAAAAGGCTGAATTCAATAGACTGAAAGCAATACAGCAGACGACCAGACGGAGTGCTATTGTTAGTCATTGTACATAAGTATAATTTTGTATATTGATTTTTTTTCCTGTTAAAAACAAAACAGACGTTGCTTGGACTCTTGGACTCAGCTAAAACACTTCAGTGGAAAAGACAGTGAAAATGGTGAACTGCATGTTTCAGTATACCTGTGCTGAAATCTGCTGGTGACACAATCACACATACAGTAGACAGACACACATTCACATACCCTATACACAGGCATGCACTCACACACGCAGAGTCAAATACACACAAACATATCCTTTGAGCTGATCTCGATGACTCACTCATCCTCTTTCTCCACCCTTGCTATATGTTTTTGGGCGTATCTCCAGGCTTGAGTAAAACATTGCCAGTGGGGGCAGCTATCTCTTTGGTCTGAAGATCAAGGCAGACTATACTAAATTGTAAACAAAAATGAAAGAAAATAAAGGCAGACTATACTACGTCAGGGTCAAGTTTTACAAAATGTAAGTTGTAAAAAAATGTAAAAAGTGGGATATACTGATATTATTATTATTATTATTATTATTATTATTATTATTATTATTATTATTATTAATAATAATAATATCACTGATATGCAGCCACAACCATTCATGGCTAGTTCCTTGAGTTTTTGATATGCAAATCACAATGGCAGTATTTGATTGTTCTGTGAAGGTGGGGGGTTCTTTCTGAAAGAACTCTGTCTAGCTCGGGAATGTGTCAAAAACAAAAAAATCTCCATGAATTCAAGACTTCATGGAGTGTGTAATTGATAGAAAATAAATATTTTTTGGGTGAACTATTCTTTTAATTGTCTTGTTCAGGGACACTTTGACACATTGCTGAGTCCTGGGATCGAACTTGAGATTTATGGCTTGACAGGCAGGCTCTCTAACCATTCAGCTATGGCCACATCATCAGCAGCGATTCTAAGGCAATTGTTCTCTGTAACAGTAAAGGGGTTTCAGGGGAAACCAGCAAAATGAGGAATGATATAATAAAAGACTGTCTTGCTAATAAAGCGTCATGTCTCTCATTTTCTACAATGTATTTGATATTACCTTTATATTATTTAATAAATGATGCATTTCATCCTCTATATATTGTCCAGCAACCTTTATGATAAAGGCAAAAAAAGATAGTAGACCCGTAGGAGCCAGATTGCTCAGATGCCAAGGATCCTGTACTGGGATTCGATCCCATGACCTTGTGGTCTGAAGTCAAGAGCTCTTCCAACAGAGATAACCAAGCACACTGACCTTTGTACATTGACATTACATGAACGTGATGGGTCATTCCACCAAATTAATTAAAGGCATTTGGCTCATGGACTATATTAAAAAAATATATATATTTTGAAAATGTCAGAGTACTCCAGTGACACCGTTGTATGACAAAGTATGAATCAAGCTTCAGCGTACAAGTGTTCAGAAATATGATTAGAATTTCAACTCATTTCAAACCACTTCCAAGTGCCTTTAATTATTTGGGGGGAATGACCATCACATTTATGGAATGTCAATGTACAATGTTTCTTATGTCTGAATAGCTCAGTTGGAAGAGCTCTTGACTCGGAACCACAAGGTCATGTGATTGAATCCTGGAAATGGAAATCAGCATGTGAGTAATCTGTCTCCCTGGGGTCTAGTGCTTTAAAAGGCATAGACTCCTGTGTTCTTGGCTGTTGCTAACAATAAGCCCACTTGTAAAGTGCATGAGCTAGATTCCTTTAATTATTTTGGGGGAATGACCCATAACGTTCAAGTAATGACAATTTACAGAGCTTGGTGTGCTTGGGTAGCTCAGTTGGTAGAGCTCTTGACTTCAGACCATAAGGTCATGGGATTGAATCCCAGCACAGGATACTCGGAATCTGGCTCCCACGGGATTACTAACTTTTTTCACCTTTAAATGGCCATTGCCATTGACAATGCATTGGGCGCTTAAAGTTAAATATTTAAAAAACTAAAAATTATTTCAAAATAAAAATCTCAAGCATAGATGTCCACAGTAAGGTGGAATTTTTCAATTGTGAATCAAGTGTATAGGCTAAAGTATGAAAGAACAGCAAGGTTCACCTTTAAATGTCCATTGCCATCGACAATGCATTGGGCGCTTAAAGTTAAATATCTCAAAAACTACAAAACATTTTAAAGTCAAAAGTTCAAGCATTTGTGTCCACAGTAAGATGAATTATAAAAAGTGTGAATGGAGTTTCTAGGTGAAAGCGTTTTTTTGGTGTTTTTTTAGGGGCAAAAGCCTGTCATCCACCTCGATTATAAATTTCTGAACTTTTAAAGGAGTATATCTCTAAAACTATAAAACATTTCAAATATTCATGTTCAGGCAAACATGTCCACAGTAAGATGAACATTTTAAAGTTTGAATGAGGTTACTAGGCGTAAGTATGTAGTTGTAAGCCTGCCTTTAAATGTCCATTGCCGCATCGACAATGAATGGGGCGCTTAAAGTTAAATATCTCCAAAACTACAAATGATTTCAAAAGAAAAAATCTCAAGCATGCATGTCCACAGTAAGGTGGAAGTTTTGAACTGTAATGGAGTTTCTAGGTGAAAGTGTTTTTTTGAGGTCCCTATACCCTAACCCTAACCTTCCATCCGCCTCCATTCTAAATCTCTGAACTTTTAAAGGAGTACAATTCTAAAACTATGCAACATTTCAAAGATTCCTTTTCAGGCAAACATGTCCAGAGTAAGACGAACATTTTAAAGTATGAATGAGGTTACTAGGCGTAAGTATGTAGTTGTAAGCCTGCCTTTAAATGTCCATTGCCGCATCGACAATGAATGAAACCAGGTTTCCTGGTGGAACTTTTAAAGGAGTACAATTCTAAAACTATGCAACATTTCAAAGATTCATTTTCAGGCAAACATGTCCAGAGTAAGATGAACATTTTAAAGTATGAATGAGGTTACTAGGCGTAAGTATGTACTTGGGGCAACGGATAAATTGACTGATATCCGTAGAATAACTTGTAGGAGTGTCCTGGTTCAAATCCAGTCACCACCTTAGTAACTGAAACCGAATCTGGCCAATTCGGTCTCTTCGGACAGACGCTCTACCAGTTTAGCTATGCTGTTGGCTGAGAGTTACAGGTTTCCTGGTGGAACTTTTAAAGGAGTACAATTCTAAAACTATGCAACATTTCAAAGATTCCTTTTCAGGCAAACATGTCCAGAGTAAGACGAACATTTTAAAGTATGAATGAGGTTACTAGGCGTAAGTATGTAGTTGTAAGCCTGCCTTTAAATGTCCATTGCCGCATCGACAATGAATGGGGCGCTTAAAGTTAAATATCTCCAAAACTACAAATGATTTCAAAAGAAAAAATCTCAAGCATGCATGTCCACATTAAGGTGGAATTTTTGAACTGTGAATGGAGTTTCTAGGTGAACGTGTTTTTTTGAGGTCCCTATAGCCTAACCCTAACCTTCCATCCGCCTCCATTCTAAATCTCTGAACTTTTAAAGGAGTACAATTCTAAAACTATGCAACATTTCAAAGATTCCTTTTCAGGCAAACATGTCCAGAGTAAGACGAACATTTTAAAGTATGAATGAGGTTACTAGGCGTAAGTATGTAGTTGTAAGCCTGCCTTTAAATGTCCATTGCCGCATCGACAATGAATGGGGCGCTTAAAGTTAAATATCTCCAAAACTACAAATGATTTCAAAAGAAAAAATCTCAAGCATGCATGTCCACAGTAAGGTGGAAGTTTTGAACTGTGAATGGAGTTTCTAGGTGAACGTGTTTTTTTGAGGTCCCTATAGCCTAACCCTAACCTTCCATCCGCCTCCATTCTAAATCTCTGAACTTTTAAAGGAGTACAATTCTAAAACTATGCAACATTTCAAAGATTCCTTTTCAGGCAAACATGTCCAGAGTAAGACGAACATTTTAAAGTATGAATGAGGTTACTAGGCGTAAGTATGTAGTTGTAAGCCTGCCTTTAAATGTCCATTGCCGCATCGACAATGAATGGGGCGCTTAAAGTTAAATATCTCCAAAACTACAAATGATTTCAAAAGAAAAAATCTCAAGCATGCATGTCCACAGTAAGGTGGAATTTTTGAACTGTGAATGGAGTTTCTAGGTGAAAGTGTTTTTTTGAGGTCCCAAATTCGTCCATCGACCTCCATTCTAAATCTCTGAACTTTTAAAGGAGTACAATTCTAAAACTATTAAACATTTCAAAGATTCCCTTTCAGGCAAACATGTCCACAGTAAGATGAACATTTTAAAGTTTGAATGGGGTTTCTATTCTATATATGACATTTTGAATCATTACAGTCAGTTCACCTTCTTTTGGGTCTTGAGTCGAACCAATTACTCCCGCGGAGACATCAAATTTCTCTTTTGGGCCTTGAGTCTTGGGACTCATGGCCCAAAAGAGAAATTTGATGTCTCCGCGGGAGTAATTGGTTCGACTCAAGACTCTTTTGGGTCTTGAGTCTTGGGAAAGAAAACAAAGTGTGCCAGTTGGATTTGAACCAGGAATCTTCTGGTTGCAAGTCCTGTATCTAAACCACTGCACCACATAGGTCCTTACATGTTCGGTTGACTTGCGTGGAATTTGTCTGAAAGATTATATAAAGGTAAAAGCCCCAGGTAAAAGTTAGAAAGATGTCCTTGCGAGATTTGAACTCAGGACCTTCAGTGTGTAAGGCCTGAATCTTAACCACTGCTCCATCATGGTACATACTTTCTATGGTGTCTTACACGCTGTTCAGTGAAAGATCAGATAAAGGTGCAAGAGTCAGGTATTTGTTGGAGACCTGTCCTGGTTGGATTTGAACCGGTAACCTTCTGGTTGCAGGTCCTGTATCTAAACCACTGCACCACAGAGGTTGTGACTTATTCTGTTAACTTAGCCTAGAAAACTTTGTACCCTTTTCCCTTTAAATATCCATTGCCATTGACAATGCATTAGGCGCTTAAAGTTAAATATTTCAAAAACTACAAATCATTTCAAAGTAAAACATCTCAAGGATGCATGTCCACAGAAGGGGGAATTTTTGAACTGTGAATGGAGTTTCTAGGTGAAAGTGTTTTTTTGAGGTCCCAAAACCTTCCATCCGCCAACATTCAAAAACTCTGAACTTTTAAAGGAGTACAATTCTAAAAATATGCAACATTTCAAAGATTCCTTTTCAGGCAAACATGTCCAGAGTAAGACGAACATTTTAAAGTATGAATGAGGTTACTAGGCGTAAGTATGTAGTTGTAAGCCTGCCTTTAAATGTCCATTGCCGCATCGACAATGAATGGGGCGCTTAAAGTTAAATATCTCCAAAACTACAAATGATTTCAAAAGAAAAAATCTCAAGCATGCATGTCCACAGTAAGGTGGAATTTTTGAACTGTGAATGGAGTTTCTAGGTGAACGTGTTTTTTTGAGGTCCCTATAGCCTAACCCTAACCTTCCATCCACCTCCATTCTAAATCTCTGAACTTTTAAAGGAGTACAATTCTAAAACTATGCAACATTTCAAAGATTCCTTTTCAGGCAAACATGTCCAGAGTAAGACGAACATTTTAAAGTATGAATGAGGTTACTAGGCGTAAGTATGTAGTTGTAAGCCTGCCTTTAAATGTCCATTGCCGCATCGACAATGAATGGGGCGCTTAAAGTTAAATATCTCCAAAACTACAAATGATTTCAAAAGAAAAAATCTCAAGCATGCATGTCCACAGTAAGGTGGAATTTTTGAACTGTGAATGGAGTTTCTAGGTGAACGTGTTTTTTTGAGGTCCCTATACCCTAACCCTAACCTTCCATCCGCCTCCATTCTAAATCTCTGAACTTTTAAAGGAGTACAATTCTAAAACTATGCAACATTTCAAAGATTCCTTTTCAGGCAAACATGTCCAGAGTAAGACGAACATTTTAAAGTATGAATGAGGTTACTAGGCGTAAGTATGTAGTTGTAAGCCTGCCTTTAAATGTCCATTGCCGCATCGACAATGAATGGGGCGCTTAAAGTTAAATATCTCCAAAACTACAAATGATTTCAAAAGAAAAAATCTCAAGCATGCATGTCCACAGTAAGGTGGAATTTTTGAACTGTGAATGGAGTTTCTAGGTGAAAGTGTTTTTTTGAGGTCCCTATACCCTAACCCTAACCTTCCATCCGCCTCCATTCTAAATCTCTGAACTTTTAAAGGAGTACAATTCTAAAACTATGCAACATTTCAAAGATTCCTTTTCAGGCAAACATGTCCAGAGTAAGACGAACATTTTAAAGTATGAATGAGGTTACTAGGCGTAAGTATGTAGTTGTAAGCCTGCCTTTAAATGTCCATTGCCGCATCGACAATGAATGAAACCAGGTTTCCTGGTGGAACTTTTAAAGGAGTACAATTCTAAAACTATGCAACATTTCAAAGATTCCTTTTCAGGCAAACATGTCCAGAGTAAGATGAACATTTTAAAGTATGAATGAGGTTACTAGGCGTAAGTATGTACTTGGGGCAACGGATAAATTGACTGATATCCGTAGAATAACTTGTAGGAGTGTCCTGGTTCAAATCCAGTCACCACCTTAGTAACTGAAACCAAATCTGGCCAATTCGGTCTCTTCGGACAGACGCTCTACCAGTTTAGCTATGCTGTTGGCTGAGAGTTACAGGTTTCCTGGTGGAACTTTTAAAGGAGTACAATTCTAAAACTATGCAACATTTCAAAGATTCCTTTTCAGGCAAACATGTCCAGAGTAAGACGAACATTTTAAAGTATGAATGAGGTTACTAGGCGTAAGTATGTAGTTGTAAGCCTGCCTTTAAATGTCCATTGCCGCATCGACAATGAATGGGGCGCTTAAAGTTAAATATCTCCAAAACTACAAATGATTTCAAAAGAAAAAATCTCAAGCATGCATGTCCACAGTAAGGTGGAATTTTTGAACTGTGAATGGAGTTTCTAGGTGAACGTGTTTTTTTGAGGTCCCTATAGCCTAACCCTAACCTTCCATCCGCCTCCATTCTAAATCTCTGAACTTTTAAAGGAGTACAATTCTAAAACTATGCAACATTTCAAAGATTCCTTTTCAGGCAAACATGTCCAGAGTAAGACGAACATTTTAAAGTATGAATGAGGTTACTAGGCGTAAGTATGTAGTTGTAAGCCTGCCTTTAAATGTCCATTGCCGCATCGACAATGAATGGGGCGCTTAAAGTTAAATATCTCCAAAACTACAAATGATTTCAAAAGAAAAAATCTCAAGCATGCATGTCCACAGTAAGGTGGAATTTTTGAACTGTGAATGGAGTTTCTAGGTGAACGTGTTTTTTTGAGGTCCCTATAGCCTAACCCTAACCTTCCATCCGCCTCCATTCTAAATCTCTGAACTTTTAAAGGAGTACAATTCTAAAACTATGCAACATTTCAAAGATTCCTTTTCAGGCAAACATGTCCAGAGTAAGACGAACATTTTAAAGTATGAATGAGGTTACTAGGCGTAAGTATGTAGTTGTAAGCCTGCCTTTAAATGTCCATTGCCGCATCGACAATGAATGGGGCGCTTAAAGTTAAATATCTCCAAAACTACAAATGATTTCAAAAGAAAAAATCTCAAGCATGCATGTCCACAGTAAGGTGGAATTTTTGAACTGTGAATGGAGTTTCTAGGTGAACGTGTTTTTTTGAGGTCCCTATAGCCTAACCCTAACCTTCCATCCGCCTCCATTCTAAATCTCTGAACTTTTAAAGGAGTACAATTCTAAAACTATGCAACATTTCAAAGATTCCTTTTCAGGCAAACATGTCCAGAGTAAGACGAACATTTTAAAGTATGAATGAGGTTACTAGGCGTAAGTATGTAGTTGTAAGCCTGCCTTTAAATGTCCATTGCCGCATCGACAATGAATGGGGCGCTTAAAGTTAAATATCTCCAAAACTACAAATGATTTCAAAAGAAAAAATCTCAAGCATGCATGTCCACAGTAAGGTGGAATTTTTGAACTGTGAATGGAGTTTCTAGGTGAACGTGTTTTTTTGAGGTCCCTATAGCCTAACCCTAACCTTCCATCCGCCTCCATTCTAAATCTCTGAACTTTTAAAGGAGTACAATTCTAAAACTATGCAACATTTCAAAGATTCCTTTTCAGGCAAACATATCCAGAGTAAGACGAACATTTTAAAGTATGAATGAGGTTACTAGGCGTAAGTATGCAGTTGTAAGCCTGCCTTTAAATGTCCATTGCCGCATCGACAATGAATGGGGCGCTTAAAGTTAAATATCTCCAAAACTACAAATGATTTCAAAAGAAAAAATCTCAAGCATGCATGTCCACAGTAAGGTGGATTTTTTGAACTGTGAATGGAGTTTCTAGGTGAACGTGTTTTTTTGAGGTCCCTATAGCCTAACCCTAACCTTCCATCCGCCTCCATTCTAAATCTCTGAACTTTTAAAGGAGTACAATTCTAAAACTATGCAACATTTCAAAGATTCCTTTTCAGGCAAACATGTCCAGAGTAAGACGAACATTTTAAAGTATGAATGAGGTTACTAGGCGTAAGTATGTAGTTGTAAGCCTGCCTTTAAATGTCCATTGCCGCATCGACAATGAATGGGGCGCTTAAAGTTAAATATCTCCAAAACTACAAATGATTTCAAAAGAAAAAATCTCAAGCATGCATGTCCACAGTAAGGTGGAATTTTTGAACTGTGAATGGAGTTTCTAGGTGAAAGTGTTTTTTTGAGGTCCCAAATTCGTCCATCGACCTCCATTCTAAATCTCTGAACTTTTAAAGGAGTACAATTCTAAAACTATTAAACATTTCAAAGATTCCCTTTCAGGCAAACATGTCCACAGTAAGATGAACATTTTAAAGTTTGAATGGGGTTTCTATTCTATATATGACATTTTGAATCATTACAGTCAGTTCACCTTCTTTTGGGTCTTGAGTCGAACCAATTACTCCCGCGGAGACATCAAATTTCTCTTTTGGGCCTTGAGTCTTGGGACTCATGGCCCAAAAGAGAAATTTGATGTCTCCGCGGGAGTAATTGGTTCGACTCAAGACTCTTTTGGGTCTTGAGTCTTGGGAAAGAAAAAAAAGTGTGCCAGTTGGATTTGAACCAGGAATCTTCTGGTTGCAAGTCCTGTATCTAAACCACTGCACCACAGAGGTCCTTACATGTTCTGTTGACTTGTGTGGAATTTGTCTGAAAGATTATATAAAGGTAAAAGCCCCAGGTAAAAGTTAGAAAGATGTCCTTGCGAGATTTGAACTCAGGACCTTCAGTGTGTTAGGCCTGAATCTTAACCACTGCTCCATCATGGTACATACTTTCTATGGTGTCTTACACGCTGTTCAGTGAAAGATCAGATAAAGGTGCAAGAGTCAGGTATTTGTTGGAGACCTGTCCTGGTTGGATTTGAACCGGTAACCCTCTGGTTGCAGGTCCTGTATCTAAACCACTGCACCACAGAGGTTGTGACTTATTCTGTTAACTTAGCCTAGAAAACTTTGTACCCTTTTCCCTTTAAATATCCATTGCCATTGACAATGCATTAGGCGCTTAAAGTTAAATATTTCAAAAACTACAAATCATTTCAAAGTAAAACATCTCAAGGATGCATGTCCACAGAAGGGGGAATTTTTGAACTGTGAATGGAGTTTCTAGGTGAAAGTGTTTTTTTGAGGTCCCAAAACCTTCCATCCGCCAACATTCAAAAACTCTGAACTTTTAAAGGAGTACAATTCTAAAAATATGCAACATTTCAAAGATTCCTTTTCAGGCAAACATGTCCAGAGTAAGACGAACATTTTAAAGTATGAATGAGGTTACTAGGCGTAAGTATGTAGTTGTAAGCCTGCCTTTAAATGTCCATTGCCGCATCGACAATGAATGGGGCGCTTAAAGTTAAATATCTCCAAAACTACAAATGATTTCAAAAGAAAAAATCTCAAGCATGCATGTCCACAGTAAGGTGGAATTTTTGAACTGTGAATGGAGTTTCTAGGTGAACGTGTTTTTTTGAGGTCCCTATAGCCTAACCCTAACCTTCCATCCGCCTCCATTCTAAATCTCTGAACTTTTAAAGGAGTACAATTCTAAAACTATGCAACATTTCAAAGATTCCTTTTCAGGCAAACATGTCCAGAGTAAGACGAACATTTTAAAGTATGAATGAGGTTACTAGGCGTAAGTATGTAGTTGTAAGCCTGCCTTTAAATGTCCATTGCCGCATCGACAATGAATGGGGCGCTTAAAGTTAAATATCTCCAAAACTACAAATGATTTCAAAAGAAAAAATCTCAAGCATGCATGTCCACAGTAAGGTGGAATTTTTGAACTGTGAATGGAGTTTCTAGGTGAACGTGTTTTTTTGAGGTCCCTATACCCTAACCCTAACCTTCCATCCGCCTCCATTCTAAATCTCTGAACTTTTAAAGGAGTACAATTCTAAAACTATGCAACATTTCAAAGATTCCTTTTCAGGCAAACATGTCCAGAGTAAGACGAACATTTTAAAGTATGAATGAGGTTACTAGGCGTAAGTATGTAGTTGTAAGCCTGCCTTTAAATGTCCATTGCCGCATCGACAATGAATGGGGCGCTTAAAGTTAAATATCTCCAAAACTACAAATGATTTCAAAAGAAAAAATCTCAAGCATGCATGTCCACAGTAAGGTGGAATTTTTGAACTGTGAATGGAGTTTCTAGGTGAAAGTGTTTTTTTGAGGTCCCTATACCCTAACCCTAACCTTCCATCCGCCTCCATTCTAAATCTCTGAACTTTTAAAGGAGTACAATTCTAAAACTATGCAACATTTCAAAGATTCCTTTTCAGGCAAACATGTCCAGAGTAAGACGAACATTTTAAAGTATGAATGAGGTTACTAGGCGTAAGTATGTAGTTGTAAGCCTGCCTTTAAATGTCCATTGCCGCATCGACAATGAATGAAACCAGGTTTCCTGGTGGAACTTTTAAAGGAGTACAATTCTAAAACTATGCAACATTTCAAAGATTCCTTTTCAGGCAAACATGTCCAGAGTAAGATGAACATTTTAAAGTATGAATGAGGTTACTAGGCGTAAGTATGTACTTGGGGCAACGGATAAATTGACTGATATCCGTAGAATAACTTGTAGGAGTGTCCTGGTTCAAATCCAGTCACCACCTTAGTAACTGAAACCAAATCTGGCCAATTCGGTCTCTTCGGACAGACGCTCTACCAGTTTAGCTATGCTGTTGGCTGAGAGTTACAGGTTTCCTGGTGGAACTTTTAAAGGAGTACAATTCTAAAACTATGCAACATTTCAAAGATTCCTTTTCAGGCAAACATGTCCAGAGTAAGACGAACATTTTAAAGTATGAATGAGGTTACTAGGCGTAAGTATGTAGTTGTAAGCCTGCCTTTAAATGTCCATTGCCGCATCGACAATGAATGGGGCGCTTAAAGTTAAATATCTCCAAAACTACAAATGATTTCAAAAGAAAAAATCTCAAGCATGCATGTCCACAGTAAGGTGGAATTTTTGAACTGTGAATGGAGTTTCTAGGTGAACGTGTTTTTTTGAGGTCCCTATAGCCTAACCCTAACCTTCCATCCGCCTCCATTCTAAATCTCTGAACTTTTAAAGGAGTACAATTCTAAAACTATGCAACATTTCAAAGATTCCTTTTCAGGCAAACATGTCCAGAGTAAGACGAACATTTTAAAGTATGAATGAGGTTACTAGGCGTAAGTATGTAGTTGTAAGCCTGCCTTTAAATGTCCATTGCCGCATCGACAATGAATGGGGCGCTTAAAGTTAAATATCTCCAAAACTACAAATGATTTCAAAAGAAAAAATCTCAAGCATGCATGTCCACAGTAAGGTGGAATTTTTGAACTGTGAATGGAGTTTCTAGGTGAACGTGTTTTTTTGAGGTCCCTATAGCCTAACCCTAACCTTCCATCCGCCTCCATTCTAAATCTCTGAACTTTTAAAGGAGTACAATTCTAAAACTATGCAACATTTCAAAGATTCCTTTTCAGGCAAACATGTCCAGAGTAAGACGAACATTTTAAAGTATGAATGAGGTTACTAGGCGTAAGTATGTAGTTGTAAGCCTGCCTTTAAATGTCCATTGCCGCATCGACAATGAATGGGGCGCTTAAAGTTAAATATCTCCAAAACTACAAATGATTTCAAAAGAAAAAATCTCAAGCATGCATGTCCACAGTAAGGTGGAATTTTTGAACTGTGAATGGAGTTTCTAGGTGAACGTGTTTTTTTGAGGTCCCTATAGCCTAACCCTAACCTTCCATCCGCCTCCATTCTAAATCTCTGAACTTTTAAAGGAGTACAATTCTAAAACTATGCAACATTTCAAAGATTCCTTTTCAGGCAAACATGTCCAGAGTAAGACGAACATTTTAAAGTATGAATGAGGTTACTAGGCGTAAGTATGTAGTTGTAAGCCTGCCTTTAAATGTCCATTGCCGCATCGACAATGAATGGGGCGCTTAAAGTTAAATATCTCCAAAACTACAAATGATTTCAAAAGAAAAAATCTCAAGCATGCATGTCCACAGTAAGGTGGAATTTTTGAACTGTGAATGGAGTTTCTAGGTGAACGTGTTTTTTTGAGGTCCCTATAGCCTAACCCTAACCTTCCATCCGCCTCCATTCTAAATCTCTGAACTTTTAAAGGAGTACAATTCTAAAACTATGCAACATTTCAAAGATTCCTTTTCAGGCAAACATATCCAGAGTAAGACGAACATTTTAAAGTATGAATGAGGTTACTAGGCGTAAGTATGCAGTTGTAAGCCTGCCTTTAAATGTCCATTGCCGCATCGACAATGAATGGGGCGCTTAAAGTTAAATATCTCCAAAACTACAAATGATTTCAAAAGAAAAAATCTCAAGCATGCATGTCCACAGTAAGGTGGATTTTTTGAACTGTGAATGGAGTTTCTAGGTGAACGTGTTTTTTTGAGGTCCCTATAGCCTAACCCTAACCTTCCATCCGCCTCCATTCTAAATCTCTGAACTTTTAAAGGAGTACAATTCTAAAACTATGCAACATTTCAAAGATTCCTTTTCAGGCAAACATGTCCAGAGTAAGACGAACATTTTAAAGTATGAATGAGGTTACTAGGCGTAAGTATGTAGTTGTAAGCCTGCCTTTAAATGTCCATTGCCGCATCGACAATGAATGGGGCGCTTAAAGTTAAATATCTCCAAAACTACAAATGATTTCAAAAGACAAAATCTCAAGCATGCATGTCCACAGTAAGGTGGAATTTTTGAACTGTGAATGGAGTTTCTAGGTGAAAGTGTTTTTTTGAGGTCCCAAATTCGTCCATCGACCTCCATTCTAAATCTCTGAACTTTTAAAGGAGTACAATTCTAAAACTATTAAACATTTCAAAGATTCCCTTTCAGGCAAACATGTCCACAGTAAGATGAACATTTTAAAGTTTGAATGGGGTTTCTATTCTATATATGACATTTTGAATCATTACAGTCAGTTCACCTTCTTTTGGGTCTTGAGTCGAACCAATTACTCCCGCGGAGACATCAAATTTCTCTTTTGGGCCTTGAGTCTTGGGACTCATGGCCCAAAAGAGAAATTTGATGTCTCCGCGGGAGTAATTGGTTCGACTCAAGACTCTTTTGGGTCTTGAGTCTTGGGAAAGAAAAAAAAGTGTGCCAGTTGGATTTGAACCAGGAATCTTCTGGTTGCAAGTCCTGTATCTAAACCACTGCACCACAGAGGTCCTTACATGTTCTGTTGACTTGTGTGGAATTTGTCTGAAAGATTATATAAAGGTAAAAGCCCCAGGTAAAAGTTAGAAAGATGTCCTTGCGAGATTTGAACTCAGGACCTTCAGTGTGTTAGGCCTGAATCTTAACCACTGCTCCATCATGGTACATACTTTCTATGGTGTCTTACACGCTGTTCAGTGAAAGATCAGATAAAGGTGCAAGAGTCAGGTATTTGTTGGAGACCTGTCCTGGTTGGATTTGAACCGGTAACCCTCTGGTTGCAGGTCCTGTATCTAAACCACTGCACCACAGAGGTTGTGACTTATTCTGTTAACTTAGCCTAGAAAACTTTGTACCCTTTTCCCTTTAAATATCCATTGCCATTGACAATGCATTAGGCGCTTAAAGTTAAATATTTCAAAAACTACAAATCATTTCAAAGTAAAACATCTCAAGGATGCATGTCCACAGAAGGGGGAATTTTTGAACTGTGAATGGAGTTTCTAGGTGAAAGTGTTTTTTTGAGGTCCCAAAACCTTCCATCCGCCAACATTCAAAAACTCTGAACTTTTAAAGGAGTACAATTCTAAAAATATGCAACATTTCAAAGATTCCTTTTCAGGCAAACATGTCCAGAGTAAGACGAACATTTTAAAGTATGAATGAGGTTACTAGGCGTAAGTATGTAGTTGTAAGCCTGCCTTTAAATGTCCATTGCCGCATCGACAATGAATGGGGCGCTTAAAGTTAAATATCTCCAAAACTACAAATGATTTCAAAAGAAAAAATCTCAAGCATGCATGTCCACAGTAAGGTGGAATTTTTGAACTGTGAATGGAGTTTCTAGGTGAACGTGTTTTTTTGAGGTCCCTATAGCCTAACCCTAACCTTCCATCCGCCTCCATTCTAAATCTCTGAACTTTTAAAGGAGTACAATTCTAAAACTATGCAACATTTCAAAGATTCCTTTTCAGGCAAACATGTCCAGAGTAAGACGAACATTTTAAAGTATGAATGAGGTTACTAGGCGTAAGTATGTAGTTGTAAGCCTGCCTTTAAATGTCCATTGCCGCATCGACAATGAATGGGGCGCTTAAAGTTAAATATCTCCAAAACTACAAATGATTTCAAAAGAAAAAATCTCAAGCATGCATGTCCACAGTAAGGTGGAATTTTTGAACTGTGAATGGAGTTTCTAGGTGAACGTGTTTTTTTGAGGTCCCTATACCCTAACCCTAACCTTCCATCCGCCTCCATTCTAAATCTCTGAACTTTTAAAGGAGTACAATTCTAAAACTATGCAACATTTCAAAGATTCCTTTTCAGGCAAACATGTCCAGAGTAAGACGAACATTTTAAAGTATGAATGAGGTTACTAGGCGTAAGTATGTAGTTGTAAGCCTGCCTTTAAATGTCCATTGCCGCATCGACAATGAATGGGGCGCTTAAAGTTAAATATCTCCAAAACTACAAATGATTTCAAAAGAAAAAATCTCAAGCATGCATGTCCACAGTAAGGTGGAATTTTTGAACTGTGAATGGAGTTTCTAGGTGAAAGTGTTTTTTTGAGGTCCCTATACCCTAACCCTAACCTTCCATCCGCCTCCATTCTAAATCTCTGAACTTTTAAAGGAGTACAATTCTAAAACTATGCAACATTTCAAAGATTCCTTTTCAGGCAAACATGTCCAGAGTAAGACGAACATTTTAAAGTATGAATGAGGTTACTAGGCGTAAGTATGTAGTTGTAAGCCTGCCTTTAAATGTCCATTGCCGCATCGACAATGAATGAAACCAGGTTTCCTGGTGGAACTTTTAAAGGAGTACAATTCTAAAACTATGCAACATTTCAAAGATTCCTTTTCAGGCAAACATGTCCAGAGTAAGATGAACATTTTAAAGTATGAATGAGGTTACTAGGCGTAAGTATGTACTTGGGGCAACGGATAAATTGACTGATATCCGTAGAATAACTTGTAGGAGTGTCCTGGTTCAAATCCAGTCACCACCTTAGTAACTGAAACCAAATCTGGCCAATTCGGTCTCTTCGGACAGACGCTCTACCAGTTTAGCTATGCTGTTGGCTGAGAGTTACAGGTTTCCTGGTGGAACTTTTAAAGGAGTACAATTCTAAAACTATGCAACATTTCAAAGATTCCTTTTCAGGCAAACATGTCCAGAGTAAGACGAACATTTTAAAGTATGAATGAGGTTACTAGGCGTAAGTATGTAGTTGTAAGCCTGCCTTTAAATGTCCATTGCCGCATCGACAATGAATGGGGCGCTTAAAGTTAAATATCTCCAAAACTACAAATGATTTCAAAAGAAAAAATCTCAAGCATGCATGTCCACAGTAAGGTGGAATTTTTGAACTGTGAATGGAGTTTCTAGGTGAACGTGTTTTTTTGAGGTCCCTATAGCCTAACCCTAACCTTCCATCCGCCTCCATTCTAAATCTCTGAACTTTTAAAGGAGTACAATTCTAAAACTATGCAACATTTCAAAGATTCCTTTTCAGGCAAACATGTCCAGAGTAAGACGAACATTTTAAAGTATGAATGAGGTTACTAGGCGTAAGTATGTAGTTGTAAGCCTGCCTTTAAATGTCCATTGCCGCATCGACAATGAATGGGGCGCTTAAAGTTAAATATCTCCAAAACTACAAATGATTTCAAAAGAAAAAATCTCAAGCATGCATGTCCACAGTAAGGTGGAATTTTTGAACTGTGAATGGAGTTTCTAGGTGAAAGTGTTTTTTTTAGGTCCCTATACCCTAACCCTAACCTTCCATCCGCCTCCATTCTAAATCTCTGAACTTTTAAAGGAGTACAATTCTAAAACTATGCAACATTTCAAAGATTCCTTTTCAGGCAAACATGTCCAGAGTAAGACGAACATTTTAAAGTATGAATGAGGTTACTAGGCGTAAGTATGTAGTTGTAAGCCTGCCTTTAAATGTCCATTGCCGCATCGACAATGAATGAAACCAGGTTTCCTGGTGGAACTTTTAAAGGAGTACAATTCTAAAACTATGCAACATTTCAAAGATTCCTTTTCAGGCAAACATGTCCAGAGTAAGATGAACATTTTAAAGTATGAATGAGGTTACTAGGCGTAAGTATGTACTTGGGGCAACGGATAAATTGACTGATATCCGTAGAATAACTTGTAGGAGTGTCCTGGTTCAAATCCAGTCACCACCTTAGTAACTGAAACCAAATCTGGCCAATTCGGTCTCTTCGGACAGACGCTCTACCAGTTTAGCTATGCTGTTGGCTGAGAGTTACAGGTTTCCTGGTGGAACTTTTAAAGGAGTACAATTCTAAAACTATGCAACATTTCAAAGATTCCTTTTCAGGCAAACATGTCCAGAGTAAGACGAACATTTTAAAGTATGAATGAGGTTACTAGGCGTAAGTATGTAGTTGTAAGCCTGCCTTTAAATGTCCATTGCCGCATCGACAATGAATGGGGCGCTTAAAGTTAAATATCTCCAAAACTACAAATGATTTCAAAAGAAAAAATCTCAAGCATGCATGTCCACAGTAAGGTGGAATTTTTGAACTGTGAATGGAGTTTCTAGGTGAACGTGTTTTTTTGAGGTCCCTATAGCCTAACCCTAACCTTCCATCCGCCTCCATTCTAAATCTCTGAACTTTTAAAGGAGTACAATTCTAAAACTATGCAACATTTCAAAGATTCCTTTTCAGGCAAACATGTCCAGAGTAAGACGAACATTTTAAAGTATGAATGAGGTTACTAGGCGTAAGTATGTAGTTGTAAGCCTGCCTTTAAATGTCCATTGCCGCATCGACAATGAATGGGGCGCTTAAAGTTAAATATCTCCAAAACTACAAATGATTTCAAAAGAAAAAATCTCAAGCATGCATGTCCACAGTAAGGTGGAATTTTTGAACTGTGAATGGAGTTTCTAGGTGAACGTGTTTTTTTGAGGTCCCTATAGCCTAACCCTAACCTTCCATCCGCCTCCATTCTAAATCTCTGAACTTTTAAAGGAGTACAATTCTAAAACTATGCAACATTTCAAAGATTCCTTTTCAGGCAAACATGTCCAGAGTAACCCTGCGTTTTAACAGCGGGCAATACTGGGCGATTCTCGGGCGATATTGCCCAAAATATAAAGAAAGTCTATGAGAGCCGGCGATCGGGCGAAGCCGGGCGATATCGTCCAAAAGATGGATTTTCTTTATCTTTTTGGGCGATATCGCCCGGCATCGCCCAGAGTTGCCCGCTGTTAAAACGCACCGTTAGACTAGACGAACATTTTAAAGTATGAATGAGGTTACTAGGCGTAAGTATGTAGTTGTAAGCCTGCCTTTAAATGTCCATTGCCGCATCGACAATGAATGGGGCGCTTAAAGTTAAATATCTCCAAAACTACAAATGATTTCAAAAGAAAAAATCTCAAGCATGCATGTCCACAGTAAGGTGGATTTTTTGAACTGTGAATGGAGTTTCTAGGTGAACGTGTTTTTTTGAGGTCCCTATAGCCTAACCCTAACCTTCCATCCGCCTCCATTCTAAATCTCTGAACTTTTAAAGGAGTACAATTCTAAAACTATGCAACATTTCAAAGATTCCTTTTCAGGCAAACATGTCCAGAGTAAGACGAACATTTTAAAGTATGAATGAGGTTACTAGGCGTAAGTATGTAGTTGTAAGCCTGCCTTTAAATGTCCATTGCCGCATCGACAATGAATGGGGCGCTTAAAGTTAAATATCTCCAAAACTACAAATGATTTCAAAAGAAAAAATCTCAAGCATGCATGTCCACAGTAAGGTGGAATTTTTGAACTGTGAATGGAGTTTCTAGGTGAAAGTGTTTTTTTGAGGTCCCAAATTCGTCCATCGACCTCCATTCTAAATCTCTGAACTTTTAAAGGAGTACAATTCTAAAACTATTAAACATTTCAAAGATTCCCTTTCAGGCAAACATGTCCACAGTAAGATGAACATTTTAAAGTTTGAATGGGGTTTCTATTCTATATATGACATTTTGAATCATTACAGTCAGTTCACCTTCTTTTGGGTCTTGAGTCGAACCAATTACTCCCGCGGAGACATCAAATTTCTCTTTTGGGCCTTGAGTCTTGGGACTCATGGCCCAAAAGAGAAATTTGATGTCTCCGCGGGAGTAATTGGTTCGACTCAAGACTCTTTTGGGTCTTGAGTCTTGGGAAAGAAAAAAAAGTGTGCCAGTTTGATTTGAACCAGGAATCTTCTGGTTGCAAGTCCTGTATCTAAACCACTGCACCACAGAGGTCCTTACATGTTCTGTTGACTTGCGTGGAATTTGTCTGAAAGATTATATAAAGGTAAAAGCCCCAGGTAAAAGTTAGAAAGATGTCCTTGCGAGATTTGAACTCAGGACCTTCAGTGTGTAAGGCCTGAATCTTAACCACTGCTCCATCATGGTACATACTTTCTATGGTGTCTTACACGCTGTTCAGTGAAAGATCAGATAAAGGTGCAAGAGTCAGGTATTTGTTGGAGACCTGTCCTGGTTGGATTTGAACCGGTAACCTTCTGGTTGCAGGTCCTGTATCTAAACCACTGCACCACAGAGGTTCTGACTTATTCTGTTAACTTAGCCTTGAAAACTTTGTACCCTTTTCCCTTTAAATATCCATTGCCATTGACAATGCATTAGGCGCTTAAAGTTAAATATTTAAAAAGTCCAAAGTACTACCAATCAACTCTAAATTGCCTGAAACGTACTCCTAACAGGTTTTTGGGGGGACGATTTTGGCCTCCACACTTAGTGATTTTTTCGGATTTAACTTTCGTTTCGGTAGTGACACAATGGTGAAAAAATAAATTTACTAAGTCCAGAGCTCGATTTATAATGGAGGTCGATGGAAGAATTTGGGACCTCAAAAAAACATAAAAAACACTTTCACCTAGAAACTCCATTCACAGTTTAAAAAATCCACCTTACTGTGGACATGCATGCTTGAGATTTTTTCTTTGAAATCATTTGTAGTTTGGGAGATATTTGACTTTAAGCGCCCCATGCATTGTGGATGCGGCAAAGGGAAACGAGTACAGGCTACTAATCCTACATACTTACTGCTAGTAACCCCATTCATACTTTAAAATGTTCATCTTACTGTGGACATGTTTGCCTGAAAAGGAATCTTTGAAATGTTTAATAGTTTTAGAATTGTACTCCTTTAAAAGTTCAGAGATTTATAATGGAGGTCGATGGAAGAATTTGGGACCTCAAAAAAACACTTTCACCTAGAAACTCCATTCACAGTTAAAAAAATCCACCTTACTGTGGACATGCATGCTTGAGATTTTTTCTTTGAAATCATTTGTAGTTTGGGAGATATTTAACTTTAAGCGCCCCATGCAATGTGGATGCGGCAAAGGGAAACGAGTACAGGCTACTAATCCTACATACTTACTGCTAGTAACCCCATTCATACTTTAAAATGTTCATCTTACTGTGGACATGTTTGCCTGAAAAGGGATCTTTGAAATGTTTAATAGTTTTAGAATTGTACTCCTTTAAAAGTTCAGAGATTTATAATGGAGGTCGATGGAAGAATTTGGGACCTCAAAAAAACACTTTCACCTAGAAACTCCATTCACAGTTAAAAAAATCCACCTTACTGTGGACATGCATGCTTGAGATTTTTTCTTTGAAATCATTTGTAGTTTGGGAGATATTTAACTTTAAGCGCCCCATGCAATGTGGATGCGGCAAAGGGAAACGAGTACAGGCTACTAATCCTACATACTTACTGCTAGTAACCCCATTCATACTTTAAAATGTTCATCTTACTGTGGACATGTTTGCCTGAAAAGGAATCTTTGAAATGTTTAATAGTTTTAGAATTGTACTCCTTTAAAAGTTCAGAGATTTATAATGGAGGTCGATGGAAGAATTTGGGACCTCAAAAAAACACTTTCACCTAGAAACTCCATTCACAGTTAAAAAAAATCCACCTTACTGTGGACATGCATGCTTGAGATTTTTTCTTTGAAATCATTTGTAGTTTGGGAGATATTTAACTTTAAGCGCCCCATGCAATGTGGATGCGGCAAAGGGAAACGAGTACAGGCTACTAATCCTACATACTTACTGCTAGTAACCCCATTCATACTTTAAAATGTTCATCTTACTGTGGACATGTTTGCCTGAAAAGGAATCTTTGAAATGTTTAATAGTTTTAGAATTGTACTCCTTTAAAAGTTCAGAGATTTATAATGGAGGTCTATGGAAGAATTTGGGACCTAAAAGAAACACAAAAAAACATTTTCACCTAGAAACTCCATACACAGTTCAAAAATTCCACCTTACTGTAGACATGCATGCTTGAGATTTTTACTTTGAAATAATTTGTAGTTTGGGAGATATTTAACTTTAAAGGTGAACCTTGCTGTTCCTTCATACTTTAGCCTATACACTTGATTCACAATTGAAAAATTCCACCTTACTGTGGACATGTATGCTTGAGATTTTTATTTTGAAATAATTTGTAGTTTTTGAAATATTTAACTTTAAGCGCCCAATGTATTGGCAATGGCAATGGCCATTTAAAGGTGAAAAAAGTCAGAAATCCCGTGGGAGCCAGATTGCTGGGATTCGATCCCATGACCTTGTGGTCTGTAGTGAAGAGCTCTCCCAACTGAGCTTTACCCAAGCGCACTAAGCTCTGTACATTGACATTAGATTAACGTGATGGGTCATTCCCCCAAATGAATTAAAGGAATTTAGCTCGTGCACTTTACAAGTGGGCTTATTGTTAGCAACAGCCAAGAACACAGGAGTCTATGCCTGTTACAGCACTAGACCCCAGGGAGACAAATTGCTCACATGCTGATTTTCCATTTCCAGGATTCGATCACATGACCTTGTTGTTCCGAGTCAAGAGTTCTTCCGACGGAGCTATTCAGACATAAGAAACATTGTACATTGACATTCCATGAACGTGATGGTCATTCTCCCCAAATAATTAAAGGCACTTGGAAGTGGTTTGAAATGAGTTGAAATTCTAATCAGATTTCTGAACACTCGTACGCTGAAGCTTGATTCATACTTTGTCATACAACGGTGTGACTTGTAGAAAATATCAGATCTACACGCATCAGTATTGACGCGTATATAGTATACTTTTATTTGGTTAAATATTTAACATATTGTGACAGGCCTAGTACTCACCACAACCCACCACAGTAGGCTGTATAAGTTATTCAGGTCAGCTGGTTATGGTACAAATACTGAGTGAAAACCCAGCTCCAAACACATTAACTTTCTTGTTTTTAACAGGGTTACATGCTGATATACAGTATCCTCACCCTGGCTCTAATTTGGGGACAACATAAACCAGATTATTATTTTTCTTCTTCTACTTTGGTGTTTTATGGTAGTTAGCATCCGTAGTTGTTGCATTACCACCACCTACTGGAATATATCTGTTTGTACGTTTTTCCCATTAAATATCCATCGACAATGTATTGGGCGCTTAAAGTTAAATATTTCAAAAACTACAAATTATTGAAACCCCATTCAAACTTTAAAATATTCATCTTACTGTGGACATGTTTGCCCGAACATGAATATTTGAAATGTTTTATAGTTTTAGACATATACTCCTTTAAAAGTTCAGAAATTTATAATGGAGGTGGATGACAGGTTTTGCCGCCTAAAAAAACACAAAAAAAATGCTTTCACCTAGAAACTCCATTCACACTTTTTATAATTCATCTTACTGTGGACACAAATGCTTGAACTTTTGACTTTAAAATGTTTTGTAGTTTTTGAGATATTTAACTTTAAGCGCCCAATGCATTGTCAATGGCAATGGACATTTAAAGGTGAACCTCGCTGTTCCTTCATACTTAACTAATATATGATAAATAACTAATATATAACTAATATATGATATAATAACTAATACATATTTAACTATTACAATAGAAGATATATGATAGTTATGAAGATATATGAATCATAGTTATAACTATCGCAATATAATAATAATAATAATAATAATAATAGAAGATATATGATAATTATGATAACTATTACAATATCATAGATAAAAGATAATATCAGTAGGACACTGTAGGGAATTGAACCCCATCCTAGTAAACCAGGAGTTCCATGCCAGTGTCTTTGTAGTTGGGAATGTTTGTTTTTCTTTTTTTTCCTTTCTTCTATTGGAGGATACTACAGTTTCATACAAACCTTTCTATTGGAGGACAGTATCATACAAACCTTTCTATTGGATAGTACAATGTCATACACTAGGTGTCGTGACACCCCAATACACCCTAATAGGGGACACGTAATATATTACGTGTCATATTACGTATATTACGTATTATTACATAATATATGACACTAATGACACAACAACACATTTTAATACCAATACTTTTGTACTTTTACTCAAGTCAATTTTGAATTCCGGACTTGTGCGTGTTACAGAGTATTTCTACACTGCAGTATTGATACTTTTACTCAAGTAAAGGATGTGGGTACTTTTTCCACCACTGGGTAGAGATTGAATGGATTAGAGAGGTGTGTGTTTGGTGGTGGTGGGGTTCAGTTTAAGCTTGGCTGCTCTCTCAACTACTGGGAACGAAACAACTATAACAAAGTAACAGTATATAGATCCTAGCAGTACTGTGCACGTCAGAGCTGGGGGTAAATAGCTCTTCTCAGTGGTGTTTTCTAAAGCTACCGTTCACATGAATCTTTAGCAATTATAGAACGTATCGCACACTGTAAAGTCTGGTGTGTTAATTTAACCCTGAGTGTTGAATGAGTTGAATTAACACTCTTTTTTTCACTCATACGTTGCTGCGCAACATTAAACATTTGGCTTCAAACTGCAGCATGTAGTCAGTGGCAGACTGGCAGTGCCATGCAGGTCCAGATATGAGGATTGCTGTGGTTGAGAGCAATAAAACGGATTATGCTGATTGCTGATTTGTTTTGTTTTTGTACAACAAAATATGTAGCAAATTTTACCACACAGCAAAATCTGGTGTATAAAAATTTACCCGTAACACTATGGATACTGTGGCAGTTCACCCTGCCACTGACACATCATAACCACATCAACACTACACAATAAAGTATACACAATACCCAGGTAGCATGCTGGGATAGTTTGGTCGGTGCACACACTAAACTCCATTTAACAGTTTTTAGTATGTTTCCTGTATTATTGTTCCTTTAACACATAACATAAATTAGTTTACAACACAGGGTTAAAGGTTAAAATTGTTCTTTATTTTTAAGTTGCAGGGAATGTTTTTGGCAAATGTTTGACTGTTTCTTTCTTTCTCTTACCTCAGTGCTTCCTGGTTCTGGGCAGTGACAAAGGACCCAAGTGTAGCTGCAGGCTGCCTTATATAGTGCCTGTCTGTTTGTAGTGAGCATGCTCAGTTCATCCATTCCTGAATCAACTGTGGGTTTGAGTAAATTGGGTATTCTAATTATTATTATTGTGGGAAACCGTTGTAATGTGATGACACTTTAAATGTGAATTGCAATGTCTTTAGACATTAGAGAAATAACTGGTTTGTGTGTAAATTGAGGAGTCAATTTAAGATTGGTATGGTACAGTGGGAGTGCCTTAGCCTTTAAAAGAAGGGTGCCTACGACTAGTCAGTGAAGGGCTGCAGTAGAGAGTAGACCTAGTGCCAATCGGGCCAGTATTATATTATTTTGTGATTTATTTTGATTCCCCTGGACTTTCTGAAAAAAGGTGAATAAAAACACTTGCTTTTGCATCAACGAGTTTGATTCCAGTGTTTGGCATATACTACCCACACTGGGACAGAGTGTGACAGATGCGTTCGGGAGGCTACATTCTTTTTTTTCCAATAGACTTGTTCTAAGTTCCTGCCCACCACGTAGAAAGACTGAACACAATTTGGACGTGTTTGCGGTGGAAAGTCGGGTGGGGGGGACCATCTCTGTGGCTCCACTATAGCGACTACTACCGGTCGATCAGGGCCTCTGTTTAGAAGAGAGCGGGACTGGGAAGAATACTGTGTTCCTCCACATGTGTTACACCTGCCTCCCAGTGAAACTCCTCGCTGTCACATGAAAAGAAGTGCCTGGTGAAATTATACGTACCAAAGGAAATAATGTTTATACCCTCCAAGACCAACCATAGGGGTCAGCAGTGAGATGGGGGACATGGGGGAATTTAACACCGGATTTGAGTCATTCTGTTGAATTAAACAAAGACAAAACTTATAGATACTGTAGAACATGGAACATACTTGCTCGGTCACACATCAAAGCACAATGTGAATTACACATGTAAATACACTAACAGATAGACCAGACAAACCCAATTGTGTCAATGTGTATACAAAGGGTTTCAGATAAGCACTGGAAATTAATTACATGAGGGAACTGCAGGTTTTCCACAAGCATGAGATGGGGACCTTGTGTTTTCCTAATTCTGGATGAAGAACCTCTCGGAGTGGATCTAATTCTCTCCAGTTTGATGAAATGAAGTACAACTGTAATTCAGTGAAGGTGGGAGGGGGGATCAGAGGATTTCCACTTCAGCGGAATCAGACGCCTAGTTAAGAGGGTGGCAAAGCCCACAAAGTCTGCTTTGTACTTACTTTGGTAATGGTCAGGGTTGTACTTCCTGGGGGAGATGGGGGGGAATCCATGCCTCTGCTTTTGATATCCCCCTCCACTGGGGATGTGTTTTATCCCTGTCAGAGATGGGCAGTATTTTAAATAAATGTATTTGAAATACGTATTTCAAAGACTTTTTATGTATTTTGTATTTTGTATTTGTATTTGGCTGGGATGGAAAAAATGTGATGTGAATATGTAGATACTTTCAGTTCTTGTATTTTCTGTATTTAAAATGCATAAAATACATATGTTATTATGTCATTTTATTCTTGAATTGAATCATTTTAAACATTTACACAGGTTTATACTGTGGAATGTTTTTTTAAAACACAATGTGAGATGTCACTTCTACTCTGCCTCTGATTGGCTTACCCACCCTCAGAACAAATTGAACCACAAATGAGACTAGGGCGGGTTTTGAGACAGACTTCATATCACCTTATCAAGTAAATGAAGCCTTGTGGAAATGTCCTTGTGCATTAAAGAAAGAGTTTACTTTTGTGATGTGACTACAATACTGCATAACCCATAAATGGTATCCTGGTATCAGTATCCTGGTATCAGTATCCTGATGTCAGTATCCTGGCGTTAGTATCCTGGTGAGTATCCTGGTGTCAGTATCCTGGTGTCAGTATCCTGGTGTCAGTATCCTGGTGAGTATCCTGTCGTCAGTATCCTGGTGTCAGTATCCTGGTGAGTATCCTGGTGTCAGTATCCTGGCGTCAGTATCCTGGCGTCAGTATCCTGGCGTTAGTATCCTGGTGTCAGTATCCTGGTGAGTATCCTGGTGTCAGTATCCTGGCGTCAGTATCCTGGCGTCAGTATCCTGGCGTCAGTATCCTGGTGTCAGTATCCTGGTGAGTATCCTGGTGTCAGTATCCTGGCATCAGTATCCTGGCGTCAGTATCCTGGTGTCAGTATCCTGGTGTCAGTATCCTGGTGTCAGTATCCTGGCGTCAGTATCCTGGTGAGTATCCTGGTGTCAGTATCCTGGTGTCAGTATCCTGGTGTCAGTAGCATGGTCCTGGTGTCAGTATCCTGGTGTCAGTAGCATGGTCCTGGTGTCAGTATCCTGGTGTCAGTAGCACGGTCCTGGTGTCAGTATCCTGGTGTTAGTATCCTGGTGTCAGTAGCATGGTCCTGGTGTCAGTATCCTGGTGTCAGTATCCTGGTGTCAGTAGCATGGTCCTGGTGTCAGTATCCTGGTGTCAGTATCCTGGTGTCAGTAGCAGGGTCCTGGTGTCAGTATCCTAGTGTCAGTAACGGTCCTGGTGTCAGTATCCTAGTGTCAGTATCGGTCCTGGTGTCAGTATCCTGGTCTCAGTATCCTGGTGTCAGCATCCTGGTGTCAGTATCCTGGTCAGTATGGTGTCATTATCCTGGTGTCAGTATCCTGGTCAGTATGGTGTCAGTATCCTGGTCAATATCCTGGTGTCATTATCATGGTCAGTATGGTGTCAGTATCCTGGTCAGTATCCTGGTGTCAGTATCCTGGTGTCAGTATCCTGGTCAATATCCTGGTGTCAGTATCCTGGTCAGTATGGTGTCATTATCCTGGTGTCAGTATCCATGTCAGTATCCTGGTTTAGTATCCTGGTCAGTATCCATGTCATTATCGTGGTCAGGTCAGTATCCTGGTGTCAGTATCCATGTCAGTATCCATGTCAGTATCCATGTCAGTATCATGGTGTCATTATCTGTGTCAGTATCCATGTCAGCATCATGGTCAGCATCCTGGTCAGTATCATGGTGTCATTATCTGTGTCAGTATCCTGGTCAGTATGCTGGTCAGTATACTGGTGTCAGTATCCTGGTCAGTATGCTGGTCAGTATACTGGTGTCAGTATCCTGGTCAGTATCCTGCTGTCAGTATCCTGGTCAGAATCATGGTGTCACACTAGACCAGGATTCTGGTCTAGTGTGCTTTCTACCCCTGATGAGCATGGGGAGAATACTCCATATCCCTTACTAGGATGCATTTTAAATCAGATTCATTAGAGCATGGAACAATAGAGGCCCAGACACTGGTCTCTATTGTTCCTAACTTCCCCTCCTGCTGTTTTTCAGCTCTTTAAGTACACTCATTATTTCTCCTGTCCTACCCGGTAATTAGTTGGCTATTTCTCAGAATCAGCATGGTTGTTTCCTTTAAATGTGACCAAAATACTTTTACGTTGCTACTAGCCTCCATCTCTCACGGAGCACAATGATTGTATGAGAGCTTGAAAGAAACCGCAGGCGAGATTAAGTTCTGTGTGTGTGTGTGTGTGTGTGTGTGTGTGTGTGTGTGTGTGTGTGTGTGTGTGTGTGTGTGTGTGTGTGTGTGTGTGTGTGTGTGTGTGTGTGTGTGTGTGTGTGTGTGTGTGTGTGTGTGTGTTTTCAAGGCCAAGGTCTGACTGTCAGCAAAATAACTGATTGGTTGGATTTTCATAAAACTTGATTGGAATATCAGTAGGCGGCCCCCAAAACATTAAGTTTGGTGTTGAAAACGTCAAAGGTCAAGGTTACAATCAAGAAATGTAGAACGAAAGATGCACCCTCGGGTGCATAATGTAAAATGATTTTAGGTAGCACTTTACAATAATGACCCGTTATAAAGCATTTATAAACGTTTATAAGCAGTTTGTAGACTATTAACAAATCATTAACAACCTGTTTATTGACATTCGTAAATGATTACTAAAACCTTTATAACTACGGTTACAAATCATCTATAAAGGTATTAGTAACTATTCATGAATAAGCCATGTATAATACATCTGTAAATGATTATTAAATCATATGTAACTGATGTTACATAATATATACAAGCTATTGGTAGCTTGTTCATGTTTAACATATGCTTTGTTAAACATTCCTAAAGTATCTGTGACAGGGTCAAAGCAGGGGGTGAAACCATTTTGTAACATTTTTTATTGATGATGAAAAACCTGTATTATGCACTTAAAAACATCATTCTCTTAAATGTATTTCTGCACTGCATGTTTTATGGTTGACAATGTATTTCCCCCCGGTCCCCGAGCCACTTGACATTGGACTCCCCTATAGGCTGCGTGACATTGACCTTGTGACTCCAGACGGCCAATGTCCCCAGGTCACGCTGGTGGCAGAGCAAATGAGGGCGGAGTAGGGTGTGGCCGCCACAAATACAAAAGTAGGCGCGGGCCATTCGAACAGGAGAGAGACAGGCATACAGGGCAGTGTGGAAGTGACAGCCAGAAGGGACGGTTGTGCACAGGAGGAGCAGACATACCACGGAGCAGAGGTGGAGAATACAGCGATCGCGGCACGTACCAAGCCACCAGCAGCGGACGGTGAGCAGACGGCGCAGTAGCAGCAGAGACGGGGAGGACAGACAGACGAACCCAGGAACGGAGGAGAGGTCCAGTTGGCGATAACGTTGCGCGCTTCATACACTCATAGCCAGACACCTGTCTGGCTTGCGAGTAAGTGTTCTTCTATGCAACGTTACCTTTACAAACCCACGGTCCTAAACCCCATATGTGAAATATACCTGAACAGATGAACTGGTTCTAGTTTCTATGATTGCAGGCAATACGCACGAAGACAAGAAGAGACAGTGATTCTTGGCCTAAACCCCCGCTCCAGTTAAACCCCATACAAGGACATTCCCACCTTTTGCATTGAACCGTGATGAGTATATGATATAGCATTTGAATTGGCACTTGGCACTTTACTGCTTCAGTAATAGTTGGCACTTTAACGCTAAATTCATTATTTATTTGCTATAGGTTGCACAAGCCCTGTTTGTTTTAAGTATTTTGTGATTGTCTGTATTCCTGTATTTTAGTTAGTTAGTGGGCGCATTAGGAGGTTGAGGGTTTTAGTGTAGTGTTATATTGTGTTTATGTTTTTCAGTTTTAAGGCTTATAGATGCCAATGTTTTAGCTTAATAAAATCCGTTACCTTTTTATACAAACCTGTGTCCGTCCAATTCTCTTGTGGGATGTTGCAAAGTGTTGTTCTTACCTGGGCAAAACTGAACCTGTGAATAGCCTAAGACATTGTTATAGAGGACCCTACCTCTTAAATAAAAGGGTGGCGTAGTCTTGCAGTAGAATCACCATTATTATCCTCACAATAATTACGCACCCCGCACTTTATTGTGCACTCTATATTTTATTGTTGTGAGCTTAAATGTGGATGATAAATTACTTATTGGAAAAGGTCAGCATTCTGAAAAGAAGTGGCAAAGTTACATGTGACAGCCTGGCCACCGTCACATATTTGGCGTAGCGCGGCAGGACTGGGTAGAGAACAACACAAACAAATCCCTAAGAGAAATTGTACTGATATTTTGCTGTTTTGCTGCTTTTTGTTTTTGTTTTTGGGAAAAGTAATGATGATGATGCCAGTGTATCCAGGGGCCCCGTGGTTACCCAAATTTTCGGGCACAGAAGGTGAGGAGAAATATAGAGATTGGAAAGAACAGATTAAAGGATTATTGGGCACTCAAGAATTGACGGAAGAGAAAAAAGTTGCTTTTGTAGTGCAAACCCTTACGGAAGAAGCTAAACGACAAATTAGTGTGATTGACAGGGAAGACCGAAACACAGTGGCTAAAGTTTTCAAATGTCTAGATAACCTATATAAATCATCCATCTCTGCTTCCCAAGCTCGTGCCTTGTTTTATGGCTGTGCGCAGCGCGCAGGCGAAAATGTGCAGGCTTATATTCTGAGGCTTAGGGAGTTGTTCTGCGGGCTGCGGCGGCTCGACCCAGACACCGCTCCCTCCGATGCCATTCTGCGAGAGCAGTTGCTTGTGGGGCTGTCTGAAGGCCCTCTGGGCCAAGCCTTGAGAATATATGCCCGTCGAAACCCCACCGAAGACTTCGCAGCTCTAAAAGACGAGGCCTTCCTACTAGACACCGAACATAGACGAGAAGGAGCTACTGACATCTTGTGCCATGCTGTTAAACCTGTCTCTATCCCACACACCTCACAGGAACCTGAATGGAGAGAAAAACTGAAACAGGAGATTATGGCGGACGTCAAATCACAAATGCAGGGGTTTACGCAGGAGCTGATGAAGGAGATTCGACCGCTCCTTCGACCCGACACCACCGATCCACGAACCCGCGCTTCACCCCCACCTGAACGACGCCGGGCGCCTTACCAACGCAACGAGTGGGATGAGGGAGGTAGGCCGATATGTAGGAACTGTAGGCAGTCCGGGCACATTGCCCGGTTTTGTAAATCCGACTCCAACCATTTAAACTAGCACACCCTGTCGCCGAGGTCCGGGGGACAGGGGTACAGCGCACACTCGCCAGATCAAGGGCTAATGATGTATTTATCGGAGATTGTCCGACAATTGGGATCACCATGGGAGGAGTCCAATTAAGGGGGTTACTGGATACTGGGTCACAAGTTACTTTAATGCAGCAGAGCTTATTTGAGAAAAGATTCTCGCACCTGACATTGGGGAACGAACCCCTTGTATTTAAATTACGCGCCGCTAACGGTCTTGACTTACCTTATACTGGCTATGCCATATTGGACCTAGAACTGGAAGGAAGGAAGATACCAGGGAGAGGGGTCGTAATTGTTAAAGATGAACATTGTACGCAGCCACTGATTATTGGGATGAATGTCGTGAACGCTGTATGGCATGCCCTCTTTAAACGGCCTGGGAGGCCTGTGTCCTCATGTCAGCAGGGAAGGACGCTGTGGAAGGACGCATTCGCCACCTGTAGGAGGGTGGAGGCAGTGACGAATGGAGATGGGTCCATAGGTTACGTATGGCCTGTCGGCCGGCGGAGGATTCGAATCCCCGCGCAGAGTGAAGTGATGATCTGGGGCCGCGCTTGGAGAGGACCAAAAGGAGCGGACTACGAGGCCTTGATGGAAGCCTTGCCAGATGGAAAGGATTTGGGAGTGGCCCGTGCCCTCGTCACGGTGCGCCACGGACGCGTTCCCATACGAGTATGTAATCCACACGCCTATAGTCTGGTCCTGGACCGCCACCAGAAACTGGGGAGGCTGTACCCAGTAGAAGAAGCCGATGTCCGAGGCGGCAGGGACCTGAGCCTGTCCCTGGGGACCGACGGAGAGGTGGAAGTGGCCGTAATTAGTGTGGAGGATGATGGACCACCGAAGACCCTGCCAGAAGAGATGGAGGTGTTGACGGAGCGTGATGACCTGCCGGAGGCGCAGAAAAAGGAGCTGCACGAGATGTTATGCAGGTGGAAGAAGGTGTTCGCCATCCATGATGAAGACTTCGGACAGACGGATGCCGTGCAGCACCAGATACCGACCGGAGACGCTGCGCCCATACGAGAGAGGCACCGGCCGCTGCCGCCCTCCATGTACCGGGAGATGAAGACCCTGCTGAACGAGATGTTGGAGAAGGGAGTCATCAAGGAGAGTTGCAGTCCGTGGGCAGTACCTATAGTACTGGTTAAGAAGAAGGATGGCAGCTGGAGGTTCTGTGTTGACTACAGAAAGCTGAACGCCGTGACGCACAAGGATGCCTTCCCCCTACCCCGAATAGAAGAGACGCTCACCAGCCTGACGAAAGCGCAGTGGTTCTCCACGTTGGACCTGGCCAGTGGCTACTGGCAAGTAGGAATGGATCCCCGGGACCGGGAGAAGACCGCCTTTACGACCCCCCTGGGGCTATTCGAATTTCAGCGTATGCCGTTTGGGCTGTGTAATGCCCCCGCGACCTTTCAGAGACTGATGCAGCAGTGTTTGAGTGGTCAGGTGACGGAATCCTTGCTAGTGTATCTTGATGACATTATAGTATATTCACCTGACTTCTCTTCTCACCTACAGCACCTCGAGCTCGTATTCCAGCGCCTGTGGAGACATGGACTGAAGCTGCGGTTAGACAAATGCAAACTTCTGCGGAGGGAAGTGAAGTTCCTGGGCCATGTAGTAGACCAAGAGGGAGTGCGACCTGATCCGGAGAAAGTGGCAGCGGTGCGAGACTGGACACCCCCCTCTACGGTCCGCGAGGTCCGCGCTTTTCTAGGTTTAGCGGGCTACTATAGGCGTTTCGTGTCCTCTTTTGCCGCCATGGCACGGCCCTTAAACAACCTATTGATAGGAATCCAGAACGATGTAAAATCACACCAGTGTAAAGTAGAGTGGACTTTAGAGTGCCAGCGGGCGTTTGATGCGTTAAAGAGTGCCCTCACACAAGCTCCGGTGTTAGCCTATGCCGATTATACCAAGCCTTTCGTGGTTTACACCGATGCAAGTGGCCGTGGATTGGGGGCGGTTTTAGCGCAGGTCCAAGATGGTCATGAACGTGTAATAGCGTATGCGAGCCGTAGTTTACACCCAACTGAGCAAAACGATGCGAACTACAGCTCCTTCAAACTGGAGCTTTTGGCCCTTAAGTGGGCCGTGACCGAGAAGTTTAAAGATTACCTCACTGGCGCGCAGTTCACTATATTCACGGATAATAACCCCGTTGCGCATCTCCAAACGGCTAGATTGGGAGCTGTGGAACAACGGTGGGCTGCTCAGCTTGCGTCCTTCACGTTCGACATTAAGTACCGACCGGGCAAAAACAACGCAAACGCTGACGCCCTATCGCGGTTCCCAATACAGCCTGTAGACGTGGCGGCTGTACAGCTGACACCAGCAGCGAGGGAGGATGAGTGGAGAGAGACGCAGGATCGGGATCCAGATGTGCGCGTAGTGAAGAGGTGTGTGGAACGAGGGAGAGCTCCTAATATGGTGGAGAGGAAGAATTGGACTAGAGGAGCGCGGCAACTGTTACGCCAGTGGAACAAATTGATCATACAAAATCATGTGTTATATAGGAAAGTGACCGATCCCTATACCAAAGAACAATACTCACAGATCATTTGTCCAGGTTCACGCAGAGAGGAGGTGTGGAAAGGGATCCACGCGGCCGCGGCGCATGCTGGGTTGGAGAGGACCTTGGCCCAGCTGCGGCGTCGGTTCTATTGGCCAGGCATGGAGGGAGCGGTGCGTCAGTTACAACAGGGTTGTGTCGCCTGCAGCCTGCAGAGGAACAGGTCAGAGCCCCGGGCCCCCTTACAACCCTTTGAAGTCTCATATCCCTTAGAAGTAATAGCTATTGATTTCCTCACACTAGGTAGGCCTGCTGATGCGTGGCAGAATATTCTGGTGGCTACTGACTTATTCACCCGGTTTAGTTGGGCTATTGCCACCCGTGACCAGACTGCGCAAACCACTGTCCGCGCGTTATGGACGCACATCATCCAGCCGTTCGGGTGCCCGGCCCGGTTCCACTCGGATCGAGGCCCCAACTTCGAGTCCGAGTTAATGCACCATTTATGTCAGACTTATGGTATTGCAAAAAGTCGCACCACTCCGTACCACCCGGCTGGGAACGGTGCGGTGGAACGGTTTAATCAGACGTTATTGAACATGTTACGCTCGCTAGACACTGATAAACAGGGAAGATGGAATGAGCACTTGCCCGAACTAGTTCACGCATATAACAACACGATCCACAGCGCTACGGGTTATGCCCCCGCTTATTTGATGTTTGGCCGACACTTGAGGCGCCCTGTAGATGTCCAGTTAGGGGTGCAGACGGCGCAAAATCGCATGGAGGTGGGTGGTTGGGTACGGGACCACCAGCAGCGAATGGCGACCGCCTATAGGACAGCAGGGGAGAGGATGGAGGAAGCAGCGACGAGGAGAAAACAGGTTTATGACCGTAGGGCCGGTATTACGCCGTTATTACCAGGAGAACGAGTGTGGATTAGGAATCGGAAGAGGGACGGGCAGGGGAAATTGAGTACGTGGTGGGACCCCGAGCCTTACGCAGTGATGGAACAGGTGGGAGCTACGGGGTTGGTGTACCGAGTTAGACCCGAGAAGGGGGGGCGAGAAAAGACCATACATAGAAATGCGTTGAAAGTGTGTGTAGCCCCCAGGTCGCCCCACGAGGACCCCCCAGCTGTAGTGCAGCCCGAGCAGGTAGAAGCAACAACGCCGCAGTACTATGGGTTTTTCTCCGTCCCGAGAGCACCAGACGAGCCACGGCGCTCGGGAAGAGCAAATATAGGCCAGCCACCCCAGAGGTATGGACATGATTAGGGACAGTTGCAGGGACTGGCAACGGAAAAGTGGGGGGGGATGTGACAGGGTCAAAGCAGGGGGTGAAACCATTTTGTAACATTTTTTATTGATGATGAAAAACCTGTATTATGCACTTAAAAACATCATTCTCTTAAATGTATTTCTGCACTGCATGTTTTATGGTTGACAATGTATTTCCCCCCGGTCCCCGAGCCACTTGACATTGGACTCCCCTATAGGCTGCGTGACATTGACCTTGTGACTCCAGACGGCCAATGTCCCCAGGTCACGCTGGTGGCAGAGCAAATGAGGGCGGAGTAGGGTGTGGCCGCCACAAATACAAAAGTAGGCGCGGGCCATTCGAACAGGAGAGAGACAGGCATACAGGGCAGTGTGGAAGTGACAGCCAGAAGGGACGGTTGTGCACAGGAGGAGCAGACATACCACGGAGCAGAGGTGGAGAATACAGCGATCGCGGCACGTACCAAGCCACCAGCAGCGGACGGTGAGCAGACGGCGCAGTAGCAGCAGAGACGGGGAGGACAGACAGACGAACCCAGGAACGGAGGAGAGGTCCAGTTGGCGATAACGTTGCGCGCTTCATACACTCATAGCCAGACACCTGTCTGGCTTGCGAGTAAGTGTTCTTCTATGCAACGTTACCTTTACAAACCCACGGTCCTAAACCCCATATGTGAAATATACCTGAACAGATGAACTGGTTCTAGTTTCTATGATTGCAGGCAATACGCACGAAGACAAGAAGAGACAGTGATTCTTGGCCTAAACCCCCGCTCCAGTTAAACCCCATACAAGGACATTCCCACCTTTTGCATTGAACCGTGATGAGTATATGATATAGCATTTGAATTGGCACTTGGCACTTTACTGCTTCAGTAATAGTTGGCACTTTAACGCTAAATTCATTATTTATTTGCTATAGGTTGCACAAGCCCTGTTTGTTTTAAGTATTTTGTGATTGTCTGTATTCCTGTATTTTAGTTAGTTAGTGGGCGCATTAGGAGGTTGAGGGTTTTAGTGTAGTGTTATATTGTGTTTATGTTTTTCAGTTTTAAGGCTTATAGATGCCAATGTTTTAGCTTAATAAAATCCGTTACCTTTTTATACAAACCTGTGTCCGTCCAATTCTCTTGTGGGATGTTGCAAAGTGTTGTTCTTACCTGGGCAAAACTGAACCTGTGAATAGCCTAAGACATTGTTATAGAGGACCCTACCTCTTAAATAAAAGGGTGGCGTAGTCTTGCAGTAGAATCACCATTATTATCCTCACAATAATTACGCACCCCGCACTTTATTGTGCACTCTATATTTTATTGTTGTGAGCTTAAATGTGGATGATAAATTACTTATTGGAAAAGGTCAGCATTCTGAAAAGAAGTGGCAAAGTTACATGTGACAGCCTGGCCACCGTCACATATTTGGCGTAGCGCGGCAGGACTGGGTAGAGAACAACACAAACAAATCCCTAAGAGAAATTGTACTGATATTTTGCTGTTTTGCTGCTTTTTGTTTTTGTTTTTGGGAAAAGTAATGATGATGATGCCAGTGTATCCAGGGGCCCCGTGGTTACCCAAATTTTCGGGCACAGAAGGTGAGGAGAAATATAGAGATTGGAAAGAACAGATTAAAGGATTATTGGGCACTCAAGAATTGACGGAAGAGAAAAAAGTTGCTTTTGTAGTGCAAACCCTTACGGAAGAAGCTAAACGACAAATTAGTGTGATTGACAGGGAAGACCGAAACACAGTGGCTAAAGTTTTCAAATGTCTAGATAACCTATATAAATCATCCATCTCTGCTTCCCAAGCTCGTGCCTTGTTTTATGGCTGTGCGCAGCGCGCAGGCGAAAATGTGCAGGCTTATATTCTGAGGCTTAGGGAGTTGTTCTGCGGGCTGCGGCGGCTCGACCCAGACACCGCTCCCTCCGATGCCATTCTGCGAGAGCAGTTGCTTGTGGGGCTGTCTGAAGGCCCTCTGGGCCAAGCCTTGAGAATATATGCCCGTCGAAACCCCACCGAAGACTTCGCAGCTCTAAAAGACGAGGCCTTCCTACTAGACACCGAACATAGACGAGAAGGAGCTACTGACATCTTGTGCCATGCTGTTAAACCTGTCTCTATCCCACACACCTCACAGGAACCTGAATGGAGAGAAAAACTGAAACAGGAGATTATGGCGGACGTCAAATCACAAATGCAGGGGTTTACGCAGGAGCTGATGAAGGAGATTCGACCGCTCCTTCGACCCGACACCACCGATCCACGAACCCGCGCTTCACCCCCACCTGAACGACGCCGGGCGCCTTACCAACGCAACGAGTGGGATGAGGGAGGTAGGCCGATATGTAGGAACTGTAGGCAGTCCGGGCACATTGCCCGGTTTTGTAAATCCGACTCCAACCATTTAAACTAGCACACCCTGTCGCCGAGGTCCGGGGGACAGGGGTACAGCGCACACTCGCCAGATCAAGGGCTAATGATGTATTTATCGGAGATTGTCCGACAATTGGGATCACCATGGGAGGAGTCCAATTAAGGGGGTTACTGGATACTGGGTCACAAGTTACTTTAATGCAGCAGAGCTTATTTGAGAAAAGATTCTCGCACCTGACATTGGGGAACGAACCCCTTGTATTTAAATTACGCGCCGCTAACGGTCTTGACTTACCTTATACTGGCTATGCCATATTGGACCTAGAACTGGAAGGAAGGAAGATACCAGGGAGAGGGGTCGTAATTGTTAAAGATGAACATTGTACGCAGCCACTGATTATTGGGATGAATGTCGTGAACGCTGTATGGCATGCCCTCTTTAAACGGCCTGGGAGGCCTGTGTCCTCATGTCAGCAGGGAAGGACGCTGTGGAAGGACGCATTCGCCACCTGTAGGAGGGTGGAGGCAGTGACGAATGGAGATGGGTCCATAGGTTACGTATGGCCTGTCGGCCGGCGGAGGATTCGAATCCCCGCGCAGAGTGAAGTGATGATCTGGGGCCGCGCTTGGAGAGGACCAAAAGGAGCGGACTACGAGGCCTTGATGGAAGCCTTGCCAGATGGAAAGGATTTGGGAGTGGCCCGTGCCCTCGTCACGGTGCGCCACGGACGCGTTCCCATACGAGTATGTAATCCACACGCCTATAGTCTGGTCCTGGACCGCCACCAGAAACTGGGGAGGCTGTACCCAGTAGAAGAAGCCGATGTCCGAGGCGGCAGGGACCTGAGCCTGTCCCTGGGGACCGACGGAGAGGTGGAAGTGGCCGTAATTAGTGTGGAGGATGATGGACCACCGAAGACCCTGCCAGAAGAGATGGAGGTGTTGACGGAGCGTGATGACCTGCCGGAGGCGCAGAAAAAGGAGCTGCACGAGATGTTATGCAGGTGGAAGAAGGTGTTCGCCATCCATGATGAAGACTTCGGACAGACGGATGCCGTGCAGCACCAGATACCGACCGGAGACGCTGCGCCCATACGAGAGAGGCACCGGCCGCTGCCGCCCTCCATGTACCGGGAGATGAAGACCCTGCTGAACGAGATGTTGGAGAAGGGAGTCATCAAGGAGAGTTGCAGTCCGTGGGCAGTACCTATAGTACTGGTTAAGAAGAAGGATGGCAGCTGGAGGTTCTGTGTTGACTACAGAAAGCTGAACGCCGTGACGCACAAGGATGCCTTCCCCCTACCCCGAATAGAAGAGACGCTCACCAGCCTGACGAAAGCGCAGTGGTTCTCCACGTTGGACCTGGCCAGTGGCTACTGGCAAGTAGGAATGGATCCCCGGGACCGGGAGAAGACCGCCTTTACGACCCCCCTGGGGCTATTCGAATTTCAGCGTATGCCGTTTGGGCTGTGTAATGCCCCCGCGACCTTTCAGAGACTGATGCAGCAGTGTTTGAGTGGTCAGGTGACGGAATCCTTGCTAGTGTATCTTGATGACATTATAGTATATTCACCTGACTTCTCTTCTCACCTACAGCACCTCGAGCTCGTATTCCAGCGCCTGTGGAGACATGGACTGAAGCTGCGGTTAGACAAATGCAAACTTCTGCGGAGGGAAGTGAAGTTCCTGGGCCATGTAGTAGACCAAGAGGGAGTGCGACCTGATCCGGAGAAAGTGGCAGCGGTGCGAGACTGGACACCCCCCTCTACGGTCCGCGAGGTCCGCGCTTTTCTAGGTTTAGCGGGCTACTATAGGCGTTTCGTGTCCTCTTTTGCCGCCATGGCACGGCCCTTAAACAACCTATTGATAGGAATCCAGAACGATGTAAAATCACACCAGTGTAAAGTAGAGTGGACTTTAGAGTGCCAGCGGGCGTTTGATGCGTTAAAGAGTGCCCTCACACAAGCTCCGGTGTTAGCCTATGCCGATTATACCAAGCCTTTCGTGGTTTACACCGATGCAAGTGGCCGTGGATTGGGGGCGGTTTTAGCGCAGGTCCAAGATGGTCATGAACGTGTAATAGCGTATGCGAGCCGTAGTTTACACCCAACTGAGCAAAACGATGCGAACTACAGCTCCTTCAAACTGGAGCTTTTGGCCCTTAAGTGGGCCGTGACCGAGAAGTTTAAAGATTACCTCACTGGCGCGCAGTTCACTATATTCACGGATAATAACCCCGTTGCGCATCTCCAAACGGCTAGATTGGGAGCTGTGGAACAACGGTGGGCTGCTCAGCTTGCGTCCTTCACGTTCGACATTAAGTACCGACCGGGCAAAAACAACGCAAACGCTGACGCCCTATCGCGGTTCCCAATACAGCCTGTAGACGTGGCGGCTGTACAGCTGACACCAGCAGCGAGGGAGGATGAGTGGAGAGAGACGCAGGATCGGGATCCAGATGTGCGCGTAGTGAAGAGGTGTGTGGAACGAGGGAGAGCTCCTAATATGGTGGAGAGGAAGAATTGGACTAGAGGAGCGCGGCAACTGTTACGCCAGTGGAACAAATTGATCATACAAAATCATGTGTTATATAGGAAAGTGACCGATCCCTATACCAAAGAACAATACTCACAGATCATTTGTCCAGGTTCACGCAGAGAGGAGGTGTGGAAAGGGATCCACGCGGCCGCGGCGCATGCTGGGTTGGAGAGGACCTTGGCCCAGCTGCGGCGTCGGTTCTATTGGCCAGGCATGGAGGGAGCGGTGCGTCAGTTACAACAGGGTTGTGTCGCCTGCAGCCTGCAGAGGAACAGGTCAGAGCCCCGGGCCCCCTTACAACCCTTTGAAGTCTCATATCCCTTAGAAGTAATAGCTATTGATTTCCTCACACTAGGTAGGCCTGCTGATGCGTGGCAGAATATTCTGGTGGCTACTGACTTATTCACCCGGTTTAGTTGGGCTATTGCCACCCGTGACCAGACTGCGCAAACCACTGTCCGCGCGTTATGGACGCACATCATCCAGCCGTTCGGGTGCCCGGCCCGGTTCCACTCGGATCGAGGCCCCAACTTCGAGTCCGAGTTAATGCACCATTTATGTCAGACTTATGGTATTGCAAAAAGTCGCACCACTCCGTACCACCCGGCTGGGAACGGTGCGGTGGAACGGTTTAATCAGACGTTATTGAACATGTTACGCTCGCTAGACACTGATAAACAGGGAAGATGGAATGAGCACTTGCCCGAACTAGTTCACGCATATAACAACACGATCCACAGCGCTACGGGTTATGCCCCCGCTTATTTGATGTTTGGCCGACACTTGAGGCGCCCTGTAGATGTCCAGTTAGGGGTGCAGACGGCGCAAAATCGCATGGAGGTGGGTGGTTGGGTACGGGACCACCAGCAGCGAATGGCGACCGCCTATAGGACAGCAGGGGAGAGGATGGAGGAAGCAGCGACGAGGAGAAAACAGGTTTATGACCGTAGGGCCGGTATTACGCCGTTATTACCAGGAGAACGAGTGTGGATTAGGAATCGGAAGAGGGACGGGCAGGGGAAATTGAGTACGTGGTGGGACCCCGAGCCTTACGCAGTGATGGAACAGGTGGGAGCTACGGGGTTGGTGTACCGAGTTAGACCCGAGAAGGGGGGGCGAGAAAAGACCATACATAGAAATGCGTTGAAAGTGTGTGTAGCCCCCAGGTCGCCCCACGAGGACCCCCCAGCTGTAGTGCAGCCCGAGCAGGTAGAAGCAACAACGCCGCAGTACTATGGGTTTTTCTCCGTCCCGAGAGCACCAGACGAGCCACGGCGCTCGGGAAGAGCAAATATAGGCCAGCCACCCCAGAGGTATGGACATGATTAGGGACAGTTGCAGGGACTGGCAACGGAAAAGTGGGGGGGGATGTGACAGGGTCAAAGCAGGGGGTGAAACCATTTTGTAACATTTTTTATTGATGATGAAAAACCTGTATTATGCACTTAAAAACATCATTCTCTTAAATGTATTTCTGCACTGCATGTTTTATGGTTGACAATGTATTTCCCCCCGGTCCCCGAGCCACTTGACATTGGACTCCCCTATAGGCTGCGTGACATTGACCTTGTGACTCCAGACGGCCAATGTCCCCAGGTCACGCTGGTGGCAGAGCAAATGAGGGCGGAGTAGGGTGTGGCCGCCACAAATACAAAAGTAGGCGCGGGCCATTCGAACAGGAGAGAGACAGGCATACAGGGCAGTGTGGAAGTGACAGCCAGAAGGGACGGTTGTGCACAGGAGGAGCAGACATACCACGGAGCAGAGGTGGAGAATACAGCGATCGCGGCACGTACCAAGCCACCAGCAGCGGACGGTGAGCAGACGGCGCAGTAGCAGCAGAGACGGGGAGGACAGACAGACGAACCCAGGAACGGAGGAGAGGTCCAGTTGGCGATAACGTTGCGCGCTTCATACACTCATAGCCAGACACCTGTCTGGCTTGCGAGTAAGTGTTCTTCTATGCAACGTTACCTTTACAAACCCACGGTCCTAAACCCCATATGTGAAATATACCTGAACAGATGAACTGGTTCTAGTTTCTATGATTGCAGGCAATACGCACGAAGACAAGAAGAGACAGTGATTCTTGGCCTAAACCCCCGCTCCAGTTAAACCCCATACAAGGACATTCCCACCTTTTGCATTGAACCGTGATGAGTATATGATATAGCATTTGAATTGGCACTTGGCACTTTACTGCTTCAGTAATAGTTGGCACTTTAACGCTAAATTCATTATTTATTTGCTATAGGTTGCACAAGCCCTGTTTGTTTTAAGTATTTTGTGATTGTCTGTATTCCTGTATTTTAGTTAGTTAGTGGGCGCATTAGGAGGTTGAGGGTTTTAGTGTAGTGTTATATTGTGTTTATGTTTTTCAGTTTTAAGGCTTATAGATGCCAATGTTTTAGCTTAATAAAATCCGTTACCTTTTTATACAAACCTGTGTCCGTCCAATTCTCTTGTGGGATGTTGCAAAGTGTTGTTCTTACCTGGGCAAAACTGAACCTGTGAATAGCCTAAGACATTGTTATAGAGGACCCTACCTCTTAAATAAAAGGGTGGCGTAGTCTTGCAGTAGAATCACCATTATTATCCTCACAATAATTACGCACCCCGCACTTTATTGTGCACTCTATATTTTATTGTTGTGAGCTTAAATGTGGATGATAAATTACTTATTGGAAAAGGTCAGCATTCTGAAAAGAAGTGGCAAAGTTACATGTGACAGCCTGGCCACCGTCACATATCTATAAATCCTTAGTACATGTTATTATGTGCCCTATAGTAAAGTGAAGACAGTTCATCATTTACAACTGTCTGTTAATGTGTTTGTTCATGTTTAACATGCTTTGTAAAACATTCCTAAAATATCTATAAATCCTTTGTACATGTTATTATGTGCCCTACAGTAAAGTGAAGACAGTTCATCATTTATGACTGTCTGTTAATGTGGACTTTCTCCTTACCTGTTGCAAACTACCTGGCTTTCATGAATGCAGACACCAAACAATTACTAGAATTATCATTCATGTTAAGCAAATGATGCGTAAGACATTCGTAAAGAGTATGTAAACCATTTGCAGACGTTATCATGAGCCTGAGCCTAGTTGCTTCTTTTGGGCTTGTTTTCATAGACCTGTCCGCTTGTTTCTTTTGCAAAATCTGGCAACACTGATTACCTGCATTACACCTGCAGTAGCCTACTAGGGAGGAAGTGAACAGTGATGCAGTTGCAGACTGGACAGAAATATGTCTGATTCATGTTTTATGTGTTTTAACTGTCTTGTTGCAGGTGATCGAGGTAACATAAAATGGCTAATCTTACACACATGAAGTAGCATTATGACTAGGGGGTATTTTGATGGTGGCTGTTTGTATCCACAATGTTTGTTTTGATGTGTAGGCTAGTAATGTCCTCCATGCTTAGCAGTTTAGCTTAGCAGCTAAAGCTAACTTGCACTGGGAGGTGGTGACTGCAGAGGCTCCAAGCTGCTACTCTGTGATTCTGTTGTGATTAATTTCTTTGTTTAAATGTCAGTGTGTGTGCTGTGGCCAAGAGTTGCTACATTTTATATCTTAATAAATTGTTGTATACTTGTATACTATATAACGTTACTTTTGCCACTTTTTGATGTCACATGTTTTACTAATCACTGTTAAACATGAAATAATAATGCATAGTCTTCACTTTACAACAAGGCCCATGATAACGTTAGCAATTGGTCAACACACTCTTTACGAATGTCTTACGAATCATATATTAAACATGAAAGATAATTCTAGTAATTGTTTGGCATCTGCATTCATGAAAGCCAGGTAGTTTGCAACAGGTAAGGAGAAAGTCACATTAACAGACAGTTGTAAATGATGAACTGTCTTCACTTTACTATAGGGCACATAATAACATGTACTAAGGATTTATAGATATTTTACTCTACTCAGAGTCATAAGTTTACAAAATGTACTAAAATACAGTGAACGTCTGTGCGGTTTGTCTTCATCACTGAAAATAACGTACATGTAAACTGATGTCATGTGCAGTTGGGGTGAAGAAACACAACCATTTCACTCCTAATAATACCTATTTGATTTGACATCCTGACTTGCTGCTGTAGCTGAGGCTTGAACCTGTTACCTGCGGCTCACTAGTCAGTGACTCTATCCATTCACCTACAGCTGTTTCCTTGGAATTTGTGGTTCTGAAACATTTTGTTGTCAACCCCCCAAATTGACATGTATTTGGGCAGTGGACCCCAATGTGAAAAGATGTAGTGTCAGGGCCCCCCATGAAAAAGATTTATATTTATGCTGTAACACATTTTTTTTTAAGTTATTTGTCTTGTTTGTTGTTCAAGTCAAAGGACCAGGAAGGCTGTACTTGTCAGCCATCTGTTAGCTCAATGGGTTGAGACGCAGTATTCATGATCCAGAGGCCATAAGTTCAAATCCCATTGATGTCTTTCCTATGATTCTTTCCTTTGCAGACTGGCTTCCAGAAGATCAAGTGAAAACTACCAGGAAGGCTATATTTGTCATCCAACTGTTAGCTCAATGGATTCAGACGCAGTATACATGATCCAGAGGCCATGAGTTCAAATCCCATTGATGTCTTTCCTATGATTCTTTCCTTTGCAGACTGACTTCCAGAAGATCAACTGAAAACTACCAGGAAGGCTGTACTTGTCAGCCATCTGTTAGCTCAATGGGTTGAGACGCAGTATTCATGATCCAGAGGCCATGAGTTCAAATCCCATTGATGTCTTTCCTATGATTCTCTCCTTGAGTGGGTTCGATTCCCACTCCGAGTCATGTGTCCCCGGTAACTTGGGGCAACGGATAAATTGACTGATATCCTTCGTGATGCTTCCCTTTGCAGAATAACTTCTAGAAAAACAAGTTAAAACCACCAGGAAACCTGTAACTCTCAGCCAACAGCATAGCTCAACTGGTAGAGCGTCTGTCCAATGACTTGACTTGACTTGAGTGGGTTCGATTCCCACTCGAGTCAAGTGTCCCCGGTAACTTGGGGCAACGGATAAATTGACTGATATCCTTAGTGATGCTTCCCTTTGCAGACTAACTTCTAGAAAAACAAGTTAAAACCACCAGGAAACCTGTAACTCTCAGCCTACAGCATAGCTCAACTGGTAGAGCGTCTGTCCAATAACATGACTTGACTTGACTTGAGTGGGTTAGATTTATCCGTTGCCCCAAGATACCGGGGACACTTGACTCGAGTGGGAATCTAACCCACTCAAGTCAAGTCATGTTATTGGACAGACGCTCTACCAGTTGAGCTATGCTGTAGGCTGAGAGTTACAGGTTTCCTGGTGGTTTTAACTTGTTTTTCTAGAAGTTAATCTGCAAAGGGAAGCATCACTAAGGATATCAGTCAATTTGTCCGTTGCCCCAAGTTACCGGGGACACATGACTCGGAGTGGGAATCGAACCCACTCAAGGAAAGAATCATAGGAAAGACATCAATGGGATTTGAACTCATGGCCTCTGGATCATGAATACTGCGTCTCAACCCATTGAGCTAACAGATGGCTGACAAGTACAGCCTTCCTGGTAGTTTTCAATTGATCTTCTGGAAGCCAGTCTGCAAAGGAAAGAATCATAGGAAAGACATCAATGGGATTTGAACTCATGGCCTCTGGATCATGTATACTGCGTCTCAACCCATTGAGCTAACAGTTGGATGACAAATATAGCCTTCCTGGTAGTTTTCAATTAATCTTCTGGAAGCCAGTCTGCAAAGGAAAGAATCATAGGAATGACATCAATGGGATTTGAACTCATGGCCTCTGGATCATGAATACTGCGTCTCAACTCATTGAGCTAACAGATGGCTGACAAGTACAGCCTTCCTGGTAGTTTTCAATTGATCTTCTGGAAGCCAGTCTGCAAAGGAAAGAATCATAGGAAAGACATCAATGGGATTTGAACTCATGGCCTCTGGATCACGTATACTGCGTCTCAACCCATTGAGCTAACAGTTGGATGACAAATATAGCCTTCCTGGTAGTTTTCAGTTGATCTTCTGGAAGCCAGTCTGCAAAGGAAAGAATCATAGGAAAGACATCAATGGGATTTGAACTCATGGCCTCCGGATCATGAATACTGCGTCTCAACCCATTGAGCTAACAGATGGCTGACAAGTACAGCCTTCCTGGTGCTTTGACTTGAACAACAAACAAGACAAACTAGACGCGTCGCAATTGGCAATTGCAAAGTGTGGTTGCGCCGACGCCGGTCGGGACTCGAGTAATACGCTGGGAGGAATACCGTCGGAGACTGCGCCAATTACATTGTCACGTCACTCTTGAGATCGCTTGCGTTTCATTTTGAAGGGACTGACTCCCCCAAAAATCATGTTTTTGCATCAAACGGTGACATTTTGCGCATTCGTGGCGCCCCCTATGGGTCAAAGTGGAAATGCTTTTGGGGAGTCGTTGAGTAAATCACCCTCGACATGTGATTTAAATTTGGGATCGATTGGACGTTTCGTTCGTGATTTTTGACATTTTTGGTAAAACGGGTCCCTCCCACTAACTTTGGAAACAATTTACGGAAGAACGGTAAGGACTATGAAAATGCCGTTTGGATATGTTTACCGCATGGGCCCAGAGATCATGTGTACCGATTTCTGTGACATTTGGACAAAATATGTTGGAGGAGGAGCTAAAAGTGTGGTTTGAAGAAAATTCAAAATGGCGGAAAATCTATCCAGACGGAAATGGGCGTGGCCTATATGGGGAGTTGCGTCGTGACCCAAGAAATCCAGGGGAAAATAAATTTTGATTTTACGACCTACGGTTCAAGAGTTATAGGCCAAAACGTAAAGTGGGCTGTTATAGCGCCACCATGTGGCCGACTGGTGTGATTATTTTTTAAATAATTTAGCAATAAACTATGAACCTCCCCTCCAAGTCTTGTAACTGTAGCCCTTACGGTTTCCGAGAAAGAAATACTTGAATGGGAGTTTTTGCAATTCCCATGAAAGTGAATGGGGAAATTTAATGCACTAATAAATCAATATCAAAAAATCTATCCATACGCAAATGGGCGTGGCCTATATGGGGAGTTGCGTAATGACCCAAGGAATCTAGGGAAAAATAAATTTTGATTTTACGACCTACGGTTCAAGAGTTATAGGCCAAAAGGTAAAGTGGGCTCTTATAGCGCCACCATGAGGCCGAATGGTGTAATATTTGTTTAAATAATTTGGCAATAAACTATGAACCTCCCCTCAAAGTCTGGTAACTGTAGCTCTTACGGTTTCTGAGAAAAAAATACTTGAATTTTAGTGTTTTCACTTTTCCATTGAAGTGGATGGGGAAATTTAATGCACTAATAAATCAATATCAATTAAACTATGCAACCAATCTCTTAGCCTTATACAAGTGCACGATTCCCGGTCAGACCGGTCATTTTGACATATAGCACTAAATTGGGAAAAATAAACTGTGGGAGGAGTAGCGGCCCGAAGTATTGTTTATCTATAAATAAATAAACAAAGTATAAGGAGTACTATTAGTCTGGTTGCCCTGTTAGGGCAACCACACTAATAACTTAAAAAAAATGTGTTACAGCATAAATATAAATCTTTTTCATGGGGGGCCCTGACACTACATCTTTTCACATTGGGGTCCACTGCCCAAATACATGTCAATTTGGGGGGTTGACAACAAAATGTTTCAGAACCACAGATTCCAAGGAAACAGCTGTAGGTGAATGGATATATAGAGTCACTGACTAGTGAGCCGCAGGTAACAGGTTCAAGCCTCAGCTACAGCAGTAAGTCAGGATGTCAAATCAAATAGGTATTATTAGGAGTGAAATGGTTGTGTTTCTTCACCCCAACTGCACATGACAGCAGTTTTATATCAGTTTACATGTACGTTATTTTCAGTGATGAAGACAAACCGCACAGACGTTCACTGTACTTTAGTACATTTTGTAAACTTATGACTCTGAGTAGAGTAAAATATCTATAAATCCTTAGTACATGTTATTATGTGCCCTATAGTAAAGTGAAGACAGTTCATCATTTACAACTGTCTGTTAATGTGACTTTCTCCTTACCTGTTGCAAACTACCTGGCTTTCATAAATGCAGATGCCAAACAATTACTAGAATTATCTTTCATGTTTAATATATGATTCGTAAGACATTCGTAAAGAGTGTGTTGACCATTTGCTAACGTTATCATGGGCCTTGTTGTAAAGTGAAGACTATGCATTATTATTTCATGTTTAACAGTGATTAGTAAAACATGTGACATCAAAAAGTGGCAAAAGTGACGTTATATAGTATACAAGTATATAACAATTTATTAAGATATAAAATGTAGCAACTCTTGGCCACAGCACACACACTGACATTTAAACAAAGAAATTAATCACAACAGAATCACAGAGTAGCAGCTTGGAGCCTCTGCAGTCACCACCTCCCAGTGCAAGTTAGCTTTAGCTGCTAAGCTAAACTGCTAAGCATGGAGGACATTACTAGCCTACACATCAAAACAAACATTGTGGATACAAACAGCCACCATCAAAATACCCCCTAGTCATAATGCTACTTCATGTGTGTAAGATTAGCCATTTTATGTTACCTCGATCACCTGCAACAAGACAGTTAAAACACATATAGTACAGTCACTGGAGGGGGGTATCATGCACCCCCCGGAATTATACTTCTAATCAGGTTTTTCTTATTGGAAAAAATGTGCTGAAAATGATGAGCTATGATAAAAAGTTGTCAAAATGTCCCACCTACCTCAAAATCCACTTTTTTTTATATGGCTCTGGCGAAATTATGCAAATGCAATATTAATTCACCAAAATTCCAAAAATAGACATGGTAGTCTGACATTTGTCATGGACTATCCTGACACATAAGGGTAAGTAGCAGAATAGCATTTTGGGACTTGCTACCATTTTATTTATAAATATGACCTATATAATCCCCAGAAACACAGAAAAATATACTGTCCGCTTGACAAACAACAACAAAGATGGTCATTTTCCAGCACTTTCTTGTGAGTATCACTGCCCCACTTGTATATAGAAAACTTCCCATATCCCTAAGCTTTAATTTAAGCCCAAGATGACCTTTCTATCTTGAAAAGTACTCTTTCTGTAGCCAAAAGTCTGCACTATACCTCAAATCGGAGAAAATATTAAATTCAGTCAGTAGCTTTCTAGAAGCCTAGAATCCAACAATAGGTTTCTATGTGCAAATAAGATGTCTAGACAGAGTTTTTAAGCAAGCTTTATAACATATAGCATAACATCACACACAAAACAACATCCTCTGTAATGAACAATGAACTAAATACACACATTACAGTATCCTGCCCTGTACACAGGGACATTTGTAAGCAACAGTGTACAAACAGTGTACACCATATACACTAACTTGCACCATGCAGAACAAAATGCACACATTAATCAGTCATCATAGACCTCGTCAGAGTCAAAATTTTCCTCAAATTCCTCAATCTCGTTGTCTTCTTGTCCCTGATCTCCAGTGTCAAGGAGATCAACCAGTGAGGTTTAGTAGAGGCCCTAGAAGGGGTCCACGCGCGACTGCTTATTTTTTTTTCTAGTTAAGATTTTTGGCATCCATAGGACCTCTAAAATAGGGATTTTGATGATCCCAAGAAAAAAAGTGGTCCCAAGTGTGTTTTTCTCAATGTTTTATTACCCCTATGAGACCTCGGGGATGGCTGGCTGGAACGCCGGCGAGAGTGTTTTTCGGAGACTGTGGAACGCTCAAATTTAGACGCAGCCCAAAGATAGAGATACCTTTTGATTCCAGACAACCTCAAGTTTCCAATGGGACCAACCATGTCATGCTACCTTGTCGGGAAGGGGGCTAAATACCTAATGATTCAAAGTTAAGACAACATTTTGGCGAGGGAAAAACGACCACCACCATTTTACAAATGGTCCCTTGAGCTGTCACCTGAATATATGTGAATGGAAATGGGTTACATGGATACCTACAAGCCTCCCCTGTACAGACATGCCAGATTTTTGTCTATCTCATGCAGTTTTGGGCAAGAACCATGCAGTGTTTTGCATGCAGTACAAATATGTAATTTCCGCCTATTGTAAAAAGGAGACCACTTTACTGCATCTATAGCTGTATGAGACCACTGTACTGTATCTATAGCTGTATGAGACCACTGTACTGTATCTAGAAACCACTGTACTGTATCTAGACCACCATACTGTATATATTGCTATATGAGACCACTGTACTGTATCTAGAGACCACTGTACTGCATCTAAAGCTACATGAGACCACTGTATTGCATCTAGACCACTGTGCTGATCTATATCCCACTGTACTGAATCTATAAACCACTGCACTGCATATATAGACCATTGTATTGCATCTAAAGACCACTGTACTGCATCTAAAGACCACTGTACTGCATCTATAGACTAGCTACTGTATCTATAGACCACTGTAGTGCATCTGTAGACCATGTAGTGCATCTGTAGACCACTGCCGTGCATCTATAGACCTCTCTAGTGCATCTATAGACCACTCTAGTGCATCTCTAGACCACTCTTGTGCATCTATAGACCACTCTAGTGCATCTGTAGACCACTATAGTGCATCTGTAGACCACTCTAGTGCATCTGTAGACCACTCTAGTGCATCTCTAGACCACTCTAGTGCATCTATAGACCACTCTAGTGTATCTGTAGACCACTCTAGTGCATTTGTAGACCCCTATACTGCATCTGAAGACCTCTCTAGTGTATCTGTAGACCACTCTAGTGCATCTATAGACCACTCTAGTGCATCTATAGACTACTCTAGTGCATCTATAGACCACTCTAGTGCATCTGTAGACCACTCTAGTGCATCTGTAGACCACTCTAGTGCATCTGTAGACTACTCTAGTGCATCTGTAGACCACTCTAGTGCATCTGCAGACCACTCTAGTACATCTGTAGACCACTCTAGTGTATCTGTAGACCACTCTAGTGCATCTGCAGACCCCTATGCTGCATCTGTAGACCACTGTAGTGCATCTGTAGACCACTCGAGTGCATCTGTAGACCACTCAGTGCATTTGTAGACCACTCTAGATGCAGTACGTGCTCTCATGCAGCAATAGATGCCGTACAGTGGTCTCATATAGCAATAGATGTAGTACAGTGGTCTCTATACAGTATGGTGGTCTTTAGCTGCAGTACAGTGGTCTCATGCAGCTATAGATACAGTACGGTGGTCTCATACAGCTATAGATACAGTAAAGTGGTCTCATACAGCTATAGATACAGTAAAGTGGTCTCCTTTTTACAATAGGCGGAAATTACATATTTGTACTGCATGCAAAACACTGCATGGTTCTTGCCCAAAACTGCAAGAGATATGCATAAATTTGACATGTCTGTACAGGGGAGGCTTGTAGGTATCCATGTAACCCATTTCCATTCACATATATTGAGGTGACAGCTCAAGGGACCATTTGTAAAATGGTGGTGGTCGTTTTTCCCTCGCCAAAATGTTGTCTTAACTTTGAATCATTAGGTATTTATCCCCCTTCCCGACAAGGTAGCATGACAAAGTTTGACTCTGACGAGTTCTATGATGACTGATTAATGTGACTGTGCATTTTGTTCTGCATGGTGCAAGTTAGTGTATATGGTGGACATTGTTTGTACACTGTTGCTTACAAATGTCCCTGTGTACAGGGCAGGATACTGTAATGTGTGTATTTAGTTCATTGTTCATTACAGAGGATGTTGTTTTGTGTGTGATGTTATGCTATGTTATAAAGCTTGCTTAAAAACTCTGTCTAGACATCTTATTTGCACATAGAAACCTATTGTTGGATTCTAGGCTTCTAGAAAGCTACTGACTGAATTTAATATTTTCTCCGATTTGAGGTATAGTGCAGACTTTTGGCTACAGAAAGAGTAATTTTCAAGATAGAAAGGTCATCTTGGGCTTAAATTAAAGCTTAGGGATATGGGAAGTTTTCTATATACAAGTGGGGCAGTGATACTCACAAGAAAGTGCTGGAAAATTACCATCTTTGTTGTTGTTTGTCAAGCGGACAGTATATTTTTCTGTGTTTCTGGGGATTATATAGGTCATATTTATAAATACAATGGTAGCAAGCCCCAAAATGCTATTCTGCTACTTACCCTTATGTGTCAGGATAGTCCATGACAAATTTCAGACTACCAGGTCTATTTTTGGAATTTTGGTGAGTTAATATTGCATTTACATAATTTCGCCAGAGCCATATACAAAAAAGGGGATTTTGAGGTAGGTGGGACATTTTGACAACTTTTTATCATAGCTCATCATTTTCAGCACATTTTTTCCAATAAGAAAAACCTGATTAGAAGTATAATTCCGGAGGGTGCATGATACCCCCCCCGAGTGACTAGACTAATAAAACATGAATTAGACATATTTCTGTCCAGTCTGCAACTGCATCACTGTTCACTTCCTCCCTAGTAGGCTACTGCAGGTGTAATGCAGGTAATCAGTGTGTTGCCAGATTTTGCAAAAGAAACAAGCGGACAGGTCTATGAAAACAAGCCCAAAAGAAGCAACTAGGCTCAGGCTCATGATAACGTCTGCAAATGGTTTACATACTCTTTACGAATGTCTTACGCATCATTTGCTTAACATGAATGATAATTCTAGTAATTGTTTGGTGTCTGCATTCATGAAAGCCAGGTAGTTTGCAACATGTAAGGAGAAAGTCCACATTAACAGACAGTCATAAATGATGAACTGTCTTCACTTTACTGTAGGGCACATAATAACATGTACAAAGGATTTATAGATATTTTAGGAATGTTTTACAAAGCATGTTAAACATGAACAAACACATTAACAGACAGTTGTAAATGATGAACTGTCTTCACTTTACTATAGGGCACATAATAACATGTACTAAGGATTTATAGATACTTTAGGAATGTTTAACAAAGCATATGTTAAACATGAACAAGCTACCAATAGCTTGTATATATTATGTAACATCAGTTACAAATGATTTAATAATCATTTACAGATGTATTATACATGGCTTATTCATGAATAGTTACTAATACCTTTATAGATGATTTGTAACCGTAGTTATAAAGGTTTTAGTAATCATTTACGAATGTCAATAAACAGGTTGTTAATGATTTGTTAATAGTCTACAAACTGCTTATAAACGTTTATAAATGCTTTAGAATGGGTCGTTACAAATGATTTAATAATCTTTTACAGATGTATATAAATGGCTTATTCATGAATAGTTCACTACTTACTAATACTTTACAAATGATTTGTAACTGTAGTTATAAAGGTTTTAGTAATCATTTACGAATGTCAACAAACAGATTGTTAATGATTTGTTAATAGTCTACAAACTACTTATAAACGTTTATAAATGCTTTATAACGGGTCATTATTGTAAAGTGCTACCTGATTTGATCTTATTTTATAGTTGTTATTTTGATCCTAGCCTGTGTTGTGTGAGGTTCAGTAACATCCTTTATCCACTCTTTTTGGATATAACAGCACACTGATAGCTGCCTAACTGTAAAGGAAATCAGAAACTTAAAGGTTAAAGAAACTAAGTATCCTCCTACAAACTACCGCTATTGCAAGACGGCAGCAGAGTGAAGAATCAAATAGATACAGTAGCCAGCAGAGTAAAGTACAGTATCAATCAAATAGATAAAGTAGCTTGCAGTCAGAAACTGTAGACGTGAAGGTAGGGGTGTTGCGTTGGAAATACTGCCGCCACCATGTGATCATGAGCAGAGCCCACCATTTAATCAAGTCAATACATTTTGTAAACACATTTCTAATGTGTTGAGACATGTGTGAAATTAGATTTCTAATGTGTTGATACATGAAAATGAGAGGGATGCAGTTAGTGTGCAAATCAGGGGCCATTTGTTTGTGTCTCACGCTTTGTGCGTGAGAGTTGGCCGCTTGAGGACACTACATGACTTCCAGTCTTTGCAAAATAATACAGTGCTTGTGGGCACTATAATATATAAACATTGATGTATGAAGGACTACACCAGACATTAGGTTTCCAAGTTTTGTAAATATAGGAGGCCCTAATTTAGATTTGAAAACAAAGCTTTAAGTATCGGTGTTGCTATTGACTACGCATGCAGCGTAAAATGTTAAGTATGTCTTTGTTTCCTATTTAGGGCAGTGTTATGGCAACGCGACACACAGGCACAAGTATGCAGACACAGACTCATGTCCCTTGCTAACAGAGCGAGAGGATGAGAAACAGACAAGGAGGATATCTGTGTTTGTGAACGACAGCGCACTGGGTTAATGCTAATTTATACATTGTCGTAGGACCAATGCTCACCAACAATCAGTTATTTTTAGAAAGAGCTTAACATGCGACTAATCGTTTGAGGTTACCACTTGAACCATAGCGTCCCTATTCTGGGCATGTCATAACAGGCGTCCATTCTGCAAAAATAGGTGAGCATTTGGCAAAAATAGCAGATCTACAAGTACATTGCATTTTGCGATGCGTTGCGAGCTTGCATATTATTTATATTTTGGGGCGAAGAGATGTTGTCGAGGGAAAAAAGGAGGGGACAAAGTACAGACCCCTGGGATACCCCTATCAACGAAGTACATAGGGTTTTAGAGGTTAATAAGTTACGAAAGCCCTGGCTGCATGGAGGCTGTGTCACTGCTCGGTTACAACAAATGTATACCCACAAGGCAAGGAATCAGCCAGCTCTGTTCACTTCTTCTGAACGTGACAGAACCCACTATACTCGACTGACAGAATCAAAGTCACGAAGTCATGTGGCTCGTCGTGAATGATTTCCCCCCCTTTTTTTTCTCACATTTTCTGTCTCAGCCTCTCTCTCTCTCTCTCTCTGTCTCTCTCTCTCTCTCTCTCTCTCTCTCTCTCTCTCTCTCTCTCTTTTCTATCTCCTCCCATGACATCCTCTGCTCCTCCTCCCTGTTGCTTGTCAGCGTCACTTGTTACCGTGGGGAGGACGATGCTGACATCACACCATTATGCAATTTCATCCACTCCGAGAGGAAAGCTTCTGTTTATAGCAACCGCTGAGAGATGACGGGTCACCCCACCACGCTGCACATCCGCCCCCGTGAGGGGCGTGTACGTGAGCGCGTGCGTATGTTCATGTACGTTTGATAGTGTGTTTAACTTGTGTGTGAAGGAGTGTAAATATATATGTGTGTATGCACGCGTGCGTGCATGCATATATGTATACGTGTGTGGACGCGTGCATGTGTCCTTGTGTGTTATGGTGTGTGACGTGCACATTGTTTGTATCTGATACAATTAGCCAGAGAGAGAGAGAGAGAAAGACAGAGAGAGAATGAGAGAGAAAGATGAAGGTATGAAGAGCAAGGGAGAGAGAGACTGCAGTGGTGCAAGGGTAACCTGCTCTACAGAGCCTAACCAACCAGAGAAGATGGTTCATACACCCACACAAGAAGGTGACCAATACAAACAGGTCCACCAAGGTTAAAACGACACTCTGAGATATGGTGCCTTGAAATCTCGAAGGAAGCTGCACCCCACAGAGGCCCTGCGTTAGAACTGAATGTCATTTTAGGCAGCATAATGGCTGCAGTGGAGAGAGTCTAGTGGATTTGACGCCCCTAGAGGGTCGACACTGAGAACTTCACCCTATGTCTCCATTCTTTCTCACACACAGACAGAATTGAAATCAGAGGACCGGGGCTGGGTCTGAATGCCAATTCCCCTGTGTCATGGTACAGTCCCTCAGTGTTGCAGCTAAAATACAAAATGTAAAAAGAATATCTGGTTCTACTTAAGCCTGATTTATACTTACGTTAGTTGCGCCCCAGTCTCATGCACAGAAAATAGCAGATGTACAAGTTCACAAGCTCAACTATCGTGATGGCATTAAATCCTCATCAATTAGGCCTCATCATCCTCTTCCTCTCCAAAATGCCATCTTTGCAGACAATATCTCATAATCAAATAGGCAGAATCGACGGTACTGCTTCTGGTGACCCCATGATGGCTTTATCTCTACAACCCTTCCGTCACAATTTCCACTTGGGTGTAAGGAGCAGCGTGGCCTATAGGGCCTGCTAACGGGGCTTTTAGACTCTCAGTCGTGGTTTCCTTTTTATAAATGTTTTTATCCCACGAGTTTTTAACCCTTTTTCACCCGGTGCCAATTAGTCTTGGTTTCCTTTTACCTAATCACATGTATCCTGTTCTCCATGAGAAGCACAGAGATATGGCATAGAGAGATTTGGAGATGAGATGCAGACAACGCTTACACACCACTTACTGACCTGGATTTTAATACTCCCCCCTCCCCACTCCTAATACACAAGAACAGTTCCGCTTTCATATATTCAGGGAGACAGCGCCCATGCTGAGTAATTGGGATAAGGTGACTTGTGGAGGAGTCCAGTCTGTTTTGCAGTCACTGCTAATGAAAGCTATAATTATCATGCAGCAAAATCAATACGCTCAGTTCCTGCTGGGGGTCTCATCTCGTTTGAGGTAAGGCTGGGAATGAGTATTGGGACTTTGAGAGTAGCTCAGACAGAAAATTAGATTTATGGAAAAGCTGTGTTCATAGCTGATTGCGTCTTAATTGTCTCCCAGCAAACCAAAAAATCCCATTTGGCTAAATGAGCCACAGATCAAATTCAAATGAATTTATTGGCTGGCAAGCACAAGAGAATCTCCTCACTGTTTTGCAGAGATAGTTACTGGTTTTCCATTTTAAAGTGTTTTTAGGGGGAAAGGACAAGACACAGCTGTGTGCGTTGAGATTAGGGGACTGCTATTAACCAATACATGCCCATGGTTTCTAATGCTGTGAGACAGTTCCAAGACACACCCACAGATCATTAGCTGCTAGAGTCCAAACATTTCCAACAAACATCATAGTAATGCTGCAATAACGTAGTTGCAGCATTAAAAAAATGGGAATGCATTGACCTCTAAGGGTCCATTTGTTCACTATCTGAGTTAGGAATGGACAAATTAACACTGATACTTTTACTGTGTATGGTGTTGTTTAGTTAAAAGGTTTTGCTTAATTTTCCATCTTGTTGACAAGCTCTGCTCATGGGGTCATCCCTATGTTCCTATAGTTTTTTAATTTAATCATCTTATCTTTTATTTCTTATAACATAAGAAATACGTTGATATATCAATGAGAAAAAAAATCTAATATATTTTTTATAATCAACTAAATCAATTAGTCTGATTAACCACTTAGCCATACTATATACTTTGTTGTACAATGGTGGTGCACAAAACATTTGAAATAGATTATCTACAAGCTGAAGCTCAGAACGCGTGGCATTGAGATGCATTTGTGAGCTTGTAAATCAGCTATTTTCATTTGAAAAATAATCGTTCATCAATTGTAATCATGGCAAAAGTCTGAAATAATAGTGATATTGATTTTAAGTCATAATCGCCCAGCCCTAACATACAGTAAAACTGAAACACACTCTCACACTGCGTGGGTGTCGATCTTAACCACACAAGTGAAGTGCATGAGCTTGAGAGGACACATTTCCATTTTTGACATTTTGTCAATGTCTGGATGCGACAGGGTTATATTCATATGGCAATGCCACCTGCTCAATGGGGGGGCCAGAATTAACCTCTGCGCCTGTGACATGCATCAGTAATGACCTACGTCATTACTTCTGCATGCCAGTTCTGCATACTGCACGCTGTCATACCATAATTGTGGCCTGGTCTCAAAAGGTGCCAAGGGGTAGAATGTGTGTGTGTGTGTGTGTGTGTGTGTGTGTGTGTGTGTGTGTGTGTGTGTGTGTGTGTGTGTGTGTGTGTGTGTGTGTGTGTGTGTGTGTGTGTGTGTGTGTGTGTGTGTGTGTGTGTGTGTGTGTGTGTGTGTGTGTGTGTGTGTGTGTGTGTGTGTGTGAGCTCACGTGGCCGTGCATATTTGTTTGTGTGTGTGCCCCTTAGGAAGACAGAGGTTGTGTTTTAGCATTGTACCCCTGTGTCTCTTTGTCCCAACTTGTCCTGGTCTAAATATGGTCATTAACTCCAGGCTTTTAATCCCCTGCCTTTGCCAGAACAACTTCACCGGCCGGCCGCATCCTATCCCTGGGTACATCCTGGAAAACTTTCCAACGCGTCAGGTGATTGGAGAACTGGAATGCCGACTATTTTGCCTCCGTCATGTGATAGGTTAGTGGTGTCAATGGGTGCTGTTTTCAAGGCACAGTGTTGCTGACAAGTGGAGTGGAGTGACGCTAGACTGGACGTAGACACATCTATAAATAGGTAAGTGCTTTAATGTGTGTGTGTGTGTGTGCGCGTGCGCGTGTGTGTGCATGCATCTACACGTGTGCAGTGAGCTCTCCTATTATTTAAAAGCATCAGTTGACAACTAGACAAACAGCCACCACAGAGTGCCTCTGGCTCTGAAACCCTACTATAACGTACCATACCATACTACTATAGAACTGTGGTAGTGCTGTACCAGCACACTTTCTGGTTTGGCCTGTAATTCTTGAACCGTACGTTGTACCATAAAAGAAAATATCCCATGAATCCTTGGATCATGGGGCACTTCCCACGGATTTACTCTAAAACTCACACAATTTGCTACACATTATGAGTGTAATAAACATGCACCATATAGATTTTTGATGTTCCATACCGATTGGCCATAATTGGCCTCCAAAGTTTGTGGGAGGAGCCTACAATAATAAAAAATAGCAAAATTCATGTACGTATCTCAGATTGACCCCAAATGTGAATCACACATTGAGGGGCCTCTACACAGTGCAGAACTAAAAGTATTTCACTTAGACCCATATGTAACAGAAACATTTTTATTAGGTACACACATGAGTCACGTGACAATTTTCTGTCCAAAAGCTTTTTGATATTCCATATTGTTTACCTGTAATTGGCTTCAAAGATGTGTGGGAAGGGCCTGTTTTATGTATTTATACAAAAAATGCCATCTATCATGAACGCAACATCCAATCAACCCCAAATTGGAATCATAATATTGAGGGGCCTCTATAGATCACACCTCCAAAATCTATTTTACTTCAGACCAGGGCTCCACAAATGCAATAAGTTTAACTGTATGTCGTAGAAAGGCTATTTCCCCTCCGCAGCTTCCTCGGCCCTAGCGGCTACAACCAAGACATACAAATACCTGAGTAGTCCACCCAGTCTGGCAGAGGTTTGCGCTCTACTGAGCGAACCTTTCTAGTTATAAAGTGGTTCAATACATCAGCGCTTCTCAAACGTTTTAATTTCAAGGAAAGGACCCCCATAACTCTCAGAGTTACAGAGCTGTAAGGGCCCATTTGGACCACCTTCAAGGGTCCCTGGACCCCACTGCAAACATGATGTAAGGGACTGTTTAATCACATCTTGTGCCAGTAAAATGTTTCTGTTCATTTTATTCTTCACGTTTTCACTAAACGAATTCAATTATTTTGGCATGATTAAAACATAAAACACACATTTTCTGAAACATGGTTGCGTATTCTTGTTTTGCGAAACGTCGCTGTTTTTTTTAACATTTTTAATTGGTTTTCGGATTTGATCATGTGTTTTGTGAAATGTGTTTTGCACATCCAGGCCGCTGTAAAAAATAAAACAGACGGTGGTGAGGTGAGCCTGAACAGATCGGGTAAGCAGAATCTATTCCTGTACACTTGTGTTCTCACATTATCATACAGTCATACACACACGCATGCATACACTACACACACATACAGTACGTACACACAAACAAGCACACTGCGTCTGCACTCATCTTTGTGCTAATTACTTAGATTCTTATGTGTCAACAACACTCCTCAACACTTATCAAGGTACACTTGAGCAGACAGGGTTCGATTTGTAAAGAAATCAGGGGGACATTGTCTTTGTACAAGTACAAGTTTTTAAATTGTGTAATTATCAAACAAAAATATCAAACATATCAGACAGTCTACATTTCCGAGAAGGAAATGCATGTATTTAATTCAGTCTTGAATAAAACATCACCATCGGCGATGAAAATTAATTACTAGATGCGGAAATAACGAAAGCAGAGCCCCCCCCGGACAGAAAATGTAATGTATGTAAATCCAGGTAACTTCCACCAACAACCATAAAGAACACTCTCCTACACTCTTCCTCTTTCACACACACACACACACACGCACACACACGCACGCGCACGCACGCACGCACGCACGCACGCACGCACGCACAGGCACACGCACACGCACACGCACACGCACACATAACCCAATCATGTGGACTACAGTGTGAGCCTTAAGAGATATGAGTATGTGTTGTGTCCATGGAAGCAGGAGACGGGGGGAGGATAGAAATATAGAAATACCCAGAGAGGAAATCCAGCCGACTGGGTCCTCCACTCACGCAGGAGCAACACGTGTTGTATAGGCCTCCTTATTCTACAGCCACATCACGGAGACACATTAACGAGATCACGCCTGTGGATTTCAAAGGGTACGCACATATAAATACATAAATACATACGAATGTGTCATACAGTATAAATACGAGCAGAGAAGGACTCGCACACAGGCATAAAGAGCTCAAATCAAGTCTTGATTGCATATAATATAAGTCTTCATTAAAAGATCGAGGGCTGTAAATGCAAACGTTTCGTCAGTGCATAATTACACAAAAACACACAAACCAGGGATTCCCAAACTTCTCCATGCCAAATAGCCAAAGCTACTGGCCCCAATTGTGAAATGGCCTTTTCTTTTTTTATGGAAAAAGATCGGCGGTAGATTGGCTATTTTTGATAATTTGGAAAATCTTTGAAAACATTTTTTGGAACATGGGCCCCCTTGGTGCCCACCCTGGTGGCCCCCACTTTGGAAACCACCGGTTCAAACAATAGTTAATGAATGAGAGAACCGCCTTTGTGATGCTCTGTACACTCAGTAGCCTCTACACATCATTCATATTCCACGTGGATCTCAGTATAGAGTGGTTACTATAGCGTGCTGCTATTCTTGTACACAGAGCCGGCCACAGAAGTCAGCTGACTGCCGACAGACGGCGGAAGCCTCCTCGCCGCTGCCGCTGTCTCCTTGGTGGGTGGGTGGTGCAGGAGTGCGAATTGAAACTGGATACCTCCGGGCTGATCTCACAGTCACGACACTGGACAACACCGGCGAGCGTGAATTCGGGGTTGTGACTCATCATGCCTAATTTGCGCTCCGTCGTACGGCTGTGGCGCCTGCCTAAGAATAGCAGATCTACAAGCTCACAGGAGGAACAACAACATTATTCCCTCTGGACACCGGAGACGTGATAACGGCCAGGGATGGACAAGAATACATTCATATGCATTGCTCAAATCCACACAGGCCTTTCGTCTTTACGGTAACGCTTCGCCTGTCAGTGAATGCGTGTACAGTACAGGTGCCCCCCCCCCCCAACACACACACACACACACACACACACACACTCACAAGCGGTACTGTATTACCATTGTAAACCAAACAATGTGCCCTGTTTGTGTTAACCCTGAGCTTTGAGCACCTGCTGTATGGTCTGTCCTGTGTGCATTCTGATCAGCTTTGGGCTCCTAACTCAGGAAAACAAGCATGAGAATAGAACATCTATTTACAACCTGAGCCCTGTCGTCCAATTAATCACCCGGCAGCCAACGGGGATGCTAAAATTAAAAAGAGCAACTCCAGCTGCCACAGCAAATATGGAGCGAGCAACATAGACAGAGAGAGAAAGAGAGAGAGGGAGTGTGTGTGTGTGTGTGTGTGTGTGTGTGTGTGTGTGTGTGTGTGTGTGTGTGTGTGTGTGTGTGTGTGTGTGTGTGTGTGTGTGTGTGTGTGTGTGTGTGTGTGTGTGTGTGTGTGTGTGTGTGTGTGTGTTGAGATCAAAAGAAAATTAAAAGATTAAAGAAGATTAATAGAAACGGGGAACACGTTTTAGTGGTGCTATAAGAAGAGTTGATGTGTGTAAGAGCTGGGGAGACGACAGGAGGGAAACGTGAGAGGAGGAGCACAGGAGCTCAGAGAGAGAGAGAGAGAGAGAGAGAGAGAGAGACAGAGAGAGAGGGGGAGGATTCAGCTAGATACACATGTGTGACTTTTTTTTAGTCTTCGATTAATGCATCAGTGTGGGGGCAACACGAGTGCCATCTATTTCGGGACACCTGCAGAGGCACACGAGAGGAGATGCATGAAGGACGGAACGGGGATGGGATGTCCTCTACTCTGCCTCCAGCAAACTTAATTCACACCCACGCGCTCTTGTGCTGGCTGACTGTGCACACAAACAGAGACACACACCTACACAGACACACACCTACCTGCACACACCTACCTACGCACACGCACACGCACGCACGCACACACACACGCACACACACACACACACACACACACACACACACACACACACACACACACACACACACACACACACACACACACACACACACACACACACACACACACACACACACACACACACACACACACACACACACACACACACACACACACACACACACACACACACACACACACACACACACACACACACAGCCCCTGATGCTGGCTTTTAGACATAGCCCTCAGGGCCCAAACTAATTTGCCCTCCATCTAGCATCTAACATCACCTCCTCAGGACAAGTGTCTAAATTGACAATCCACAGCAGCGCACAACTGAGACCTGAGATATAATGAGACAATAGGTGTGTGTGCGTGGTGCGTGTGTGTGTGCATGCGTTTGTGTGCGTGTACATGTGCTTTTATGCTCATAAGTTGCATGTTTGTTCGTGACCCCTGAACCTTTCAAATTAACATGTGTGAATTAATTCTCGATTGCTTTCTCACGCTTGTCCCGTGGTGTGAGATGTTTCCATCATGAGTTATGAATAGCTAACCCTGCATTCAAATAAGGCCTGGGACTTGCATCAACACAGCTTGTACCATTTGAAGAGAACTCACTCTAAAACCACCAACAGGGTCCTTGGGTTCTGCATGTACAGAGAGCTACAGCATATAGAATTAATAATGGATAGTGAATAGAAAATACATTGGACAGTAGTCGTAGTGTTGACGGATATGATTTCTGGGAGTCTCTAGTATGTTAAAGTCTGTCACAGAAAATCAGTTCTCATTCAACAAGCGACACGGTCTACAACGAAGAATAAATTAGGCTTAATTGTGAGTTCTCAGTTAATTGTTAAGTGCTGTGGCGCCTGGGTTTTGTGTCCCATCTGACTGTCAACTGCCTGTGCAGGATCCTGTATCCTCACCGCAGCAAAACCGCATTTGCATAATCCAGGTAAACGCACTTCAAAAGAGAACCCTCCTTGTCCCAATAGCCATATACATAGATATCATGTTCTATTGTGCAATATTTAGCTGTAGAAGAGAAGGAAGGAGAAGGAAATCATACGCCTGCTCACTGGGTGCACTCTGTCGAGGGATGGCGAGGCGTGAGTGGAAACACTGACCCAATCAACCTGAGAAACCAAGTCAGTGTCTGTTGACCTCCTCTTCTCTGGTTTCCCTGCCGATCACTTGAGACACGTGAGCAGCGCGCACACACACACAGATTGGTCCCTGCGGTGTGGTCGAGATGCCCTCATACATTCAACATGGACTGCAATCCTTCCTCTGTCACATCCTACCTTCCTCCAAAACAAGAGATCATCTTACTGTTGTTTTTCTGGCCTATATTACGCTTCAAGTCAAGTCCACTTTATTTGTGTAGCCCTTAATCACTGTTCCAGTCTCAAAGGGCTTCACAGGCCCATATTTAACAAAGGAAACAAAGTGACTTCCTTTGCCCTCAATCGGGCGAGAGGAAAAACCCTTGAATGGAAGAGAAAAGAAAGAAACCTCGAAGGATCACAAAAAGACGGGACACCCTTCCAGCGAGGACAAGTGTTCAATAGGAGCCGAGTGAGCAATATGCAAATGAAGAACAAATGAAAGATCTAGACTACTAAATGTAGTTGTGGTAAAGTGACAGAAATAGTAACAAACTCATTTATTATAGTATAACTGCTATAAATACTGCTGTGCTGTACTGCATGGGGTGAATTTGAAAATTTAAAAAACTTTTTTTTTTAAATAAATAAAGAATGAAATCACAGAAAGACATTAAAGGGATAGTTCACCCCCAAAATGACTTGAATTCATGGATATTAACGAACATAGGAACTGTTATCCATAGGAACTTGTGATGAATGAGCTGGTGGCGTTTCAGTATCTTGTCTCAAGGACACTTCTAAACAAGACACGTGACGTTACGCGTGATGACTGACACTGTGGCAGTTACAACTGACCTCTGACCTCTCAGTTACTGGAGAGTCTTGCTAACAAGTGGCCCACCCAGTCCTCCTGAACAACAACAGCTGTGATCTTCTCAACCTGGAAAACTGTTATACAGGGAGATTACCACATTACAGAATGAATTGACGCAATTTCCTAAACCTTTCGTTGCTAAATAATAAATGGAAAGGCGCGTCTGCTTCCAGACACAATATGAGCTAATCTGGTAGGCCTTCCACCATGGGTTAACGGTGAGAGGAATAGTGTGTGAGTCGTTTACTCCAGGCTGAGCTCAGCAGAGGGATTGAATTAAGAGCGCTGAGTGGCTGAGTGGGGCTAATTGGGAACGACAGGGCCTGGTCACTGTCTTAAGACCCTGCTCACTAGAGTAGCACAGTAAGATAAGGTTAGCTGCTGCTGCTGCACAGCCAGTCATTACACAATGGACACTACCCATCCTACACTGCCTTTGCGAGGGCTTGCTGATGCTTTTGTTTATGGTGCAGTAAGTTTAGTCACGGTGCCAGAGCAAGCAGTATCGTAATTAAAAGCGCCAATCACTGTGCCATGGCATGTGGCAATAAACAGGGCATATGTTAGGTCATCAGCCGGGTTGTTTCCTATTGGACAAGGAAGGTCTAAACACTTTCTTGGACCATTATAAAGCACACACTGGTTTTGTATGTCATCACATGACCCATTTTATCTTTCATTCAGGAACAGGGTATTGAACTGGGCTAACATTTTCTCCTTGCCCTAACATAAATATTCTTTATGTTGAAAGGAGCGGTATACAGACTGACTGACATACTTTGCTGAAGAGACACATTACAATACTTATGTACTGCCCTTGAAGCCTCATCTGTTATTATCACATAAAAAAGTATCTGTCTGTCTGTAGAGAGTGATATAACCTTGCCTCCACACGTACACATTATAACTTGTTTATGCTTACTCCAGCATCTATTATGTTTACGCTTGTTCTCTGTGGCTGTGCGTGCCACAATATACTCTTCTATCTGTGGTCCCCTTACATTGTACAATCCGCGGGGTATATGTGAGGGCAGAATGCTAATGCGCTGCTCCCAGTGTGAGAAAGCGGAAGTCGGGCTGAATGTGATCATTAATTGCATGCTAGAAAGCCGTCCACATGGAGAGGGCATGGCCTCGCATAAAATAACTTCTCTCCACAATGGGCCACAAACACAGTGCGTGCTTGAGCCCCGTCAGGACCACTGTAATCTGCAACATGACATATTAGTTAACAAATCACACCCTAACAAAAATCACAATGTGTGAGAAAGTGCAGAGAAAAGGGGGGGGGGCGGGAAGGGTTGGTGTGTTTGGGGGGGGGGGGTAGCCGAGTTTTGACAGTAATTTATCTAAATTGGATTGTTGCCAGGTAGTCAGTCAGTCAGAGAGAGAGAGTGGGAGAAAGAGTGAGAGAGCGAGAAAAAGTCAAAGAGACAGATAAAAACAGAGAGGCCCAGCGACACAGAGAGTGCAAGCCAGAGAGACTGGAGATTCTCAAGCCAGGCACAGAGGTAAGGCAAACATGACACTTTCTAACCACAAGTAGGATTTAAACCACAGATCCTAACTGCTGCTCTGCTCTGCACACACATGGGCTTTATAATATGCAAACCAGGCGACACCTCCCTTGGTTTAGGAGGAACTGTCAGAGACTCCAGGGAGGCAGCCCATCATTCCTTGGCCGGGTATTGGGTGAGTTCAATTAGATGCACTGCCTCAAACGGAGTAGAATTCAATTATGTAAAGAACAAGTTAGGGCTGAAGGATTGAAATAAACATGGTGCTGTGATGTTTTATTCATCCCACACACCCAAATACCTCCTGCATTAAACATCAGCAGCCACCGCTTCCACAAAGTTTCTATCCCTTTCAAAGTGTTGTTTGCCTTCAAGTCATAGCACTGGAGTGGAGGCAATTATCGTAATAGCCAGGATTTTTTATGATTTCATTCCGTTACTGCAGGCAGCTAACTGAGATGTATTTAGGCATTGTTCAGACTGCAAGCAAATCAGTATTTTCCCCCCTAAAATCTGATCTGTAGGACTGACCGTCCACACTATTATTTGCAAGTGATCAGATCGGATTTGGGTATTCATACATCGTCGACCTACTGTATCTGCATTGGTTGCTGTGGTAACTAGGCCTGTAGCATCTCAATGCGTTGTGAGCTTGTAGATCGGCTTTTGAGTGCGCGCACGTGACACACACACACACACACACACACACACACACACACACACACACACACACACACACACACACACACACACACACACACACACACACACACACACACACACACACACACACACACACACACACACACACACACACACACACACAGATGTAAAATAATATAACCAGACAGCTTGTGTTCATTTTAAGTTCTGCATTAAAAATAACATTATCTACATTAATGTGTGCAGCGTGCTTCATTTAACAACAACTAATGCCCAACAAAACAAATACATAGAGTCATGTATGTTTAATACAGGCTGTAATAGCATAGCTTATTATTCAACATCACTCAGACGCATTTATTTCAAAGTTATCTTTCTGCTCTTGACTCCAAAGCATGGAAACAGTGATGGAACAGCAAGCATTGTGGCTCACTGTGTTTGTTAAGACGTTCTAGATATTCACAAGATAGTCGGTTTAAACTTCAAACCCCAACAAGGGGTCCTGAATGGCCCTCTTATAGTGCCAGTGTGCCACCACAAGGCCAATTTGAAAAGTTTGGGGCCTACTGGCCTACTGGGAGTGTGCGTGCAAAGCTTCACACAGAGTGGTCCAAAAGTAAAACATTACACCCTTCGGCCGTCCGGCCTGGTCAGAGACAAAAATATATTTTGTCAGATACATTTCTGCAAGCAGTTGGACATTGGTTGTGAACGGTGTAAACAGACTAGTTAATTGTGTGCTGCTGGGAGGGAGGAGCAGCTGGCCTCTTCTCCTTGTCCTGGGTCACGTATGCCTGCAGTCTGTCCCACCTGGTCCCTTGCGGGACCTTCTGATCCCTCAACCACATAACTGCTGGTTGACTCGTACAGGGCCTGGTATGGTATGTGGTGCTGGCGAGCAGGGCATAGAGAGCAACACATCCACCTTAGACCATCAGCTTGGACAAGCTCTACATTTATCTACCATCACGATTGGACAGCTGATATAAAGCGGTCCATGTCATATGCAGACTTCGGCCAAAGAAAGCACACTGACTAGTGCCATAATCCTTTTGGTCATTTCTCATAGGGTTTAATATAAAAAGGCAGTGCCTATCTTTCTTCTTAATTTCTTTATTTCTTTCTTTATATTACAATTGGTTAAGGGAGGACCAGCCGGCGGGCGGGCGGGCCACGTCGTCACACTCATGACACTATGACTCAGACATAACCATATAAGGAGTTCCCAATGCAGCTACGCCCCGATATGGGCATAAAAGAGACATGATCAGACAGATACAGAGATCCATATATGGGCATTCCAATATATGGGCATATACTGATGACATCAGGGATCTCCATGTATGGGAATAAAAGGGACAAGGACAGACAGAAACAGACATCTCCATATATGGGTACAAAAGGGACACAGACAGACGGGTACAACGGTTACTTGACAAAGCCCCGACACATATGACTCAGACGTATAGGTCAGATCGGCGGTGCGACGTAGGTGTGAGGCCCGAACCTCTAGTAGTTTTAAAAAGGCATATAGTGTGAACATATTAATTGGTAAAAATCCTCATTTTAGAAGTGAGGGAGCGTCGCTCCCTTGCTCTCCCCCTCCACTACACCCCTGTACACTAACATCCTCCCAAATAACTGTCCTGACTGAGCAAAACATTCCACCCATAAGTGCATGGCTTGTTGTGTTATAGCTAACACATGAGAGTACTCCAGGCTTCCTGGACCAAATATGGTGTCCTTACTGTTCACAGCCTGTGGTGTTGGTTTAGCATGCAGAACAGCAGCTCTCTCCACGCCCACTATAAATGAATCATGCACACTCACACGCATGTGTGCACAAAATATGTGCACATCCACACACATATACGCGCACATGTGCACACACGGGTACATAGCCGTGTGAGAGCCGACAGCTCGTTAATTTTACACTCCATAAAGGCGTGAAGAGCATTGCATCAATATAATAACACAATCACTTTGCTGAAAGCAGCAGATAAAAAACAGCCTGCATGTAAGTAAATACAATAGTTAATCATCAGAAAAGGTTTGTGTTGGCCATTACAAATTCACACATGACTGTAAGCAAGGTTGTCTTTAAGTAGAGACAGACAATACTGGCTATATGCAATAGTGGTCTTGCAACCAGGAAATACGCTCGAGATGAAAAGAAAACAACCATGACATTGCAAGGTCACCACCCAGCAAAGTCCCACAAAGTAATAATGGCAGGATTTCTGTCATTTTTTCTTCTAGAAGCAAGCTGGGTTTATCTCACAGCACAACGGGAGGAAACAGAGTGGAAAATACAAAACAGTTCCTGTTCAGAAACACTGCAGCTGAAGCACAGCAGGTTGATCAGGTCCTGCGATAGAGACACCTTCTTCAAGGAACTCTTTATTCCTAGTCTGAAAGGGTCTTGAGAAAGCTAGAGAACGCTATGCTGACTCACTATCAGGCAGCTGGTGCAGATGCAAGTCTCATTACTGTGGTGAAAAGACATGTCACCTCCAACAGTTCCTCTTTGGATTCAAAAGTACTGACTGGCAACTTAGAATTTTTTAAGATTTCGATGACCAAATTGGCCGGAGAATGTCCCCTTAGGGGCTCCGTACTATGCAGTCGGTTAGCTCAGGAATTCAATCTATGATGTTCAACAATAATATTATAATCTATGCGGTCAATATGAAGGACATTGTGTTGTGTGCCTTGAACTAAAACGTTTAATTGCTTCAAAAGCAATCTCAGCGACGATCCCTGCAAATGATTCATTGGCACATACGGTAATACACACACACATGAGCAGGTCGGAGCCAGGTCATCTCAGAAAGGTCAGTGTGTGGAAAGATGGAAGGCGACACCTTATGACACCATCTTCCCCCGTGCCCCACCACCCATCACATAGGGCATGACATCAAACGTTGATCTCCGATGTGAAAGCTCAGAGGCAGTGCTCTGATCCTGTGGGGTAAACAGATATTCCGCCGAATTAAAAGGCTCAGCAATGAGTGTCTTTGGACAGATTTATATAACTGCTTTTCAACTGAGAAATGTATTTTCATTTGAAGCAACATTGTGGTCATTTGACAAAGTATTAATTCGGCTTAACTCTCCCAGACGTGCACTTAAACACATACAGTACGTAAATACAGACATATCGACAATCAATGCGCACACACCTGTCAGTCAAAATTTGCATCCCAGGGTAGAGACAACTCAATGTTGAGTTACATGTGTGCTTAAAGCTATAACACAGTGATACACACAGGCAGATGCCAGTCACCTGTTGGCAGCAAACAGGAGTGGCACCTCCAAATAGCACACATAAGGCTACAAATATGTTTATTTTTATTTTTTTTGGCGATTATTCTATCGATTACTTTTTGGGTGAATCAAATAATCGCGTTGTAAATTCAAATCAATGTAAATTAAAAAATATATATAATTTACAGATTAATCCTCTGTCGTACAACAGTGTCACTGGCTAGCTAAAATAGCCAATCTACAAGCTCATTGTGAGCTTTTTGATCTGCTATTTTCATTATTTAAAAAAAGATTTGAAGAAAAAAAGGGCACATTTTAATTCCCCCCAAAATCGATTATTATTATAGTTTTTTTTTAATTCAAATCGATAATTTCTTATTATCAATTAAATCAATTAGTTTGATTACCTGTTGCAGCACCCCTGAGTACAAACACCTGCACGCGCCTATAGACACGCGTGCACACACGCACATAGACACGCACGCACGCACGCACGCACACACACACAGTCTCATTGTTTTCCTGATGGCCACGGCAGCAGATGAACCTCTATTGATTCGTCCTCAGCTATTAAAGAAAAAAAATAGAACATAGCCGTCCTGAGAAAAGGCGAATACACAGGGGACAGGGGGAAATAATAACAGCAATATGATAACAGCAATTCACATGCAATGGGATCACCAATCACCTGATGAAAGGCTTACTCCTGAAGAAAGAGAGAGAGGGAGGGAATAAATAGAGCGATATAGGGTAGAGAGATAGAAAAATAAATATATAGAGAGAAAGAGAGATATCTATGTGAAGAGACCGCATGTGAATAATAAAGCCTGTGTTGCTCTAATGAAACAGACAGACATATTTTCCATGTATTCCAGATTTGTTTTGCCTTCATTGACACGTACAGTAGAGAGACAGGAAACATGGAGAGAGCATGAGAGCAGGGGAGCAAGCTAGCTGGGAATTGAACCGGGGACTCGCTACCAGGCATATGTGTTATGCACCGTAACATTCAGCTATCGAGTCGTCCCCAACCGTGTTGTATTGCCAATGCCTCCAGAAAGGCGTCCAGCATACAGAGCTGTCTTAATTGGTCTCGCTTATCCATTTGTGAGTCTGAGCACAAACCTACACACAAATACATACTTCAGGCACTTGTCCCAGCAGTACTGTTACATAACACAGCAGCAGCTGTTCACCTTGTGTTCTACCTTTCAGTGCTTCTCCTCCACTCTCTACTCTTGAAGCTTAAGTTATGCGTTTGTTTTAGCTGAAAATGCTGTTATTTCCGGTGAGTGACAACATTGGTCGTAGGAGAGAGTATAAATGTAATCTATTTTACATCTCCACAGGATCTCTCTTCTTTCCCAACCCACGCCCTCTTTCCTTCTATTGTTATCACTCTCCTCCATGTCTCCTCTCATTCGTTGTTCTTCTCCTGGTGCATATCTGTTACCCCAACCCCTTAGGGTAAGGGTAAGGCTTACCCTAACCACAAACATAACCATAACATTAACCAGAACCTTGACCTAATCATAACCTTAACCATAACTGATCTAACCCTTACCACAACCCTAACCTTAACCCTTACCCTAGCAGATATATACCTAACCTTAAACCTATCCCCCTTACCCTTTTGGTAGCCGTAGCTTAGTGGGTAGAGAGGCCGTCTGGTAATCAGAAGGTGACCGGTTTGCCTCCTGTGTCGAAGTGTCCCTGAGCAATACTCTTAACCTTTAACTGCTCCCCCCTCAACCCTCATCTTAACCATCTTAGCAGCCATCAGCTGGGTGACGCTAGAAACGGAATTTCACCTATGTCAAACTTTAACGCATACTCTAACCTTAACCCAAACAGATGCCAATTCTTAACCATAACAATAACCTGCCTAACCTTAACCTTTACCATCTGAAACGTCAGTAAAATTGAACACAGATACCGGTAGTTCAGGCCTGCCTGATCTACAATGCTCAAGACACGCACACATACACCCACCTGCATGCGCATACACCTTAGGCTGATAACAAATGAATTTACACTTCTGCTCTGCTCACAGCTCTGTTGCATATCTTATGCCAGCTATTTTGAAATTCTGCTGCTGCATGAAAAGTTCAGCTAAAATGGTCGAGCAATTTCAAAGTATCAGTCTCTCTGGTTGTGGATGGATTGCATGGGGCATGTTCATGGAGCACAGGACTGACCCCTTTCACAGATGTAAACAGCTGATACGGATGTTAGCGGGGCTTGTAAACTGGTAAACACTGGCTCCACGTTCATTAGCCATGACTAAATTCCACTCACATCACAGATTCATCATGAAGATTCTATGAAATCTGCGCCAAGGGACTGGAGGGGAAGATCATGCAGGAGGCATGACTTCTGCTATCTGTGTCACATTCCGCACATGCAGTAGGCTATGTTTTGTCAAAAGGAAGGCCTTGGTACTTTGGCTTTCTTGGTCAAACACGCTTACCCTAGCAAACATCTACATTTCAGATTTATGGTCTGTCTTTCATAAAATGATGTGAAAATCCAAAGAGAAACAGACATTCCTGAGGGTCACTTGTTGCATTTCACACTCACATTCTATAGACATTAGCTGTGTCGTTTATACTGCAGGACTACACAGTACTGTAGTTACTTACAGTATACTTAGTTATTACAGTGGGGAAAATAGTGAAAATAGCAGCAAGTACTGTAGCTTATAGACAGGCCTATATGCTATTTTCTTTTCTCTTTTTTTTCAAGTTTTTGCAAAAGTCTTTCAATTTTCTGAATACTTTTGAAACTTTTCAGCTTTAATGACCTGCCCAACATTGGGACGCCATGTTGAACGTGCATGAATTGTCTTCCCTGTGTCCCCCTTGTGGTTTAAAAACACAGTAAACATGAATATCTTTGTAACCAGATCATCATATTTTCTAAGTTGTTAAGCCTGTGTGACTCAGCACTCAGCATAAGACATTATGTATACAAGTATACAAGTGACTTGCCAACAGGTTGAAAACAATAGTGCTTGGGCGGAGAAGGCAGAGCTGGTCTCGAATCTGTGTCATCTTTTCAGCATCTCTAACAATTGCCTTACATGAATCTGAGGCAGACAGGAGTGCCAAAGTGAATGTTTGATAATCACTGCACTGACATACAGATTACAGAGTTTACATCAGTGGTTCTCGAACTTTTCCATGTCAAGGACCCCAAGATTAACATGTATTTGGCCGCGGGCTCCCATCTGAAAATATTTTGTGCCAGAGACCCCCATATATGTTTTGTGTGATAAAAATATTAAACATCTATTGTCAAGAAATCTCAAGAACTTTTGACAATAGTAGATCAACAAGCTCACAGCGTGTATTGAGCTTGTTGATCGGCTATTTTGAAGCTATGCCCTGGAACCCCCCTCGAGGACCCCCTGGGGGTCCCCGGACCCCACTTTGAGAACCACTGGTTTGCATTCTATTCAAAACAGCTTGATCATAATATTTGTTGTAAGTCATGATACATTTTAATGAAATGCCCAAAATAGGGACGCCAGGTTGAAAGTGGTTAAAGATGCATCGACCCAAGGAGCCATGATCCAAAGCTGATGTTACTTTAGTAGACAGATTCATGCCTCATGATCTTCAGGACCGCTAAGCACAGCACAGATGTGGATCCTTCCATTCCACCTTGACCTTTTGCTGGCTATCGCGTTGCGCCTCAGAATGCCATTTACTCTCGCAGCTAGTGAAATATTTAAACTCCACTCTGTGCACACCCACTGGCTGGACTTGACTGTCCATGGCTCTTTTTTGATGCGGCCCATAAATGAAACATGGCTCTGGGGTGATGTCGACTCAACAGACTCAAGAGAAGAGCATTTAGCTATAAGGCTTTCATAGTTGCTTGGCATTTACTCTCGCAGACCTGCTCTGCAATCTAAACTCCAAATAACCTCACCTGCCCGAGCTCATAGCCTAAACATTATCGGGGGGAAAGCGAAATAGCTGATGGTGTTTAGAGGCAAGCAACCTTCACGTCTACTCTCAGCATATCTGTCTTCCAATCTCTTCCCATTCCGTCAGCCATTATAAAGTCAGTGAGGGGAAACAGAGGATTGGTGATGGATGGGTCTCCTAATATTCCTCAGGGCGCCTGACTGACCAGAATTTCACCGGCCTGTAGCAGAGAAAGAGAGAGGTACGAAATGAGAGAGAGAGAGACATGGAGAGAGAGAGAGAGAGAGAGAGAGAGAGAGAGAGAGGGGGGGGGGCAGTGAGTCATGTTGGGGTGTTTCCCTCTCAGTCTGACCCAAGGTGTCTATATGGAAATCACATCATATGCAGTGCAAAACACTAAAACAAGAGTATTACAGTATAATACTTGTATATGGTACATGCTTATATGCCTATAAATACATAATATAAAGAGTGTGATGAAAAGAGGGGGAGCATTTTCTTAAGCATTTAAGCCCTATATACTTTGTTGTATGACAAATAGCAGATCTACAAGCTTGCCATGCATTGCATATAAGCTTCTAGATCTGCTATTTCAGCTTTGAAAATAAATTAAAAAAGAGAGACGTTGACCATTTTTGACAAATTGTGAAAAATCTGCCTAAAATATGGACACCAGGGTTAATGTGGTTCACATAACAGTACAAGTTTTATCAAACTATTAAATTGTGATATTGTCACACATATCAGGCAGTCTAGGAAATGCTTTATTTGATTCAGCCTGACCAGAAGCAGGGATAAAACATATCCCCACCAGGGATAAAAATGAATAACCAGAGGGTGGATATCAAAAGCAGAGGCATGGATTCTCCCTCCCCTGGCAAATCCAACCCTGCATACATCTAAAGTTCCTACGTGGCTGCAATGAATTGGGAGGATATGACCTCCTAAATCGAGGTCTGCTGAAATACTTTCATGGTATTTCATAATGTTTCTAGCGAGCCAGATTGTTCCCCATCATGAATAATGGTTCTTTGTCTGCAACGATATGAAAAGGATAACGCCGGGCAAAGCGGCCACGGCAGCAGCCGCCTCCTAGATGACCCGCTTTCACTTGCGCTATTCTTCCATTTCAGTGTGGATTACAGATAAAATAGACCACGAGGAAGCGTCTTCAGGAAGGCTTCTTCTTCTTTAGACTAGTGTGCAGAGGTTCTCTCCAAATAGGCCAGTGCCTATGCCGATGTTGAGTGTGGGAAGTAGGTTGCCTCCTAGAGCACAGGTTTTCAAAGTGGGGGCCGCGGCCCTGGGGGTCACCAGGGGGGGAACCAGTTGGTAAGGAGATGAAAATTTAATTAACAGAAATCATTCAAACTAATTTTTAGTTTCAATTTAAATTCAATTCATAAGATTATCGTGCTAGTTTAACCACTTTCAACCTGAGATCCCTATTTTGAGCCTTTCATATTGTGAAACATTTTCAAAACATTTCACAAATATCCGATCTACAAACTCACAATGCGTCGCTGTAACGTGCTGTAACGCATCTATTTTTCGTTTTTTAAAGCCATTTCACAATGAGAGAGCTGCAGCCAGAGGCTGCGGCTATATGGGGGACCTTGGCGTGGAAAGGTTTGTATCACAGGGCCGTGCAGTCCAACGGTGTCGACGCTAAATACAATCGGTTAAATTCCTGTCCTGTGCCTTATATGTTGTCCAGCACAGTTGTACTGTTTGGGCACCGCCAAAGTAGCACTAGACACAAATGGTTTAAAAGGAATCTGGGGGCCCCCCTCACAACGCCGCGCCTCCTCTTCATCACTGAGACGTTACAATTAGTGCCTGAAAGTTAGCCCGGGCTCCAAGGGGCCAAAACAAATGCAGCCTTATCTCTACGGTCCAGAAGCTAGAGCTGTGACTCACAAACACGCGCACACATATACACAAACACATGTGCACGCGTTCGCAGGCCTTGTCGTGTAGACACGCGCACACATGCTCTCTCTCATACACATACGCACATATACGCGTGCACGCACACACTCTCTCTCTCTCTCTCTCTCTCTCTCTCTCTCTCTCTCTCTCTCTCTCTCTCTCTCTCTCTCTCTCTCTCTCTCTCTCTCTCTCTCTCTCTCTCTCTCTCTCTCTCTCTCTCTCAGGCAGTGGCAGAGATTAGAGAGGAGACTGGGCTTCCTATTATTAGAGCCGAGGTTTATGGTCGCAGAGAGCTGCAGGGAATCAGTGTGATTAAATTACACAGACGGGGAACATCAAACACAAGAGAAACTTGCAGGGCCCCCGGAGACAGCTCAGGGTTCTGGGGGAGCAGGGAATAGGCCAGCGGAAAGGTACCAGCGAAAGGAAGAGTGACTGAGAGGCATAAGAGATGTAGAGTATATTTTACTCGCCGCACTCACGATCATCTTCCTCCTCCATGCCTGGTGTTCCACGACACTCCCATAAGACACACATCTCATCTTTCTGGACTCTTAAAGGCCATTGGTGTCACTCTGCGAATATGGCTTGCTCAAGTCAAAATTGGTTATTAATCAACCTGGCATCCCCATTTTGGGCCGTACGATTAAGTATAAATTAGGCACTAGAGGGTCAGTGCAGTTGTCGAATGACCTCTGACCTCTCTTTCGCGATTACCACAGTGCTGCCGTTGCGTCGGCCGGACGCATGTCAGCTGAGAAGGTGCTGTGACGTAAACGCTGCAGCGCTCTCTGGTATCTCCCTCTCTGGACTTCAACCTCACACTGACTTTGACTTCCCTCGCCGGGGAAAAGGAAGATAAAGAAACCCATTTGCATATTAGAGGGTGCGTTCTGGAGCTTTGTGTGGGTAATACGAACACGTGACGGGCGAGAATCAGAATGTGATATAGCTCACAATGCGGCAGAACTAGAGTGGAGAGAGAGAGAGAGAGAGAGCTGGCCCCCATTATCTGGATGGAGTGTACGGCTGTGGAAACTCCTGACGCTGCTGTTTGCAGACTGATTATCGTGTAAGGGGCCAATACCTAAGGGAGAGCGGGAGTGTTTTCTCAACCTTCCACATCACAATAAGCCACGTTGTACCTGGGTGAGAGAGAGAGACAGAGACAGAGAGAGAGATACAGAGATACAGAGACAGAGAGACAGAGAGAGGGGAGTGGGAGGAACATTGGGAGCATTTGTCCTTGGTGAGTCGCCTGGCCTAATTCACCGGTACATCCATTCATGGTTCACATGGTTATCATCAGAGGTGGAAGAAAGCTGTTGTCATGGTTACGCAGTTTTGCAACCATTAATTTAGGTGAGCGACCTTTTCATGTTTTTGTATTCTCTGTCTCTCTGCGTGTCTCTCTCTCTCTCTCTCGCTTTCCATGAAGCTCAACCTGCCTGATTTTCTGGCTCCACTTCATGCCATAGACTTGAGAGGGCAGTGCACCTCAGAGTCCCACCCAACGTCACCAAATCAGCATCGTTATTCTTTTCAAGTGATTATGCAGGTGCGTGAAGAATGTTTTCATGCTGCATTAGCATACAACTTCTCCCTGTGAAGTGATGCATAGAGGGAGGGGAGGGGAGGGTGCAGCGAGAGGCGAGGATTCTCCTATGATGACGCAGAAACCCTGCAAGGTCTATTTTTAAACCTACTGACGAGTGCTACACCCATTCGTTACTGTAACCTTCAGCCGGGCCTGAGCACCAAAACAAACAGTGAGAGACCCAGAGAGAGAGAGAGAGAGAGAGAGAGAGAGAGAGAGAGAGAGAGAGAGAGAGAGAGAGAGAGAGAGAGAGAGAGAGAGAGAGACACTGAAATGGGGAGAGACATAGAGATACAGTAGGTGGTGGGTCAGGAGAGGAGTATTGTAGTGGCAATATATACTGTATGAAGTATGCAGTCCATCCCATCTTCTCTGGCTTATATAGTCACAATGAAATATGGATTATGACTCGGTCCGTGGTCCTTTCAGGATGAATGAGCGTCTGCCTGGAATGAGGATGGGGCTGGATGGATGATCCTCACTGAAATGACTTGGCAACACTTGAAAGCAGAGACTGACTGAGGTTCCACGCTGCCCGACACAACACAGCCTGTATCCATTAAAGTCACAGCCACGGATTTAACATCGGATAACATTGAATAGAAGTGTGTGTTTGTTTGTTCTCCTCTTTAACCCTCACCCCCGCATCACCCTGAAAGCTCATCTCCCTTTTGGTTCAATAAAATTGAAATGTTTGCATAGATGTTCTGCAGAGATTCCGTGGATCGCAGATGTCCCTTGCACACACGTGGTGGTGTATTTGGACTGCGTGCCGCCGAAATGTCACTGTCATACTGTACATGCCAACCCCAATAACCAGGAACAGGTGCTGCCCCCCCCCCCCCCCCCCCCACACACACACACACACACACACACACACACACACACACACACACACATGATGATGGGAATAATGTTCACAAACTACAGGCGACAGGGATCTCACCATTGCCTCAAACACTTATCTTAAGCTTTCACGTCAAGCTGAAAAGCCATGGATAAATGACAAACATATATGGAAATATGAATTACTGAGCAGGCCAGGGTTTAATTAACAGGGGAGAAAAGGCATTCCGACTAATAAGCTATATGCCACCGAGAATCAGAATCAGGTGACTCAATGAGTCACTGTGTGTAGCGATGGATAAAAAACATGATCAGATGCTGAGAATGTTTGGCCGAGTGTAATGGACAATAGAGATTATAGCTTAACACTGAGACAGCTCATCAAGAGAATCGAATGATTTCTTCCAGTGATCCAAAACAGAGAATCTTGCGTTTGTTATGTGAAATGCGCACAGACCTAACCTTTGCACACAGTTATTCACCTCTGTCCTACTGATCTAAAAGCCCCATCTGGTATCAGGTTCAGACCCCTGGCAGCAGGGAAAATATACTGTAGAGAGGAATTCGCCCCAAACTCCTTTCCCTGACCCACAGCATCAGTCGATAATACTTGAACCTATGTGTGTTTTCAGCTGGAAGCCTTGGGCTGAGTTCCAAACAAAATTCACAAGGGCTACACCCGATTGTGTTGAGACACAGACAAGATACAGCTTTTACACTCTTAAACGAGCCACTTTTCTTCTGCCCTGTTAACAAATGATGTGTAGTTCACATGCAATACAGTGACCTAGCCACATGAACCTTAGCGTCCCTATTCTGGGGGGCGAACATTCGGCAAAAATAGCACGTCCACAAGCTCACAGCAAGTCGCGTTGGGAAGTGTTGTGAGCATATAGATCTGTTATTTTTCTGCAAAGAGTTTTGGGGTTAGAGGGTAAAAAGGAGGGGGCCATTCTAGACCCTAGGAGACTCCGGTCAATGAAGTATAGGTTTTTTTTTTAAACATGACGACTCCGTTTTCAGTATTAGACGCTGTTGACATTATGAGCTTGATGAGGACCTAACATTATATGTAGCATGTGTAGCTCATGTTAGGAATCTATGTGTAGTGTAGTGAGAGTACACTCTGGCCCAGACAAGATGGAGTCACAGCAAGGCAACACCCCACGCCCTGGGAGTCTCCCAGCTGGTGTGACACCAGACCATCTGTGTGTCTATTTACCCCAATGAGCTGAGGGTGTGCGTGTGTGTGTGTGTGTGTGTGTGTGTGTGTGTGTGTGTGTGTGTGTGTGTGTGTGTGTGTGTGTGTGTGTGTGTGTGTGTGTGTGTGTGTGTGTGTGTGTGTGTGTGTGTGTGTGTGTGTGTCATGTGCATGCACGCATTCTACATTGTTTTCAAACTGCCTAGCAAGGCTTGAAACATCAATGCGCACTGAAATCTCTAACAAGTTGAATGAATGAAACACAAAAATAGTTCCCCTGCTACAGACTGACCAAATGAATTATGACTGGCCACACAATACAGAAAAGGACCTCCATTTCAATAGAAGAGATCGTATAGGGCAAAGTAGAAGAGATTGTAGGGCAAAGCTGCTCTACAATACAGTTTGTCAGTGAGAGCAATGGTGATTCCTGCATTCTTTTGACATTTAACATCCACTAACTGCACTGACATTATGCTCTCAAGTAAAAATGAGAAACCTTATGCAATATAATCTCTATTATATCTGTAAAGTCAGACAATTAAAAGGTTTACAATCCAACAATATAGGGTGGAGTTTCCCTCAGAGGACACTTAAACTCATTAGCGTTATCAAGGCATGCAATCACTGAATATTACAAGAATTCGAAATATATTCAAAAATATCTTTGTCTGGTAATACTTAATAGTTGAGAAAATGTATTTGCATCTTCCATTCCATGAAATTAGATTGCAACTATCTTAATTTAAATTGTAGCGTTAATCTAAGGCCTACTTCTTATCCACCAATCAATTTAGACAAGTATTCAGGTATGGACCCATTGTAAAGTCTGATCACATGCATAGCGTTTATTGGCTGTAAATGGATTAAATGTATGAACCACCAGATGGCTAGTTGTTTTTCTTTTCAGATATGTAAACATTAAACATTCACATGAATGGTCTCAACATAACAGAGGCTGGGAGTAAGAACCGAATAGCTTAATTGAGGGGCAAATGAGCGTTTGAGCCTGAACAAGGCATAGGATAAAGGAAATAAACACTCAAATACTATAGTCTCTGTAGTCAATAAATGAACATGGCTTTACTTGCAAAAACAAAGCATGCTTACATTGCTTATGTAGCTCAGCTTACTCAGGAAATATGGCTAACATTTCCTCTTGTAATAAGCTCTTCACAAGCAGACGGTATTTTGAAGCATAAACACTCAAGCTATTTACCTCAGACCTTTGCCACATATAGAATTGCAAATGTGATTATCTCTTTGGTGAGCTAAGCTGTTGAAACACTAAAACCTTACTGAATGTTGGGCTTGTTCTTGCTTTACAAGAGCTGCTAGTTATTCTTCACATGATGGCAATCATAGAACTATAAATATGCCAATCAGTACAAGTACTGGACTGCTAACAGCCTTCCCTCACAGCGACAAAACATAAGTCCATAATGTAATAACAAAGCTACCCTAAAATAAAGAGGGAGTAGGTGGGAGAAAAACATAATCTTATGGTTATGGTTCACACTGGTACAATGATTTCACACATCACAAATAGCCCACCACCTGCTTTCACAGCCATACGTTACCTATGATGTCAAAGGACTACTCTAAGACTGGGACAACTGCTCCTGAATGGGCCAGCAAGTGATTAACTTTCTTCCTTCAAAACCTGAAGAGCTCTCAAGTTTACAGTTGATAACCACTTTTTTTTTTTTTTTACCAGTGACAAATTGCAGAGTCACCGTCTTTGAGAACTGCATGGTCTAGTTTCAAATTGCCCTTGGGCACATGACGTATACAGTGCCAAATTCTAACCACGTGGCACTACTTCATATTCAGTATTATCTGTTTGGGCTGAAGATTACTCAACAGCCAAGGCTGCTCTTTTGAGATAATGATTCTGAAATTGTGTCACAAAAAAGCGCTGGGGTCCTGTATTCAGTTAACAAGAATTAAGCACACTTTCCACAGATTATGTTCAACTGTAGTTTATTTTATTAAAAAGACCAGGGTGCAAATATGAAATTAAAAAAAATAAAGACAAGCATATAATTTTTAAGCATTTAATACAAACTTAACAATATAAACTATTTCAGTCCCTCTTGACATGTAAGACACTGACTCAAAATACTTTGTTATACCGTATTTTTATCAAGTATTGCACAATGTAGGTACAAAATTAATATTCATACGATTACATTTTGTCCATAATATAGCAAAAATCTTTTAACCTCTTAACAGAAAATACAATTCTTCGTTCAGAAAAAAGCAAATATTCCTACACTTGAATTCCACCACTAAGGAATACTCTGTACAGTCTTCAGAATATTGTATGTATTTTAAAGATGGATTTCTTTAACAATTATCTTTAAAAAAAGGAAAAAAATAAGGAAAGCTGCTGCAGCCATCACAGATCACTGAAGTAGTAAAAAGATATAAATGCAACACCATGTCATAGAAACAATATATACTCTGATATCTTACAAACTCTGTACTAAATTAAATTATACAATTAGAAAAGGACCAAGTAACCCCACTTAGTAGTGCCAATTCAATAAAAATCAGCCATGTCTTACCACCTGTAAAATACTGTAAGAGGCCAAAACTTGAAGCTTGTGTTTTGTTTTTTTTCACTTTTTGGAGCATTTTTCTTTTTTCAACGTAGTAAAAAATTATTTTGTGCTTGGTTGGCAAAAAGGAAAAAGAAAAACAATGATGCATGTTGAATTTAAGTAACCAAGCTTGGATGTGTTTGTACAACAAGCTCTCTTTTTTCTTTCTTTTTTTAAGAAACAAACTCAAGGGGGAACAGTAAAAAACACCCTTGGGCACATGCGCTTGACTGACTAGACATTACTTCCTTCAAAGTCCAGTTTTCTAAATGTGCGTTTTGCTTTTCCTTCTCTTTTAGCCACCATCATTCATAAATAACATCTTCATGATGAGTTTAGTTAGCCATGACTGGCTGGAATTGCTGGTTAGAATACTGCATGTTGCTCAGACTGAAGTTGAGGCCATCCATAAGGGACTTGTCGTTGAGGCTGCCATAGGCCGCAAACATGTCAAAGGCATTGTTGTACTGCAGTGGGCCGAGCCCCAGGGAGCCTTCCCCAGGGAACACAGCTCCAGGGCTGGCCTGACCCTGCAGGCTGGGGAACACAAACTCCTTGGCATTGGGGGAAAGAGCAGAGGCCTTCTGCTGCTGCTGACCAAGGCCCAATCCGTACAGTGAGTGCATGGAGGTGGAGATGGCTTTCTGCTTCAGTAGGGTGTTCACATTCAGGCCCAGGTTACTGGTGGGTGAGGTGCGAGCTACCTTGCCGCTGCTACCACTGTTGCCGTTGTTGTTGCGGCCGCCGCTGCTCTTCATTTTAGTGGAGCCAAATTTGGTGGCAGCGAAGGTGGCAGTGGTGAAGGTTAAGGGCTGTGTGGAGCGTGGCATGAAGGAAGGGCTGACGGCAGCAGACTGCCCAAATGGAGGGGATGGAGAGCTGGACTCCGAGGAAGCCCCAACAGGGTCACTGATTGGCATGAAGACCTGGGCCTCTGGGTTAAAGCTGTTCTTGATCTCCTTGTCCAACTCTGACCCATTCTCATTGTTATCATCCACATAGAGCACCTTTACTGGTCCCTTCTCCCCAATCTGGTAGGAGACCTCAAACGGGTCGATCCACACACTAAGGTCCTGAGGGAGATTATTCCGGACATCTTCGATGTCCAGGCCACTCTCTTTGGCTGCCTGCTCCACCACAGGGTCGACCTTCTCCCCTACATGGATGCACCTAAATCCTGAACCTTTGTATGGCTTATCCGGGTACCAGTGGCCTTCATATTTTTTCTTCAGCTGCCTCTCAAGCTCTTCGCCAAAGATATTCACACGTCGCCGAGGGAGTTTGTTGTACAAATAGGAAATAATAAAGTTAAGTGCTACTTGGATTTCAAGCTGCATAGCTGCTTCAGTGGTGAGACCGATTCTTTTTCCGACAGAAGGTGGATTTTTCCGAGTGTTGCAAAAACGTCCAAGGCAGCAGTGATCAGTGTATTGAAGAGACTCAGATTAAGTGCTTGTTGCTGAAACTGATATCCTTCCTTTGACAGGGTCAGGTTCTTGATCCTGAAACGGAAAGATGAGAACTATATTATTACTCTGAAACGGTCTGCAGTTCCATAACAAAAATAACAAAAAAAAACATTTCAGAGAAGCCCAATATCGAATTAGGCATCATTACAGTTCATGTTACAGTCTTGATTAGCTTCACACCCTGGCAATGAAGCACTCTATGTTCTCGCTTGGCCCTCCACACGGCCCTACTGCATATCAGCTGTACAATATCAACAGCTATAAATAAACACAGTCCACTGACTCACAGGGTGTCAGCAGCAATGTGTTCCCTTCCCTTGCGGTCGGTGTGTGACTGATAAATGCAACTATAGTCGTCCTCTATCGAGGGGCGTTGTGTTGTGTAGTTCCTTCCGCGTCAGAAAGGATTTTTGATCGCTTCGTTTTGACATTGTTTAGGGGTGGCTGAAGCCTCCTTGCATTTCCTCGCATGTAGGCATGTCAATGTTACAGAAAACAAGCCTGAGCGTTTCCTTCCTGTAGCTTGTGTAGGTCAGTGGTTCTCAAAGTGGGGTCCAGGGACCATCTGGGTTCCTTGAGGGGGTTCCAAATGGACCCTTACAGGTCTGTAACTCTGAGTGTACAAATGGAACCCGTAAGGGTCCATTTGTACACTCAGAGTTATGTGGGTCCTTTAAAATCAAAAGGTTTGAGAACCACTGGTGTAGGTAAAAGATCACGGGCCAAGCTTATGCAGTTTGTTACATAATCATCATTGGATTGCTGACCGTGGTCATAAAGGCATTTCTCTGACAGAACACGGGACATTATAACCCCTCATATCGTGTCATTCATGATGACAAGCATAAAATAGATAACAAATCTTCCTCCTCGCCCATTGCTTCGTTTTGACATGGTCGGACATAAACACTTTTGGATACTCTATTGTTAGACTGATGATGGGTAAACCAAGAACCTATGATCCTAGATTACTCATTTCTATGCATTTGATGCATTACCTTGTGTTGTCCTTGCTTTGTAAATCACTCTGGAGCACTAAATGCCTAAATTGTAATCATGATATTGCAAAGCCAGGGGGGAGGGGGGTTATAACTTAAAATTCGTCGCTCGACAAAACAAAATTACGTATTTTCAACTTTTTAGACATTTCAGTTGAAAATGCGTCATTTTCTTTCCCCGTGTCGATCGACACGCTTCGTGCCACCGAATACAAACGAGCCCTTTAAATCGAGGGTGTGTGTGTGAGCGGAATGTTATGCTTAGTTTATAATACCGTCGTACGGCGGTGTTGCTCGTCAAAAAAAAAAAGAGAGCAGATCTACACAAGCGTACATGGAACGCGTCGCGAAAGCTTGTAGAGTAGACCTGCCCTTTTCAGCAAGCGACACCACCAAGGTCCCAAGGAGCGACACAAACACGGTCGTGCGACAGCAGGTGACACGAGCTACTGCTAACGTTAGCCCGACCAGTGGTGTTGCCAGATTGTGGCCGGGAGAGAGACAAGTAATCAGGTCTATGAAAACAAGCCCTTTAAACATATTACGTTGGCTATTTGAAAATAGCAGATCTACAAGCTCGAAACGCGTCACGATGCAACGCGTTGTGAGCTTGCAGATCTGCTATTTTCTTGGAATATAATATAATCTTGGAAGAAAATGTGACAAAATGAGGAATAGTTTTGGAACATTTTAACGCAAATCTTGTATGGGGGTCCCTGGCACAAAATATTATCAGATGCAGACAAATGCATATTAATTTGGGGGTCCTTGCCATGAACATGTTTGAGAACCACTGGTTTAAACGACATTAGGAAGCAAGCAAGGCCAAACAAGCAACTACACTTTAGAAACAAGCCCAAAAAAACCCGTAACCACCAATATTTACAAGAAACTTTACCGAAAAACAAGCCCGACGTCGCATATAATAAGCGGACATGGCAACACTGGCTGCCTAGTTCCTAGCTAGGCTGCTAAATGCTAACTAAATGTCGAATCCTCACAACGTTGCACACGACAGACAGACAGCGGTCAAAACACGTTGATTCACGCCGACAAACACGACGAGGGGGTTTTGTACTCATTGTCGCCTAAAATGCTGATGCTTGATTGTCATATAGAAGCCACAATTGAATTTGTTTTATTACGTGTATATATAATTGACCATTTCACGTAGCAGCTCCATTCGGTGGGATCATTAACCCAAACAATTGGGTTAATAATTGTGCACGGAGTTCAAAACCACAGCTGATAAGAGTCATTCACTTACATTGAAATGTACAGCGGGGTCCTTCTTGATGCAATAGATTCCACTTCAGTCACAACGGTTTATTAATATTCTTCTACAGCTTCTGCTGACCAGCGGTTTCTTTTCTTTTTTTTCTGGAGGTATAAAAGTTCTATTATAATAGTATTAACAATAATGTATGTGTCAATAATTCTGTTCCAGCCAGGCGAGTGTTGTTTGTTGTTCCTGTGTTGTGGGGTAGATTGTGCCGTGTGACTCCCCACTGCCTGGGAGTTCTTACAACTCTGTCCTTTAAACTGGGGCTGCCTGCGGATTTATAGTGCTCAGCGTTGCCACATTGTGTGAGAGAATTAAGCAACCAGGGTCTATGAAAACAAGCCCAAGCACTTTAAAGTTTAAAGTGTAGATCTGCTATTTTCAAAAAGCCAATGTATATAGGGTTTAATGTTTAAACCCTATATACATTGGCCTTTTGAAAATAGCAGATCTACAAGCTCACAGTGAGCTTGTAGATCTGCTATTTTCAAAAGAATCTGGGGGGGGATGAACACAAATCTGATACTCAGGTCCCTGGCACAAAATAATCTCAGTCCGCTGACAAATACATACAATTTTGGGGGGTCCTTGACATGAAAATGTTGGAATTTGTTTGTTTAAACAACCAAATAAGCCACTAAACTTTAGAAACAAACAACAAGCCCCCAAAAAAATACAAATATTCACAAGCAACTTCACAGAAAATTAAAACAAGCCCAAAGTCGCTTATAATAACCATACATGGCAACACTGGTAGTGCTCCTCCGCCACGGACACGGAGGAGGCGGTGATGCGGCTCCTAGAGGTCAACACCCGGCAGAGGATTCCTATTGGCCGAGCGGCGCTTTCGTCATCGATATCCACCCCCGACTCGTGCTGTGATTGGCGCGGTCGGCGCGTCAGTCAACCTGCAGAGTTCTATTTACGGTAGTGGTTCGCCTTTCATGTGCTCTGAGGGTCTAGTTTTATGAAGCTGGTTGTTATTGACGTGCGTTAGCTTCGTGAAAACCCTTGTAATTTTCTACTAGATATGTAATCAGTGGTGGAAAAAATACTCAAATGTTTTACTTAAGTAAAAGTAATAAGTATCAATACTGCAATGTAGACACTCTGTTACAAGTACAAGTCTGGTATTCAAAATTGACTTGAGTAAAAGTACAAAAGTATTGGTATCAAATCAAAATGTATTTAAAGTACCAAAACTAGAAAGTACTCATTGTGCAGAATGTCCCATTTCGCACGTTTTCAAATGTTTAAAAAAGCAGATCTATGAGGCATTGTGAGCTTGTAGATCGACTCAAAATGGTACTTAAGTACAGTACTTGAGTAAATGTACTTAGTTACTTTACACCACTGTATGTAACCAAACTGTGAAACAAATGATCAGACAATTAGTATTAGTATAAAGTAATACATGTCATTTTCATAATGGTCATTTATTTATGTGTGTATGTTGTAGGCCACAAGGTTTTGCGGCCCAACTCAAATCAAATAGTAGCCTTGTTGGATCAAGACTATCATACTATTTTTTTAATCGATTTTGTACATTTGTATACGTAGATACGAAAGTAAAGTCATACTCATATACAATACATCTATGATAGTCTTGATCCAAGGCCAGTCAAATAGTCAAAATTAAATCATCAGTAGGCTAGTCAAGGCACACTGAAGCAGCTGGTGGAGAGAGAGTTAACCAGAACAAGTGTCTCTAAGGCGGAGGGACACACCTGTCAGGGGCTGTGTACCCTTCTCTTTACCAATGACATTTTAATGTTCCTTGAGCCTATGGGAAAAGCCTACAGCTGTGCCTGTGTATCTACAACCAAAAACCTGCCGGTTGCTGAGAGTGGTGTTGTCCTGTGACATAACGCCATTCTCACTGCTTTAAAACAGGGCAAATGCAAATCTGTCATCTGAGTAGTCATCTCCTTAAACCTCTCAAACTGCACCTGTGATGAAATTTCAATTATTATAAAACTGGTGGTTTGTGTTACACAATGGATCCAGGCTGCTTTTCCTGCCTGTGTGGCTTTGCTCCTTGTTTTTAGCAGCTGTGCAGGGCTTAAGGTACTTGACGTCACATTCTGTTCTTACCTAACATGGGCTCTCACACCCTGTGTTTGCACAATAAATAAAATGCCACATGCATTGTACAGCTGGGGTGAGGGTGGCAGGAGACGGGGGGAGGACAGTGGAAAGCGTTTTAGAAGTAGGGTACCAAGTTCAGACTGTAAAACAATCTCCAGACTTAAAAATCCCAAGGAAGACTAGGAAATTATGTGGATCTCAGGATCCATATAGAGACGTGTGGCTCCAATGTGGACCTCAGACTTCATGTGACCAGCCTGTGACATCAGTCATCTTATGATGTCAGTCTACTATGACATATCTATGACATATGACACCAAATTAGGGCAAGGTTTCAAAATATTTTAAATATATATATAAAACATATGTGAAAACAGTCTGGGGAGGTACTCATGTGACAGACAGACAGACAGACAGACAGACAGACACCCCCCCCCCCCCCCCCCCCACCCTCACTCACTCACTCACTCACTCACTCACTCACTCACTCACTCACTCACTCACTCACTCACTCACTCACTCACTCACTCACTCACTCACTCACTCACTCACTCACTCACTCACTCACTCACTCACTCACTCACTCACTCACTCACTCACTCACTCACTCACTCACTCACTCACTCACTCACTCACTCACTCACTCACTCACTCACTCACACACACACACACACACACACACACACACACACACACACACACACACACACACACACACACACACACACACACACACACACACACACACACACACACACACACACACACACAATTGCAGAGCCGTGCCATAAAAAAAGTGTATTGTTCCTGATACGGTTTTCTCTGTTCCATAATCTGAGAAGAGTCTAATTTAAAGGACAGACATTGGTTACTTGCAGTCTAGAAGTAACAGCAGGGGAGTGGAGTCAATACAATTTCAGTGATGAAAATGATTGGCAGGAATCAATAATAATTCATTTAGACAGTCTTGTTGTTCCTCACTAATAGATGATAAAGTGGCTACTGTATTTCTCTATCAGCTCAACTCAAAGAGACTTGGTGCAAAGTGTGACATCACAGCGCACAATTGAACCAGCATGGGGTATATTCAGTATGGCAGACGTCCTCGTGGCCTTGAACAGCCTGCTTTGTCTACCTTGGTGGGCTAATTTGCTTAATGAGGATGTATGGAGCTCAAAGTGCAGAGAGAGAAATGGAACCTGTAGCTGCTGACAGTACTCTCCTCACTAGAGCATAATGTCTCCATACTCATTGACTGTATATGTGAATTGTTTGTTTGTTTTCTCTTTTTTTTTGCCTTTGTCATAATTTGAGTCAAAGTTTACATAATATGGCTCACGTTTTATCCATTCTTATCTTCATTACTTTGTCATTACATATACTGTCATCACAGTAAATGACTCCAGCCTGATCACGTCTTTGACCTTCCTCAGTTAGCAGTCGTTCACATGTTTCAATGCAATTCCATGGTTGATATTCAGAGTGGTGACACTTCCCATCACCATATCGCAAGGTATTGTAGAACACAGTTTGATCAGAGCTGAGAGGCCGCAGGACACCGCAGGCACGAAAGAGAGTTCCAGCCTCCAGATTGAGTCTCGGCAGGGGTGAGAGATGAGTCCCCCCACCATGGAGGATCATGTGTGATGGACGACTTGAGCACAAACTAAACACACTGCAGGGGCCTTGGAGACACACCAAGGCCACTGGAGCAGGGCAGGCTTTTTCATCACAGTGCAGGAAATGTGTGACTATGACCAAATGTTCAGACATGTTTCAATTTGCACCAGCATGAGATTAAATCAGAGTTGTTTTTTTCCAGGGTTTGTTTTTTGAACTGTTCTCTTATACCAGGAACAAGTCCATGTTCCTTTTGTTCATTCATCTACTGTTCATCGTGTATTATGTATTGTAGTGTTAGTGTTGGCTATGGATAGGTAAGCGTCCCACACCTCAACTAACAATGACTTTTTTGTTATTCTCAACCAACCAGAGAACGATTCCAGTGTATGGCTAAGGTTTCCTCTTGTTGCAAGGCTGTCTAGCTCAGACCTGGAGGTAAACAGAGCTAATGAAGTAGGACGTTTCAGCATGACTCATGCAAATTTCTTTTAGTGAAGTCAGTGCACATTGACATTTTTCTCTCTTTTTTCCCCACAAGGCTGTGAAATCCATTTTCTCTCCCCTCTCTAATGGTAGCGACATAATGGCTAGAATCACCTCCATTATAATCTGAAAATACCATCAATGGATTTAAATCATTCTAAAGCTTCAAACATGCGGAGTTCTCGTGGTTATAACGAACTAAAGCTAACATTGGGCAAACACTGTTTATGTCACTATGGAAAAATATATGAGAAAAGGCATAAAAGAAAACATTAATTATAGGTTAGTTAAAGAGTAATGATACCACACTGGCAGCAGACATTAAAAGCGTTGCTATATATAGATGCAATCTCATACAAGAAGGCTGAGAATAGATAACCCATAACCTGAATAGAGTCATATTTATTGCCATATTTGACAAGTATAGAGGGCATATATGGGGAGTATTAAGCTGAGTGATCTCCAGTGATCGAATGAGACAACCTCACAATTTTGTGTATAATTATGGGGTGAACTAAATGAAAAAGGATAAATATACCAAAAGGAAACCGCACGGATCATTGGCATTACTACAGTTTGTCTTACCCCTGTGAGATGGTGTCTAAATAAGTGTGAAGCGGGTTTCACTTTTTAATCTCAATTTCCTTTTGTCTTCATCTGACCTCAACGGTATTGTTAGCTGCAAAGATGCAGCATTGCAGCTAGGGCATTGTACAGTAGCAACACAAACATTTATTCTGGATAATACAACTAAACAAATACTGAATTTAACCTTACTGCACAGCAGCCCAGGATCATGATAGGAGTTTTGAGGTATGTGCAGTCTTTTCCTGACACTAAACAAACGGCTATGCTGCTTTTTATAGTATTTAACCATGTGCTTGACCATTGTATAAACTAGAAGCTCGCCCCCGCTACGCGGGGGCTCGCGTCTAGCCCGCGGCCACGCCCACGTAGCGCCCGCGGCCACTTGGCAACTCATATAAGTGGCGTAGCGTCATGAGGGTCAGTGGGGCCGTGGCTCGGTCAGTGAAGACCCTGTAGTGCGGATGATATGTGGCATAGAGGGGCAGATTGTAAATCCCCAGAGGAAACATCCGTGGGCTACCATTGGTTCAGCGATGTGTGCGGTCGCCCTGCGGCCCCCCCTCCTCCACCAATGTGCAGTATTGAGAGCCCTGACGTCACAACAATTGGAGCGATGGGCACTGCACTGTGGTTGGTTAGGGTACACCTAGGGCCCAGGTAGAACCCAGTTAAAGCCTGCATGGGCAAACCCAGGTAGGACCCGCCTTGGTCCCACATAAACATGGGTAGTTGGGGCCCACCTAAGGGCCAGGTAGAAGCTACTTATAGCCTGCATGGGCATCGCAGTTGGGACTGAAGTGGATGGCGCTGACATTGCTGACATGGGGTCCATATGGTTTAGCCCACCTTGAAACCATATGGGAACTACGCTGGCATGCTGGCTGTAATGCAAACGCTGCATCATACCTGCAGTGTGTAGTTTGATGTTGTGTGTGTAGCAGATATACCTGCAGTGTGTAGATCAATGTCCATATGAAAGTCAATGCCCAGCAGTGTTTTTTTTTTCCCCAGCAGAGTTTCTAGTGTCTCTGTCTCTCTCTGGAAGAGGTTGCACATGAACTCTGCAGCCGCACTGAGGCGCTCCAACACAAACACTCTGACATTAAGCTGCTTCACACAACAAACATCAGCACGACGCTGCTGTTTGTCCAAAAGACACAATATGTCCTCTCCCACCGACGTCATGTGTTCATTTATCGACAGCCGTACAGACTCCTTTTGACACATTTTACCTCGTTTATCCAGCTCTCACTGACTCATCGGGCTGTTATTTTGCTGCGATCAAGTCAACGATGTGAGAGATTAGCTATCACAGACGGACGGACAGGGGGTGAAACATAGTCTTGCGCCATGCCTTTCGGCCTGGCGGAGACAATAAAAAAAGTTAAGTAAAGGAAATGAGCATTTCTGCAACAAAAGTAGTCAACAAACTATACTATGAAAACATGGGCCACATTGTCAAAGAATGTAAGAAAGAGGCAATCATGTATAAAATAGCCGATCTACAAGCTTACAAAGCCTCTCAACGTGAGGCGTTTTGAGCTTGTAGATCGGCTATTTTCACAATATGTACTTGTGGAACGGAGTCAAACAGAATGGGGGGTCCCCAGATCAAGTACGTTTATTTGGGGGGGGGGGGGGGGCGGCGTGAAAGGGTTGATAAGCACTGCTGTAATCGGAGCGAAATTATCTGAAATTACTACATGACCATAATGCAGCCTAGCATGCGTTGCACGGGGCGGTCCTGCCATTACGTTAGTTACTGTAGTTGCTGTGGAGCTACATAGTTCTCCAGAAGACACACACAAACATACACCATCTACAATGGACTAACTGAGCAGCAATATTGACATTCACCACACGAACGTGCATTGTTGACAAAGTGATTGCACAGCCGCTGCAGGCATGACAACCACGTTAGCGTTAGCGACATGGCAGCTATCACAGCGCCCTGTCCGGCGTCGCTGGGACTGACTGTGATGGCTACAGCAGTAACAGCAAGCTGTCTGCGATGCCATTGTCTGGAGACTGCTCTTAGCGTGACACGACCAATGAGAGTGAGCGCTGTAGTTGTTGCTAAGATACGGTGGCGTCTCTGCCCCATAGCTTGTAGATCTCTCACGCATGATTGGCGTAGGCTGCGTTGCCAGGTCTGACTGTTTGTATAAGCGATTTTGGGCTTATTTGGGTGCACTTTTGGGCTCGTTTCCATAGACCACGGCAGCGCTTATTTCTTTCCCGTGACCGATGTGGCAAAAAAAGTGCAAAACGAACCATCCGGAAGTAAATTGCGAGATGAAATATATAGCACTTTTTGATTATTAGAGAAGGAGACACATGTGAAGGTTGAAAATGAAAGGTAGGAGATTATATAGTTTTTCATGAGGGATTTTTGTAGCAAGTTGTGAGAGAATTGGGCCACTCCTGTGGGCGGGGGGCTGATTAGAACCATTGGGGTTTGAAAGGAGACGCTCTCTGTTTGAGTGGAAAGATACTGTATACGTGTCCTTGTACAGCGTCTGAGTATGTACAGACTGTACAATATATGTACAGTATATTATGATGTGTAGTGTGACTATACAAGTATGCACCATGTCTAATTCTTTGTATTTGTTACTTTCTTTGTAAACAAAGTTACTGGAGACTGCTCTGCACTATAAAACAGTGTTATTCGCCTGGTGGAGGCCTGGGGGCTGCATTCAAGTAATTAGTATTCAGAGAGAATCTTTGGTGATAACAATCTACGATCACGCAGCTTACTGGAATTTACTGCTTCACATAGTCACAAATACCTGCTTTATCTATCTCCTGGATTTGATAGCGATTGAGGTTTAGCGTTTACTGTGCACAGACTCAAATGTGACTCATAATATTAAACTACTCGGGACAAGGTAATACCTCAGCAACTTCATTACTGATGTTTATCTGGTCCAACTATTAACTCTATACATGCAAAGATTGTGAAGGTTAGAAATGATTGTTGTGATATGGTAAATGACAAGACCACACATTGTAATGCGACGTGTTGTGAGCTTGTAGATCGGCTATTTTCGCCAAAGAGAATTGGTATAGAGTGAAAAAGGAGGGTACCAAGGAAAGACCCCTGGGGGACCTCGGTCATTGAAGTATATTGGGTGTAAGTGGTTAATACGGAACGTGTGCTAAACTAGACTTGTACAGGCCGGGACTGCACTGTAAAATCCTGAGGGATCATTCAACACTGTGAGTGTACAAATGGAACCAAATGGAACGGTTAAGACTTAACTGTGTGGGGAGTGAAATACCGCTTTCTATGGAGTTGTTTACAAATGGTGTGTTAGGTGGACAGAGAGAGGGCTTGGGGCTCTCTCACAAAAATGTGCCAAGACATAGGAATGCCATTAATATAAGAAGTGTTAATATTTCGGCCACTGTCCAAGCCCTGATGCACTCACGCACACAGACACACATGCATGTGTGGACAAACATGCTTCTCTCATGTGGCCTGAGCTCAACACACCCACACCCAAAGGATATCTGAGACATTTGAGAATAATAATGACAGAGCTTTAAAGTTGTTTGTGTGATTAAACCACTTTCATGCTCCAAACATGAACTATTTTATTCTAGTTTATGGAGTGTATTTGTGCCATACACACACCCCGTGTTCTCACAGATGAGCAGGTTACAGCGCTTTAACCATTAGATAGAGATTTATATCCAACCATCTGGAAGGAGAAAGAGGTTTGCACAATGTGGGATCAGCTGTGCTCTGTTGTACTATTTGGTTTCATGCAGAAGATTATGTTTAGCAAGCCGGTGCTGTGTTATGAATCATCCACCAGAACAAAGCAGAGTCGCATTAAGCTTAATGACATCGGTGTGGTGCAAAGACAAGATCACTGTGTGTTTTTTACTGCTTTCCTGTCAACCTGACAGTACACTGTACAGCCAAGCTGTGCCCTTGCAGTCCGATCGACTTTGGGAGAAATTCAATTACGGCCTGAAATGAACAGCCAGTGCTTGTGGACCCGAATGGCTTTTGAGGAAATGTGTCACAAACCCATGAATACTTAAATGGAGTTCTCTACAGTGGGCAGCCGCTCCCTGTCATTGTGATTTGTATTTCTGGTCTCCTCGCTCCTCCTTCCAGCTAGATTTGACCTCCCGTCCTCTGCGGAGGTCTTTAACGACTTCGTTGACCGGGGTCAACGAAGGGCCCTATCCATGGCCCCCTTCTTTTTACCCTGTAGTCCTAATCTCTTCGCGGAGAACAAGGCGAAGAGAAAAAGCTCACGACGTGTCACACCGTTTGCCTATTTTTGCGTACAATATTATGACATCACAGAATAGGGATGCTAGGGTTCAAGTGGTTAGACAGAATCCCATCTTCCACCCTTTGTTCTGTATGAATGAGACCCAACCCTGTGCACTGACCCCTGAAGAGTGAGACAATGGATGACATTGGATCACCAAGACAAAATGTGTCAACTAGTGTCATATATTATTGTGACAAATTACATAAGAAACCACCTCAAAACTTGCATCGTATCTATACATCTATCACGTCAAGTCCCATTGAAGTGCTATGCGTAGCCAGAATGTGCACAGACCCTCTATTGAGAAGCCTTCAATCCTGTTTGCCAGAAATGATGTCAATGTAGTCATGGCAACTATTCTTACACATTACCCCTTGCTCCTCCACAGTTAGAGTAGCACTCAAGTGCTATTTTCCCCCCAGACAAAATGTCAGATCTCATCTCTTTAATTTGTGCGAGTCTTTTTTTTTCTTTCTACAATTCATTCAAAAAAGAAAGAAAGAGAAAAAAAGACGATTTAAAATGCAGGAATGGGAGTCTGTTGTATGGTTTACTGAGGCTGAAACAGCTCTCAATGATCCTCTACCACTTTCTATGTACATAAACAACTGTTCAGTAGATGTCTGTACAGTAGCCTACGTTTAGAGATCTCACTTACTGTACATTTTAAACGTTTAGCAAAATCGGTTCAGACCCCCCCCCCCCAGGGAAAATACAGATGTGGTCGAGAAAAAGAATAATACAGTGATTGAACGTGCTTTATGCTATGCCCCCAGTGTCTCTCTGCTATAGAGGGCTGACACAGTGCTGTTGGGGTAACAGGAGGCGGTGGAGCCATATTTCGCTGATGGATGTCCTTCGATAGCCCCAAAGAAAGGTGATAGGCTGGGCGAAAGAGCGTGAGAACACAAAAAAGAGCCATGATGCAGAAAACGAGTATTTCAAGGGCCACTGTATGGAAGTGCATGAGCAGCTCAATGCTGTGCTCTCGTGGGAAGGGAGAGTGAGAGTAATTGTGACACTGCTCTCTGGCTGGGAATTGCTACTCGGAGCAATTCAGTCGAGTAATCAGAACGCACTGTGGTGGACCGTCAATGTGATCAATGTGATCAATTCAGGTGATTAATTGAAATTGCAGGGAGGATTTCCTCGCTACTGTGCCCCACCGTTCTCCCTAATGCTGTATAGAGACATTGTATTAAAATACATACTTCTCTTGGAGACTATTATCTCTGTGTCAACACCAATCCCTGCAACGCAGTCACCTGAGCTAGGCTTTGAGAGAAGTTAAAGTTTGCCCTTCTCCAGAGTGACAAAGTCAGCTGGCACAGTGGTTTTCAAACTTTTTCATGTCAAGGACCCCCAAATTGACACTTATTAGGCCGCGGACCCCCATTTGAAAAGCTATGCCAGGGACCCCCATAAGAGAAATGTTTTACGGCTCTAGCAGTAATTCTCAACCATTTTAATTTCAAGGACCCCCAGTTTGACATGCATTAGGCTAAGGACCCCCATTTAATGGCATTTCCATCTCTGGGACCCCAATTTATACTGTAAAATCAATGTTAATTTAACACTGAGAGTGTACAAATGGAACCAAATGGACCTGTTAAGAAGAGTCCATTTGGTTCCATTTGTACACTCTCAGAGTTACAGACCCATAAGGGTCCATTTGATTCCATTTGTACAGGGTCCATTTGGTTCCATTTGTACACTCTCTGAGTTACAGACCCAAAATTGGTTCCTAACTATCCATCATTTAGCTGGGGACCCCCTGGAACTCCCCCAAGGACGCCTGGGGTCCCCGGACCCCACTTTGAGAACCAATGAGCTAGCGGGTCAGTTCCCTTCTGTCCAAAACCAACGTTATGTGTACCCCCCCCCCCCCCCTCTTTGTTACACCGCCTCCTGTGAACACAATACAAAAGGCTACACAAGGCCAACGCCAATGCTTGCCACAATACAGCTGAGCTGTGTCGATCCTACAATGCGGCTGGTGTTGTGAACTATAGCCACTGCCCAGTGGGACACAGGGACTCATGTCCCCTCCTAATAGCCCACAGTGAGTGAGAGGGAAATTCCTGCATGCAGCCTGGTTATTGATGTAATGTGATTTATAGTAATACTACTGTTCTGGACCATGGGTTGTACTCCATTCCAGTCACACACATGGTTCCCATCACTGTTTGTTGACTAAATAAGCAGAGGGCTTATATGGATCATCATTCCTTATGAGATCAACTATTTGGTAGTAGTAAATATGAGTTAATGATTAGTTTGTTTTCTTTTTTCCCATAGCATCTCTTTCTTTTTCACATGATTTTTGTAACCCATTTTTTCACCCAGTGCCAATTGCCTAAGCTGTAATCCTGAACATGCAAACTCCACACAGAAAGGCCCTTTCGCCAACCCCACCTAAGGTATGGGCACTGACGACGCGGAGGAGAGGACACACCCCCAGCGTCCCCGGCGGGAATCCAACCCAGGACCTTCTAGCTGTGAGGCGACAGCGTTACCGACTGGGCCAACGTGCCCCAGCATCCGTATTGTGGGGAAAGCTTTCACTGAAAATAGCAGAAAACTGAAAAGATACTAGTATTGAGCCCTGAGGGACTCCGGTTACCCGTATGGGCTGTAAGTGGTTAAAGGGCCAAACCACAGCAGTCATCCAGGCAAACTGCATGGTCACGTCTGTCTGTTTTGTGATCTTAGTTATGTGAGCAGAGCACCCAATGCAGGACACAATGACATCTGCCGTGGAATAGATTTGTCCCTGTTAACCAACCCTGACATTGCTACACTGTAAAATCCTGAGTGTCAACATGTCTCTGAGAGCTTTATACAGGGTCATTTTACACAGAGTTAAAATGACACTCTGGATATTATAGTATATACCAGTGTGTGAGTGTTTTGCTGCGGAGGTAGAATATTATTCCTCTTACAGTAGCCAAGCACACATTTCAGTGAATCACTGGGAAGAAAAAAAACAACAGCAGCATGTGTAGGTTTCAGCTGTTAACCCATTAAAACCGGGAAAGGGTCTGTCATTTTAGCTTTATACTGTACATAGCAACATATGTTTTTCAGAAAGCTCTTAGGATTTAGAACAGTGGTTCTCAAAAATAGCAGATATGCAAGCTCACAGCGCGTCATTTTGTGCCGCACTGTGAGCTTGTACACCTGCTATTCTTGAAAAGAAATAGAAAGTGTTTGAATCTTTTTAACACAAATCTTCTGGGGGGTCCCTGGCACAAAATATTTTCAGATGATGGTCCGCGGCCAAATGCATATCATTTTGGGGGTCCTCGGCACAAATAGGTTTGAGAACCACTGATTCAGAAGGCATTTTGTAGAATCGGCCTCGGGTCTTAATGGGTTAACTAACTGTATGTCTAGAGTAAACATGTCCTGCCTGCGGCGGTTGACAAAGCTTCAGAAATCCTGGCCAAAACAATAACCCATATACACATTAGTCCCATCGCCCCTAGATATGTTAGCCCTGCTACATTCCCTCTGAGCAGCGGCTGCTAAGTGTGTACATAGTGCACTGTTTACTGTCTGCTGTGACCTGTGGTGTGGGCGGAGGGACACCCGTAGACCAGACCCAGGATCAGGCTTTGGCTACAGACGCAGATCGGAGAAGAATGTCACAGGGAAGTGGGGGCAGATTCCATGTCAGTGTCAAAAGCCATTAATCACAGATTCTTCCTGATTGAAATGGGAGGTCAAAAAGTGAAATGGAAATTATTCTTCCTCTCTTTCTAACCATGTTTTCTCTCTCTTCTTTAATGTGGCCTTCTGTATACCCCCCCTCCCTCTTTCATTCTCGTCTTTCCAATGTATATTTATGATTTACCTTTTCCCCTGTGTATCATTTTCATTTGTTCCATGACTCTGCTCTTGTTATCTGTTCCTTTTACCCCCAGCTTGTTCTGGATGTATTTCCCACTGACAGCACTCTCTCTGCCATCTTCTTTGCACTCATTCACAGAGTGACTGAATGTAGTCTGGAGCAGAGCCAGTATAAACAGCTTGGGCAACCTGCCTTCCAGAACAGTCCCATACCTGCTCATATGAGTGTGTGTGTGCATTGTGTGTACAGTGTTTCATGCGCTCACATGACTCAGTCAGGGACAGTGTGCCACAGGGTCAACGGTCAACACACATATCTTCCTTTTTCATTCAGTTATACACTCCAAGAGTCAGGCAGACAGACAGCACATGTGCAAACCCAAGCCAAACACATATGCAGACGTGCAGGCATGTCCACAGTTTTCTCTTATCATTAGACTTTCAACGTGTAGCCTCGCATAGCCAGACGATCGGAGATCTCTGCCTGCAGATACATCTGGGGAAATAGATTCAATGTAGCAGCCAGATTAGAACAACAGAGAAAACCTCCACTAACAAACCTACGCAAGCTGCTTTGACAACCAATCCTGATACCGTCCCAAAATGAAGGACCACCCTAAAGTATTTGCATTGGTTCTGCAATGCAGTTATTTTATTTTCCCCCCACATTGTTTCCACCCAGTTTTAGCCCCATACAGTGCATTGAATTTAGATGTCTCCAGATATTTTGGTAGGCGGAGAACTCTGATCATCTGGCTATATATAGTATGAGAAAAACCCACCAGAAGAAAGTGTATTCTGAGGGAAAAGATGGATTTCTAAAGACAGCTATTTGAGTATACAAAGTCAAGTCATTATTTCACCATGTCTTCATCCAGGTGACTGGTGAGAATGTATGACAGTCAATTCATTCTCACGATGCTCACTGCATGTTTCTGGGCTAATGTTTTTAGGGCTGCTTCACTAGACAGCATGGTGAAAGATGACAGTATAGATAGGGCAACATGTGACGATGCTGTGGCCATGAGCTGGAGACAAACTCATGTTTGACCCCCCCCCATTTCTAGGTCTGTGGCTATTTGATGAGCATATTAACCACTTTCAACCTGGCGTACCTATTTTGGCTGTGTAGCCAACAATTTTCAGACATTTTGAAAAAGAGCAAAAATAGCAGATCTACAAGCTCACAACGCAACACGATGCAATGCGCTGTGAGCTTTTAAATTGTCTATTTTCTACCCGGCACGACACCGTTGTGCGACAAAGTACAAAACAACAATTGGTAAATTTATAATTACATTTGTTATTGATGTATTTGTTCACTCACCTCCGATAGTGAGTCATCACTGCAAACTCTGTGACTCCAGAGGGGAAAAGGAGATAGAGAGGAAGGTAAAGACAGAGTGAGCGTGTTCAGGTAGGGACTCATCATCACTCATAATTGCACCCAGTGAACCATCAGCTCACTAACATTTTATGCATTTGCACTAATTAGATATTCTAGGCAGCATCACATGCAGCATCACTTATACAGCATGTTCTTGTTCTGAAGCTGCAACTTCAACACTTTGTACTGTGTGACATGCTATCCCAGAGGAAAAACAGGCCCAACCTGCTGAGAAAATAGCTGTAATCATTCCCTGACCAAATAAGGCACAGGACGCCTTGCATCTCTTTGAATGTGACATTGGGGATATACTGGAAGGGCCCAGTGCTGACAAACACAACCGTTACCTAATGCCGTTGTCTCTAACACAACATCTAGTTCAACAGCCTAAATGGTTTTGGACAAGCTTATGCAAAGTGGAGCTCCGCTTTCCACAGCGGCTGCCATCAAGTGCTAATTCACAATCCAATCTTGTGTTTGTGTATCCATGTATTCATCATTGGCATGGTGCTGGCTGAACACAGGATCATAATTGTGTGCAGTCACTGGTGCTGCGAGTGATATCAGCAGAGAGCTGCCATCTTTGGTGGAGTGGAGCTTGTTTGTCACAATGCAGTATTGTCGCTCTGTGCAAATGTGTTTGCCTTTTATCTGTATTAAAAAACGGGGAAAAAGACAGAATAAAACTACGAAGGGGTCAGAGAGAGGAATCAATACTGTGTTTCTGTGGGGAATCAGAGTGTCTGTGATGAGATAGGTTTGTATTTCAGTGGGCCAGACCAGGGTGAAACCCAGCCCCTGGTCTGGTCTCTGTGGGAATGGAGCAAACGCAGGCTTGAATACTCCCTATTCATGGATGTCCTCTCTCTTTGTTTCGCTCAAACATATTAACTGTCTGTTGGCCGGGCTGGCGGGGCAGAGACAAACAGAAGCGTTGAGGTCTTCTAGTCTTCTGGAGAAGGGAACGTTCTCTACCAAGACTTTGTTGATATGGTGTTTGGGATAGACAGAAAGAGACAGATAGGTAAGGATTGTTGTGAAAGAAAAATACAAAGAGAAAAGGAGTAACACCAAGTATGTGAAGAGCATAAAATATAATTTCCATCACTTTAAGGGTTCCTATATGGTTTCTTCGTGCATGTGTGTTGCAGTGTGTGTGTGTGTGTGTGTGTGTGTGTGTGTGTGTGTGTGTGTGTGTGTGTGTGTGTGTGTGTGTGTGTGTGTGTGTGTGTGTGTGTGTGTGTGTGTGTGTGTGTGTGTGTGTGTGTGTGTGTGTGTGTGTGTGTGTATAGTATGTGTACCTGCATGTACTGACTGTATGTTGACCAACTATGACAGACACTGGCTACCTGCTGAGTCCCTCTCTAGTTTCCAACCTGTGCTCAGTTTCGCTCTATTTCGGAGTCGGCTAATTAATCATGCATTATTGAGAGTGTAATAGCCTTCACTGCAGTCCCTGCACAATACAGACCTTAATGACTGCTGTGTGTGTGTGTGTGTGTGTGTGTGTGTGTGTGTGTGTGTGTGTGTGTGTGTGTGTGTGTGTGTGTGTGTGTGTGTGTGTGTGTGTGTGTGTGTGTGTGTGTGTGTGTGTGTGTGTGTACCTGTGCTCTCCCACGCGGTTTGAAGGAACGCTCAAGGTCAGATAGATACAGTAACTTTGAGTAGTGCCTTTGTTTTTGCTGGCGTGGCTCAGCTCTTAAAACGCTGCATGCCATCCAGCAGTATAACGGATGAGGCTGAGCTCCCATTTAGATTTGATAACATCTGTGACTGAGCACGTATGTGAAAAATGACCTCAGCTCAGTGGAGATCAAATTATTATGCAACTTTACCCAGCAACAGCTAATCTTGGCAGAGGACTCCATTCTATTATCGTCTCTGTCGGGCAGAAACCTTGCATCTTCATTCGTATTTCAACTTCTTCGCGCTAGAGTTTCACACACAAGTAGCAAAAATTGTCCTGCTATTTTGTGATTCTGTTGATTTTATAAATATTTCACCAATTACAAGTATTAATCAGAGTGACTAAATAATAACTACACTGGAACACAGGTTCTTTTTTCCATTTCCTGAAAAGGAACCGTTACAAGGTTTCCACCCGACAGTGACGATATGCCATTCTATCCTTTCTTGTACAATTCTATTGCTTAAGCACAGCTTCTCTCTCTCTCTCTCTCCCCTCCAAGCTCACCAGACACCATGACAGACTGCAAACGTCCTGTCATGCCCCCACACACACACACACACACACACACACACACACACACACACACACACACACACACACACACACACACACACACACACACACACACACACACTTCCCCGGTAGATAACGTGGACTGGTGCACACGTGCCGGCAGAGAGCGGCCCCCACCATCCCTGCCACCTCCCTCCTCTGTCCCTCACACAGTCACGCTATACATGCTCACGATACACCCCCCCCCCCCACACACACGCACACACACACACACACACACACACACACACACACACACACACACACACACACACACACACACACACACACACACACACACACACACACACACACACACACACACACACACACACACACACACACACACACACACACACACACACACACAGCAGGATGGAGACCTTGCTTCTAGGGTTTAATCAGAGGCAAAGGGACTCTTGTCTGCAGGCAGCCGTTCCAAGAGGTAACGTGTAAACAAGGAGGAGGAGACTGACACTTTACAATCAGATGATACCTCACACACATGCGCACGCATGCATGCACGCATGCATACACACATACACGCACACAGGTTTGTATTACTACTATACTAGTGAGGACATTTTACGACGGCAATTTCATAAATGCTCTTTTTACCCTTTTTTTGTTGTTGCCATTTTTAACCCTAACCATAAAGAGTCATGGTAGCACTTCAAACGAAATAATCATATTAACAAGCATTAATTAACCGTTAATAAGATACTTCTGCTACCAGAGTCAGCTGTTACTTACAGTAGTTGCGTGCCAAAAATGGCCGATCTACAAGCACACACACACACAAATCAACGATAAAGCACAACATTCTGTATTAAGCTGTAGTAAGACTTAGGAGCGATGCGGCCATTGATTAGAAGGACACTAGAGATCTCTCTCCACTTGACCAACAGACATGACGCATAACTCTAAAACATGATTGATTCCACAGTGGGGACAGACAACCTAATTGACGGTAACACCAGTAACATGCATGGAAGTTCTACAAAGTATACAACTTTGAATAAAAGTACAGATACATTGGTAGATAGTATCACCACTGCACCAAAGGGCTTATTACTAATGTATACTGTACTATATAATGTAAGTAACTATACTATTATTTAGTACAGTATTGTGTATAGTAGTATACTATGATTCACAGCAGTGAATGTTCCTACTATTTAAGGGCCTATACTGCACATAATAGCACACTTAAATGGCATTGTACAGTCGGATTGGAGTCATGGTCTTTGCCATTAATTTACAGTTATTTCCCAAGTTCTAGTGAGTGGACTTTATCAGTAATGTATTTTGCACTTTATCAAGACAGAATGTAAGAGTTTGGATCTTTGACCCTCTGGTCACCTGACTCCATATCGTGTGCGTGTGTGCGTGTGTACGTGTGTGTAGTGAAAATAAGTTTATTGTGCAAGAATGTAAAAGGACAGCAGTTCCTCACAGGGTTCCAGTTGGTCTCCAGCCAAATGAGGAGTAGTTTAATTGCACTATGATTCAATTCACTTGAAAGTTTCAACCATTACCATTTAAAAGATGTGACTATTCAAACAATATATTTCAATATCCCCACAATCTCATTGACATTTTTAGACAGTTTAGTTTAATTTAACTAAAAACCTTTTCATATTAGGATAAGACAGACTAATTTGAAATGGCCGCCCGAGGCCTAATGAAGGTCAATTTGGGGGTCTGTTACATTAAACGGTTTGATAACCCCTGCTTTGGAGAAAACGTAAAACCTTACCCAGCCATAAAGAAAAATGTAAACAACATACTTTGGGGCCAACGCCAAAGGATAAAAGAGAGGCTCTTGACCCATGGATATACTATCAGTGTCCAGCCATGTGAGAGGGCAGCTCACTTGACAGTATTTCTGGCTCATTGCTCATCAAAATAGGAGGTGGTCGTCAAACACATCAATGACAGGGAGAATGACCCAGAAAACGTGACTAACTGATAAACATGCTGGGGTCACCACACGACCTATTTGAGTACTTGACTTGACATGCACACCATTTCTAAGACAGATTTCCTCTCTCTCCATGTTTTCTCTCCCCAGAACGTTAAAACTAAATCCATAATCTGAAGACAATTTGTGCAGAAAAAGCAGGATGCACAAATTGCTTGACTCCACGGGGTAATGGAAGAGGTTCTTTGATTCACCCTTACAGCCTTTTTATAGCGCAGAATGGAGAGGAGAATCATGATGGTCAGCAGAAGAGTGCTCTTGCCAAAGGATCTCTTGGCTTACAGCACAAGACACCAGTGCTCCAGTTTAATTGCCTAATTCAAATGTCTGTAAAATTAAGTGTAAGCCTATGTTTGTAGACAGCGCAAACAAATGGCAAACAACCTGGGCCTCTTTTATTTTCACAGGGATCCCCGAGTGATCGAACTGTTCTAGTTGCGAAGGCAACTTTGCAGTCGACCCATACATCTGTGAGGCATGCCCCAGACATTAATGAGAATGTGATTGATCACGTTGAGGGTAATTGAAATTGATTAATCATTTGAGTAATCCCCTCACCTACCCCCCCATGTACACTCCAGTCTCCAGGAGTTATAGAGGTTATACTGGGGTATGACGGAGTGGGGTGGGTAATATTCTGCATTATCATACGCGCCCTGGGCAAACGAGTGGGCCATGATCAATACCAACAGAGACAGCTGAGAGGTCTGGACCTGACAGCTGCAATGCTTACCACTTCCCAGAGGGCTAAAGAGAGGGTTGTGCTGTTAACTTGTTCTATCTACTCAGTGGTTCTCAAAGTGAATTTAGTTAATACATCAATTTAACCACTTAAAAACTAGAAAATTGCGTTGTAGATCCACTATATTCCAAAAATCTAAATCTGCCGCTCATCCAAAGGGGAATCCCCCTTGGCCAAGGGAGATATTAGGCATCTGGGCTTCAGGCAGGATTTCACTCCACCCCGTTCCCCCTCTCTCCCTATCAACATGCCGCGCTGAACATGGTGTAAAACATCATATAAAATCCCACTGACACGTGCATGAACACATAATCCGCTAACCACCCCTGAAGTTTAGCAGTGTCTTGTGTTGTATGCCTGTGGGGAAATTGGTTGTACTGTAGCTGCTCTAATACACAACATAAATACACACACACACACACACACACACACACACACCACATCTGCCACATGTCACACACGCTAACAGGGAGTGGATCTGATGAGGTCAAACCCACAGAGAATACCAAGAATCTACACATCCACATGGAGGAAGTGCCAGAGACCTCTCTGCTTCACCACAGTGAGATGAAGAGATCTGAACGAAGTGGCCAGCTGATGTTTCTAAACAGTTAGCAATCAAGGACTGCCATAAGGTAAAGTCCTGCCTATATTTTCCACAATTTAGATTGAAATTGTGAATAATAAAATGTAACCAATTTAGACCTATGGTCGATTCTAAAAATGCCTTCTAAATCCTGACCTAAATTTTCGGAAAAACTTCAAATATGTATTCAAAAATTACAAAATGTATGTTGCTATATACTGTATAGCAACAGGAACCACAAAATGGGTTCCCGTCTTGAAAGGTATAGTTACAAATAGGGGTTCCCACCCAAAATGGGTTAAAAAAAAAGTCCATACGGTCTCATCCATTCTCATTTCAGTCGGCTTTGATTTCGTACCATTAAGTGTGTCATATGCAACCGTATGTCGCTGATGCATACAGTTAATGGCTGGCTGTGATTTAAAATATCCACTGGGGCTGTTTAAGCATCCGATTGCATTTCAGAGTTGCTGTGTTCTATAAGTCACAGAATCCTGGCAGATGACAGAGCAATGGCTAAAATAAACCATATGAAAGCTGTGAGGCTTACAGCCCTTCTGTCACTCCCCTCAGCTCACATACAGGACGTGGGCAGAGAAAGCTTTACTTTTAAAACATAATTCTCCTGCAAAATTGCCGCAGAGAAAAACCCCACTACCCTAAATGAATATTGTTTTGAAAGAGGAAGAGCGAGCGAGAGAGAGAGGAAAAGAGTATGATGGAAGAAGATAAATGCGAGCTTGGTTTGTCACACAAAGGGCTTATCTACTATATCGTGTGTGTGTTGTTTTGTTTAGTTTGCAGTTGTCTAAAAGAATATTCTTCACAGTCCTTTAAGGCCTGCTGTCTTCACTGTGTGAAAGTCCAGGCTGTTTCCCGTTTCTTGATCCTATAGAGGATTGACCGCCGAGATTGATCACAAAATGCAAAAGGATCTTAGCACTCGACAGACTTGACAGACCTTGTCCCTGCATCCACTCACACACAATTGCATAACAACTGTGTGGTACTTTAATAAGCAAAACAAAACAAAGCTTCCTCTGGGCGGCGAGATCAGCACCAGCTTTACTCAAGGCTGTCAAACGGTCTGATGAGGGCTGACAGGCTTCTATGAAAGTAGTTTTAGAAAAACAACAAGCTACAATGAGGTGAACCACAAATGTGACAGGACCTGTAAGGACAAGTGATAAACAGAATGACAATATCGCCTTTTCCCCCACCTGTCCACATATCCTATAGTGTAATTGGATATATACTGTACCATTAGAGAAATGTTGAGGGCAACTTCAAAGACATGTCAAGTACAAGGCTGGTGAAGACTAATTGAGGCAGTTGGTGAAAGAGATGAGACAAAGATGGCTTATTTAATGCTTGGGTAATCTTTATAATGGCTTCTCTTTCCACCTGTCAAAAGCACTGAAACCGTGGCTTCTCCTGAGTGCTATTGGATATTAGGCTATCCACAATGGAAATAAAGCATCTCCAGTGCTGGCTGGTGTACATGCAGATGGTCGGACCCACAGCTATACTGTACGAGGTCCTCGCCACTGACCAGGGCCAGTCAGGCCTTTCCTTGTCGATACATACAGTGAATTGGAAGATGTGCATCATACTATGAGCGGGTCACCGTCATTTTGAGACCCAGATATGTGCCTCTGACCTTTGCCTTTGGGAGAGTTGGGGGCAATGGTGGACAAAGCACTCAACGCCAGTACTTGAGTCAAAGTATAGACACACCTGGTCAAATATTATTCAACTACACGTGACAGTTCCTCAGTGTCGGTGGCTACCCTCGCAGCCTTCAGTTCAGAGGAATAAGAGTGAGCAGGGGAGGAAATAACACCAAAGGGGAGGTACAGAGAATGGGAGAAAAGAGGGGGAGAGTCAAGGGAGCGCGGTAAATGAGAACATAAATCATCTGAATGAGACGTACGAGTCGCGGTGAGCAGAATTATGCTCCCAATCTCACCATCAGCAACTTAGCACGGTCACCGGTCGTGGAGGTGCTACAGTACATGTCAGAGAGCGTATCATCAAACGCTACATCTCCTACAGCGACTGCTCTGCGCTTAGTTATCTACAACATAGACCAGGCCAACTGTGACCTCTGTGGGACAACTGTGCAAGTATGACAGTGTGTGTGTGTTCATGCATGCGTGTGTGTGTGTGTGTGTGTGTGTGTGTGTGTGTGTGTGTGTGTGTGTGTGTGTGTGTGTGTGTGTGTGTGTGTGTGTGTGTGTGTGTGTGTGTGTGTGTGTGTGTGTGTGTGTGTGTGTGTGTGTGGTAGCAGTAGCACTGACCGTTAGCAACTGTTCCCACCAGAGACAAGTACCCTCCCCGACAGCCAGTTATCTTCAGCCGGTGGGACGAGAACATGTTGGACATGGTGAGAGGACAGGGAGGACATAGTGGACATAGAGCACATTGTGGACATGGGTGGCAGAAGGAGGACATGGGGGACACAGGGGGACGCCACTGCTTCGGCATCATAACTTTGTGACCTGGAACTATTTGATTGACCTGTGGGGGATTTGGGATTAAAGTGGAGGGATAATGTGTGCTGGAGGAGGTTGGGACAGAGTGTGTTATGGTAATCCCTTTGGAATCTGCGTTTAGGCCCTCTGTCCCGTGGTTACACACCGAGGGAACACAGGGGCACCAGAGAGACAGAGAGAGAAACAGAGAGAGAGTCTGCGGCCATGTGGAAATATTAAGTCAGAGGTTACGTAAGAGATAGACACACACACACACACACACACACACACACACACACACAGGGTGTCTCAGAAACGCAGCAGGCTGGTAGGACAGAGGGCTGTCAGACCAACAATGCCAGATTGTATGCAATGTCCTAAATCCTGAATGGATTCAGGTCTTCTTTTGTTATTTGTACCCTATTTGAAACTAATCCTGTAGGTCTTTCAGGTGGATATTCCTCTAATTATCTCCCATACCAAGTTAGAGATCAAATTGAGCAGATCAGACTAACGTTTAATAGGTAATAGGTCATGTGACTCAGTCTAGTTAATTATAGCCCACAATTTCCGTCCCCTTTGCCCCAATCGTGTCACCAGAGACACCACGTTCTGTTCCCAGTCAAATCTGGCTCCTGAGACCTAATTTATGCTTCTGAAAAAAAGTGTCACATGCATCATTTTTGTGGAGCAATGCGGTCGTGTGACAAAGTATAAATGAAACCCAAGGCTCCCTTCCTCCTACTACGCACCTCTCTCTTACCCTCCCTCCCTCCAAGTCTGGGCCGTGTAAGTATGTGTGAGTTACTACTGCTTGCTAAGCATGACGGCCTAGTGACGCAGTGAGCCTCTTACAAAAATACGTTCTCTCTCTCTCACTCACACACACACACAGATTATGTGTCGTCACATCGAGTCCTGGAATGTGGACAGGGTTTCCTGAGGCAGCTCAGATTGGCAGGGGCAGAAATAGGGAAGTCAGGTGGAGGCTATACCACGAAAGGTCAGAGGTGAGGGGCAAACTCTCCACTGCACCGCACTCCTCCCCCTTATTTCCCCCTTGAACACCCCCCCCCCCCACACACACACACACCTTCCCCTGCACCCACCTCCTCGACAGCTGTGTGTCATAAACAAGCATCTGATCTCCGATGAGTTGACCCCTCCACTGTTGGGTCAAATCTAAACGGGTGACATGGACACACAGATGGTCTTATCATAGCATGTTTTGTTTTTTTTGTCGTTCCCCCCACGAGTCTGACGGTCAGTGTGTGTCACTGACATTGAGAAGTCTGTCAGTGGTGACAAACTCAAACCTTGTCGTTCTGAAATCACAGGCTTCAGCGTTGTAAATGTGCTTCAGTTCTCTGCCTCTCGTCGGGTTCGTGATAGCTGCTCGTGCACACGGTGTCTAGCCGTGTGGTAATAATCACCTTCTTTTTCCACCCTCTCTCTATGACCAGGGGGAAATGCAATGAGGGCCACGCGATTGGCTTCTATTCCTGCATGCGCCCCGTTGGGGTGGAGTGGGTTGAGAACCGCTGGTCTAGCTAACCGCTGGTCTAGCTGACCTGCATGTCACATTGACAAGGCCCTGTAAGGCAGCCTGTCTTCTGGCCAACATCAATAGACACAACACCAACCTGGGAAAGACAGAGAGGGAGGAGTCTGTACATCACACACACACATAAATAGAATCCACACTGCAATTCTGACATCCTCAGTCACCCCACATGATATGCTGTAGGCCTACACATCTGCAACGTGGCTTTTTGCTCCATGGTTTAATTTCCAAGAAGAGACCCTCTGGGGGACCCCAGACAATCTCCCATACTAAGTTAGAGATTAACCGTTAAAAGACCGGAACGCATCGATTCATTTTAGATTTCTTTGACTATTCAAAAATAGCTCATAGCGCGCAGCTATGAGCTTGTAAATCTGCTATTTTGGAAAAATCGTGAAAATGTGTGCAAATCTTTGAATATATATATTTTTAAAGTGAAAATTTGTAACTCAAATCTTTGCTGGGGGTCCCTGGAATAAAAAAAATAAAAAAACTGATTTAGGAAAAAAAAAAATAATCGGCCTCATGTCTTAATGGGTTAACTTTAAGTTGTTAAATTGATTCTGGATTCTACTCTAAATTCACTTATTTTCTTTTGATTGTCTTACAACACACTGTGGCGAGGGATGAATGAACAGTGCAGAATGTGACTCTTGGAAGGGCCAATGCAGTGTGTGTCACTGTGGTGTTCTTGAATGCTGTATTAACAGACTGTTTATTTTTTTTCCTTCTTTCTTCTCTTGCCCGAGGGGCATCAGCCACCTGCAGCTCCGTGTCTGTTCCTGGAAGTAGACGCCATCAGAGTCCATCTCAGCTCTTAATTACTGTAGTCCCTCAACCTCAGACAGACAATAACTGGCCCTCCCACTACGGCGGGGACATTCATAGCTCGGGTAGCAGATGGAGGGAAAGAGAAGTGGAGAAAGAAAAAGGTAATCAGAGAGAACCACTCGGAAGGCAAAAACAGACAGGGCTCAACGAGGCCTTCCTTGACCATCTGGCGGAATCTACAAACCGAGGTTCAACACACAAACACACACAGACACGTGATCGCAGCGCACACACACACACACACACACACACACACGCATATGTGCGCCCACACACACACAGACGCACGCGCACACACACACACGCACGCACAATTACACACAAGAGTTTATTTTACAATGTCCATACACCCTGTTCCCCGTCACAACTAATTTGCGAGGACATTTGTTATCGTCACAGTCCCCATAAACGCCCCCATAGAAAATGCCCTTGTGAATACACAAGATCACGCCTTCATCGTAGGTACAAGCTTGACGAAACAAAAACATGTAAGGCATCAGTGCTGTAGGGCTGTTGTTGCGCCATACAGTGCATATCAGTTGCCAGTGGTGGAAAAAGTACTCAAATGTTTTACTTAAGTATAAGTATCAATACTGCAATGTAGAAGTACTCTGTTACAAATAAATGTCCGGAATTCTAAATTTACTTGAGTAAAAGTACAAAAGTATTGGTATAAAAATGTATTTTAAAAAAAGTACCTAAAAAAAAACAACTCAAAATGTAAAACTTAAGTACAGTACTTGAGTAAATGTACTTAGTTACTTTACACCACTGTCAGTTGCTGGATAAGATGGCCTCAGCCGCTCTGTAAATAGCCATAGTTGCTGTGTTACTGTTACATGTTACTGTAAATAAACCCAGTCTTAACCTAGTCACTGTACGTAACACAAGCCTTGTCCCTTTCTGTGGAACATGTGGGCCTGATGAGGATCAATGGCAGATATGGGCCAGTATTAGTGCAGACGCTAACGCGGCTAATCAGCTAACTTTCTAAGATGTTCTCCCTGCACTGGACACACCTACAGTACAGTACACAACAGCCATTCACTAATACACAACACACTAACACCGTGTTAACTGGCCTCAATCCTCCTTCACTGGGCCTATGGGGTCAATCAATGTACGGTCTTGCAGCAGGGGTGTATTTCTGTATACAGCTGTGATCGTGTGTGTGTGTGTGTGTGTGTGTGTGTGTGTGTGTACGTCCGTTTGTATATTCAATTACAGCACTTTAACTGATGCCTCAGTATTAATACGACAAATGGTCCCCTTCAGCTACAAGCTGCAAATCCATGTTGCATTTATCGCTGCCGTCTCAGAGCAGAGAGAATGTGGATGCACAGAAACAGAACTCACTACTGAATTGAATGTGGATTTTTATTTGCAGGAAGTGAGCTACACTTTCGTTTCCTTGTCAGTCTCGCCTCCAAGGAATGTGTTGTTGTTCTGTGTTCCATGAAAACATGGGAGAGACTGTAGCTCCCTTAAGAACAATGTATTGGCACACCCATGTGTCAATAAATTGCACTTAAGGGAGATACAGTGTGTGGACCTTCTTTCGTGTTTTCATTGCCGTCTTCTGTTGGTCCAGCACGTCCCTATTTTGGGCACGTTTTCAGAATTGTTCTTAAATGTTCGAAGCTTTTCAAACATGGTTAAAAAACGGGGGAAAGTGTCGATGTAAACGTGATCCTGTAAATCTAACCTTTTTGTACTGTTTTTGAGATAGGGCTTAAGTGGTTAAACAGTATTTGGATGAGTGCAAATACTATGCATTGTTTTGTGTCAAGCCTTATGTCAGTCTGCCATGACTATTCCTCCAGCTCCCCACATTCTCTTGCCAATACTGTGCTGCCTAGGAAATGTAGGTTAAAGAGCATTGTGTGTGTTTTTTTCCCCCCTGAAAACACTGCCTCTATGGAAAGCGCATTTGATTTCTACGCACTGTGCAATGTTCTCTGACACAACAAAACAATAGATATACAGGGCTGAGTCTGGCTGGTTTCTAATGCGGAGGAGGAGGTATTATCGACCCACGACTTTCACCTGTTCCACCACCACTCCTGCACAGTGAAAGTATGTCCTGATAAAAGCATGATTCATACCCTGACAACTGCCATGCTCCTGTGTGGATGGAAAATGGATGGCGTCTTGTGGTTCTATTCAGGACAGCTGCAGCAGCCTGGGCACAAAACATGTGTTGCTGATGACAGGAACTCAATTGTGACTAACCTCCGCCCACCTCACTTTCACACGCACATGCGCACACACGTACAATTATTGTATGACTCTATACATTTTACATATATTTTCTATAAAGCATACACACACACACACACGCCCAAACAAAAGTTAAAACACAAAAGCCAGCAAGGGTTAACATGTTTACATAGATACAGTAGGTCCCATTAACCTTTGTAAGATAACACTCCTGCTCTCTCTCTGTGTTTCTCTCTCTCCTTGCTTCTCCTGCATCCCTGGGCCTACATTGTCCTTCATACTTTTTCCATCTCCTTCATGAATGTTTGATGGCGCTGCCAGCTGCTCTGTAAGTCTGCGGACGGCACGTGTTCTTGCTCAGACACACAGGCTTTGCATTGATGCCGCATTCACTGGAAGAAGAAAAGATAGCATGCATGTGTTTGTTTGTATGTAGTTCCACACACAAACATGTTTTACTGCAGGACAATGGAGACGCGTACTGTTTCTAGGCTATGTTAGACGTATAGGAAAGTCATTACTCTTTTATCACGTACAGCAAACTGCCACTGTCGTTTCAAGGTGTAGGAAGCTTTTGCACGCAGAGAACTCACCCAGACCATGTTTCTGTGCAGAGCGGTTTTATTAGCTGTAGCTTTTTCCTGATCTATTGTTAATCTAGTGACCTATGTTGTTCTATTGTAGCATATAGGCTTTGTTTTAGTTTTCTACATGAATGGCATTTTGATCAAAACTCTTCTCATCGCACATGCAAGCGCGCACACACACACACACACACACACACACACACACACACACACACACACACACACACGGAATAGCTTCCACCTATCCCGACGACCCAACAGTTCTCTAAAAGAACCATATGTCTCCTTTCGGTCGTCACAGCTTCAATCTAAGGCTCATCATAGATTTCTCTCTTTCCATGTAAATGTATGAGGAGTCTAGACCAATGGCCTGTGAGGGCAGACGGAAGGTCACTCCAGGAGAGCTCTCAAGCAACACTGACCAGCTGCCCGCCCCGGCAGGCCACCTGATCTGGGTCATGTTTTGGTAAACAATTGAATCGGGTAGGATGCATTGAGGTTTCTCCTCACTATCATTCAGATAAGTTTGTTTAGCATTAGGTTAAGGAATTCACCAAAAATGTAATATACCGTTTATGTAAACTATGCTTTGATATTGAATTCTGCCTAGGAATGCAGCTACTGCTATCCAGAGTTATAGTTCCTCTTGTTGACTGAGGCTTGTGAAGAATGTAGGAATGTTTTCTGTTTGGCCTCGAAGCCTCAACATAATGTACACCACTATCCATCCTTAATTCCTGCTGCATTTTTATTTTGTTGGAAAATTAGATATTTTTTTACACTCTGCTGTGTGGTGGTGAAACCACACTAAAATACATTCCAACTCAACCTCAATTTAACTCAAACTACACATACCAATTCACGTTCCTCTCTGCTCATACTCCCGCCCCCGTTTCCACTTTTCTCCTCTCCTCTCCCAGGCCAGTGTCCAGGTGTGTCGGAGCATCGAGGCGCAGACAGAACTGGGTCACGTTGAACCTGAGCAGCACAGCTCCCATTACTAATGTACGCCACCCAGGTCAGGACCCCTGGGCCTTTATTAGGATTCAGCCGTCAAGCAGGCTTCGGGCGCAGACCAGCCATCTATCTCTGTCAGCCTCTCGGCCAAGCACCGGCCAGGCTTACTGACCAGGCCTCCCGTCACATGATATTGTCTGATACGGTACGTCCCCATAGGGCAGTCCAAGCAAATGATGAGCCAAGGCCCACCATAGCAGGGTCAGTAACATACTACATTGCCTGGGCTCAGGCAGGACAGAGACTGCCTAGAAAGAGCCGTCTTGTTTTGTTTTCAGCGCAGTCAGTTTCGGTCTGTTTATATGCTTCACACTCGGGTATATCATTTGGGACTCACTGCTCTAGGCAGAACATGCTCTATTAATGATGCATTTAAAGTTTGATAAAGTCAACGTGATTATTTGGGAGAATCTTTACCCGTGATCGCTCGAGAATTTCAGGGCTTAAAAAGCAATGTGTTTTTTATTCTGCAAGGAAACTATAAAATGCTCTCTGCAGTTGGTCCTGCAGAGTGCTGCAGACATGCAAGAGGATATATTCAAACTGAATAGATACAGTATACAGTAAGCGACTGGAGCTAAAAAGAAAAGGATTTGACTTAAAATTATACTCTTAAACTTGTATTGTCTATTATTGGTTATCTATTGTCACTATGACTCAGCACACATAGGTTTACATCAGTAAAAAATATGTATTATGTAATATGTTTAATCTGCCCCACCCTTTCTGAGATTGTTTGCACTACTTTAGGAAAGAGTTTGTTGAGAAACTACATGATTTATCTCAAAGCTTAATTTCCTTATCTCAACTTTTAATTTATGCAGATATGTTTTCATGCTCAGCTCCCACTGGCTATACTTGAAATAGCAGCAAGCATGCAAAAACAATTAACACACAGAGATTTAAAGAGTGTCCGTGTTTTATTTGAACTCTACTACCATCATCGGAAACATTTGTGAGAGAAAGAGACTATATATTTGGCATTTCCTGGCCCAGACAGTTGGAAAGCAAAAGGTTAGCCTAGATACAGCCCGTCAAATATCCGTCTCTGATGACACAGGAAAAATATTTATACAAAAGGCTGTTCACTGTTTCCTAAACATAATACATTGTTTATGACCTTGGAAGTGAAGGACACGGCACAGCTGAAATTGGAACCTTGGAGTAACTGTTAATATTACATATATTCCAGACCTTTTACAGCGTGCGCCCACTGCATGTACAGTACTGTAGGTCCGTTTCACAAAAATCAGACGCAATCAGAAATGGAGGATTCTATTTCACGAACGAAGCACAACTGAGAAACGCGCAGGCTGAATTTCAGCTATCGCTTGATTTCGGTCGTACATAATGGAGATGGTCCTCGTTTACACGGAGTAGTCAGCACACAGCTGCCCACCCGAGTGCTGAATGTTGAGATCCAAATACTAGTGTATACAGATTAATTCTGGAAATGATCAATGTGACCAACTGAGCCTTTCTGAGGTTGAGAAGATCGTTGTGGCCATTGTGATAATACCCTGATACTGTGACTGAATAATCAAGCCTCTAATTCGGTGGTTCTCAAAGTGGGGTCTGGGGACCCCCAGCGGTCCTTGAGGTGGTTCCAGGGGGTCCCTGGCAAAATGAGAAACAGTTAAACCACTTCAATCCTATTTTATACTTTAGCTATTCAAACATTGCAAATTCAACAGCTGACAGCACCTTGCACAGTTTGTAGATCTGCTATTAATTACATAATTTTTAAAGGTTTTAACAATATAAGTCTTCTGTTATGGGGGATCCAAGCACAGAATAGTTTATGATGGGGGTCTGCGGCCAAATACATTTGGTAAATTTGGGCGTCCTTGACCAAAGAATTTCACTATCACTAATAAGATTCAAAGTGGCACTTACATTAGAAGTAAGCACACTCCAGGCTTGTTTACATGTTTCACACACAGGGCCAGCCTGCCCGCAATATATTCTGACCTACAAAGGAGACTCAGCAAGGACTCAGGAAGGAGACGAAAGGTGTTGTAGGGGGGACAGAGACCAAGAGTGCAAGGTACACACACACACTCGCGCGCACACACACACACACACACACACACACACACACACACACACACACACACACACACACACACACACACACACACACACACACACACACACACACACACACACACACACACACACACACACACACACACACACACACACACACACACACACACACACACACACACACACACACACACACACGTGCTTTGGGAGGGGTGTTCTTTTAGTCCTCCCTGCAGGACTGAAGTAAAAAATAGAAAAAATGTATAAAGGTTTGTTTTGTTCCTTTCTGTACCGACTTCCAACACACCACTGCTCCCTGCAGGCCACAGCCACACCTCTGTGCATGGGGCAAACAAATAGCATCCACCAAAGTGAAAACAGTAGACATGCCAGGCACAGGAAAGAGAACAGTGCAGGAGGGGTGCAGTAACATTTCGTTCGACTGCACCTAAAAAATTAAATAAAAGTCAGATGTCCGATCAATTGTTCATTGTTGTTTAGAAACAAGACTTTGGGTTGTTGCATTGTTTCTGACCGTGCCACTGTCTCAACCAAGCTCACACTCTGCTGAGATAGTTTTACTGTTGTTGCTGCTATTGTTATTGCTTGTATCTCTCTCTCTCTGTCTCTCAACCCCCCCCCCCCCCCCCCCCCCCCCATTGTACAATAATTGCACTACATGTTGTGGACTTCAGACTTGTGACTTGGAATCGAGTCCAAGTAAAAATCATACTGAACAGTTACACACTTGGTGAAAAAAATAATAGCACAAATATTGAAATTTCAACCACATCAAACTCTATCCACTATCTAAAACCCCACAAACAGAGGAAAGGATGCTAGCTTGAGTACTGAATTAAAAGAATATTCAAACTTGCTACCATTCAGACTTGAGGACTTGACACCAGATATTTGGAACTTGTTGTGACTTGACATGACCCAAACCCGGCTTTGGACTTTGGAGTCTTGCCCTTCATGACGTATTGCAAAAGGAGTGATTTGGTCACAACTCAGCGCGTTAGAACATTAAATACAACACAGAATGGATATTCCTTTTGTTTTGGTACCAATAGCTACGGTATACAGAAGAATGCGGTCATAAATGTGCTGGTCCACGATAGACATTATGTAAATTGTATCTGTGATTTCCCTGGGGATCAGAGGGGACAGAATGTCATTCACATAAACTGCCTTAAATGAATGAATAAGATGGAGCATGTCTCATTTTCACTAAAACAAAAAGGAGCACAGGCAGGCATAATAGTTTGAACAACATGGTCATCTGACATATACGATTACAGTCGCCTTACTGCAAACAAAGCCCTAGACATAACCTTGGTTAAGGTGGGGGAGTTATGCCTTATTTACGTATACTTAAGGGCCGTTCATACTGAGCACTATAACAATAACTATAACTATATTGTTCACATTGTCTTTTTTTTTAATAGTTGGTGTGAACTCTACCATCCACTTGACTTAGAACGATTTTTAAAACTATATTTTTTATAGTTTTAGTGCTCAGTGTGAACGGCCCTTAGTGGTGTCACGCAAAAAAAGTATAACATTTATAGAATTGCTTGATGCTTGAATTGCTTGAAAAATGTTGATGTCCTCACAAGTATTACGAATGAGAGAGAGTGTGTGCCTGTGTGTGTGTGTATGCATGCAAACCCAGTTGAAATCAGTGTGTTTAGATGCAAGCGGGTGTGGGGTGTGATTCATCTCACCTCGGGCTGTATTTCTCAAAATACTCCCCCACCTTCAGTCTCTCACGCTGTCTCCCCCCCTTTTCTCACCTCAGTTTTTCCCTTCATCCCACTCACTTCCTCCTTTTTTTCCCCTCTTCAAACTTTAGCTGACATCATCAAACATTTCTTACACACGCTGCCCCGTCTTTTATCTCTGCATGGGGGCGTCGCCTCTCTCGCCATCTATCCACGTTGAATATCTGGGGGGGGGGGGGGACAGAAGAAGGATCAGAACAGGATGGAGGACAAGAGAGTGACAGATTGGGAGAGTGGCTGACAATTATCTAACGACGATTACTGTATCTTCTTAGCGATTGTTCTATTGATTACTTTGATTAATAGAATAATCATGAGAAGTGTTTTTTTTATATTAAAAAAGCATATATCAACAAATTAATGAACCTCTTAAACATAATTTTATACCTCATCAAAATTAGTGAAGCACAATCAACGTGTCACATCAGCGAGACGTGTTGTTAAATCTTTTTTTTGGGGAAACTTTAAATGTTTTCATCTGTGGGCTTTATAAATATGATTGATTGATGTACTGTATTTAGTAAGACATGAGAACAACAGAACATGGAACACAAATTCACAATACAAGGTCTACTAAACTGGAAGGCTCATAAAGCACTAAGCTTGTTTAAAATGAGATACCCACGCACACAAATCACATCATTCTCATGACTCACAGCATATTGGGTCCCAGCACATTGAGCTCACCATACCATGACAATACATTATGTTATCGTTTCTGTTGAGTGGAGACCTTGTATGTCCAAGACTGTTACTTTTTAATTAAAAACTGAAAATAGCCAACCTACCATCTCACCACGTGTTGTGAGCTTGTAGATGTTTCTGCCCGACAGCACCGTTATGTTAAATGCTTTCAACCTCTGTGAAGGGTGAAGAAAACAAATTGTGGAGTGAAAATCAGTTTATGACTTTGGGCATGAGATGACTCTTGCCATGCATTTACTGTAAACATATCAGACAAAAGGGAAACAAAAGGGATAAACATTCCATTCCTTAAAGCATACTGTCTAAATGGAGGCTGGCTAGGAAGAATGAGTGGCTAGGAAGAATGTTACATTAACAGTAGTCTTCTACACAACATACAGAACAGGCCCCATGGGACTGAACTGAATTCTGTGGGTCGCCTGCAGCCTGAAAGTTGTAGAAAAAAATGTGAGGCTTTAGAGAACATATCTTTGGTGTTTGCCTTGGGCCCTTGGTATTCATATTCCTCTGTGTGTGTGTGTGTGTGTGTGTGTGTGTGTGTGTGTGTGTGTGTGTGTGTGTGTGTGTGTGTGTGTGTGTGTAGCCCTTGCACAGATCAAAGGGTCTGTCGGGGACCAGTGTCTGGGAGACTGAGCCTCATAGAGCAGCCTGATCAACCAGCGTGGCTGCACCTCCAAGAACAGCAAAGCCACCCCTTTATCCCATATTTTTCGAATGACAAAGCACGTCATAATAGTCATGTAAAATTTGGTAACAGATTGCCCTGAATACACAGTTCTGTGTATTAAAAAAAAGAAAGAAAAAGAAACGCTTTTAACTACTTGAGCCCCATTTTATTCTATTTTACACTTCATCATACGATGGTGTCGTGCTGCAAAAATAGCCGCTCTACAAGTTCACCATGCGTTCCCAAAATAGGGACAACCAGGTTGAAAGTGATTGTACTATAGGTACAGTACAGGTGGCCCTATACTTGCCCCTTGTCCAGCCACAAAATAATCTAACCCAGTGGTTGTCAACCTTTTCTGGATCAGGGCCCACTTGAAAAGCTCAAAAGCATTTGCGGGCCACCCACCTGACCACTTAACACTGCAGCAAGTCTCAGCTGCCACGTTAAGTGGTCAGATGGGTGGCCCGCGTGCATTTTCAGTTTATTTTAATGATCAATCAATCGATTGTGTTCTGGCTCGGATCAATGGAACTAACACAGTATTCCTATTTATCGGTGTCTCAATGAAAACAAATTTTCAAGGTTTTAAAGAAAAAAGTAATTTTGTTTTCCTTTTTAATTTGTTTTTACATTAATGTTATATTATCATTCAAATCTTAGTGTTAGCCAATTATTTGGGGGTCCACTTGTAGTACGCTCGCGGCCCACCAGTGGCCCCCGGCCCAACAGGTTGAGCTCCCCCTGGGTTAATGTCGAAGTGTCCTTGAGCAAGACACCGAACCCCTAACTGCCTCCGATGAGCAGATTGGTACCTTGGTACCATGGTTTCCTCCGCCGTCGCCGGTGTCTAAGTGGGTGAATGTAATGCACATTGTAAAGTTCTTTTGATAAAGGCGCCTGCTAAAGCACCATTTACCATTTTCTAAATACACTAGTGGTCCAGAGCTACTGCTGTTACAGTACAAGAACACGAAGGAGGACAGAGGATGACAGGAACCGAGGTGGGGCTGGTGGGCAGGTGGGGGTGGAGTGGAGAGAAAAGAAGAGAGACAGTAATAATAGTGTGTGTTGGGCATTAGGTGTGTGGGCGGAGGGCTCCAGCTGTGTGTTTATCCAGCACCACGGGAGATGGTGACACAACCAGAGGAGATGACAGTGCAGATGATTTCTGTGACATGTGACATCACATCAACAACACACACACACACGCGCGCGCACTCAGAGCTCTCTCTCCTCGGCAGTGTACATGTGAGTGTTTGTTGACAGGCATGCATAATTCACAGAAATCTATACCTAGATTCAATGGAATGTATTATTTGGGTGTGTGATAAGGGGGCACATTTCTGCTGGCGCACATGACATAATGATTTATACTTACTGCGTTTTCCCTCCTGGTGGTGAAAAGGTAACGTCGAGCACAGTCAGCACACACCTCATTACACCCATCTGGACCTCTGTGGAAGAACATATGAGACCACACACACACACACACACACACACACACACACACACACACACACACACACACACACACACCTAGAGCCTGCAAAATAACTGTGCCTCACAAAAAAGAGAGACATCTCGTTCTTATGCATGCTGTGTGTGCGTGCGCATGCTCGCACACAGTGTTGATATCCCTGCATGGTTATTCAGCTGTATTCTATTATTTAGCGGTAGGACAGGGGAAGCCACCTGACCCTTGCTGTGAACAGAGATTGTTATTAGAGTGTGGTGGGGCTTGATCATCCTTGCATCACTTTTTACTGTTCAATAGGAGCAAGAGGTTATGGGACAGAGACCTGCCTAACCCCACCTGGAGCCACCAGCTGTCTCCCTAACATATCTGCACACAAGCTTGCAAATAAATAACACATGGCTGATGACATAATTATCTCCGCCAGGCCGAAGGCCAGGGATGGAGATTATGTTTTTATGTGTGCATCTGGAGCTTTTTTCCTGGATTCCGTGGATTATGAGTCATGACACCACTCCCTATATATGCCACGCCCATTTCAGCTTAACTAGATTCCTCGCCATTTTCTTCCAAAAACACACTTTTCCTGCTACTCCTAGTCTCCTACAAATATCTCAGGAGTCATGTGATAAACATGTATCACACCTGATGTTTTTATATTTCATACCAATTAGCTATAATTGGCTTCCAAAGTTTGTGGGAGGGGCCTATCGTACAAGAAATGCCAAAAATGATTAACACATCTTCCGATTGAGCCCAATGACATATTGATAGGCCTCTAAACAACAAAATGGAAATGGTTTAACCACATGTAATGGACATTCTATTTCCACCAGCAACTTCCTCAGTTCCTTACGGATGCAACCCACGACTTACACATCCCTGGGTAGGTCACCCGTCCTGGCGGAGCGCCCCTTTCTAGTTTATACTCCATTGCACAGGGTTGCTTGCCCACAAGTTCTGTTCTTTTCGGCAAGCAACAAAGCATAAATTAGGCCTGAGAGAGAAGAGTGGGGAAAAGCAACATCATATGGGTAATTAATTGAGTGAGTGTGTGTGTTTGTCTGGAGAGGTCAAGATAGGAAATGTAAACCATCATGTTCCCTGAATAAAGACAAGAAGAGGAAAGCATGCACGCTTTCTTTGCCTCTGGAGTCTGGACGTCAGCAGCTATAATGTGTATTCAGTCCTTACTACCTCCTATTGGAGTATCATCACAGTTATCCATGACAGCTGGGCATTCTACTAGAGGCTGGGAGCGATGAAAGCTTCTCCTCTATCTGTCTTTCACTCGGCTAAGCTCCGCTTCAGCGTGATTCAATGGGATGGAACCAAGGCCTTGAATAGAACACTTGTGAACCAATCACAGACGGGGGAGGGGTGCTTCTGTCCTTTTAATAAAAGTCACTGGGCAGAGTAGACTTGACTAGCTGAACCACACCTCCTAGTGGTGGAGAATGAGGATGTTTAGAATCGCCCCACATACTAAAGTTATTTTTGGCTAAAGCAAAGCATACATTTATGCTTTTTTACTGGGACGATTTATTGTGGAAGACCTCAAAGCTCACATTATGAATAATATAGATGTTTCATTTCATCAACTGATATGACGGCTAAGGATGAACCTGCCTTTCACAAATCCTAGACTGAAAAATCCATAATAATTTGACATCATTTAACACGCTAAAGAGCCAAATTAACACTTAGGATTTAACAGTGTACCAACCACACATCATTGCAGCTGAAAGGCACAATTACATGGAAATATGAGACTTCTTCAGCTAAAGTTTGAGTTTCTGCCAGATAGAGGAAATCAATACAGTGTCAGAGCAAAGAACCAAGGGAGGAAGGGAGGTGGTTGATTTGGGAGATAAACTGCCCTTGACTTTCACCTTCCAAAGCCTCTGGATTTCATCTATGATGGCAGAAGCAAAAGCAGACTTGGCTGGTAACAAAAAATAAAATAAAAACAATAATCAATAAATAAGAGTTTCCCCAGAAAAGTTTATTTGATTGTTAAAAATTGTAAGGCTAGAGATGCTGTAGAAGTACACAGGTGATGCATGTACTAGAACAGATGGGAGTCAATATTAATGACAAGCCTGTATGGAGGGAGGACCGTGGCTCCCCTGACAGGGTGGGGGGCAGTACATCCTATTTGAGGGGGAAGCAGGTTTCCTGAAACCAGCTCTGGTACAATAGAGTTGTAGTCACTGATCTGACATCAGTTTTACTGAACCCTCAAGTAGTTAATATCAGAGCTTTGGGAGGGTAAACTGATCCCGTCTATGTCTGAGGGTGACCTCTACCCAGGGCACTGTGTTAATACTACTAATACGCAGGCCTCAGACAAACCCTGCCTTGATCACCGCCACTTCCTGCAGAGATAGTGCATAGCTCAGTAGTTACCCTCTCCAAATCAACAAAGTATTACAATTTACAATATCATTTCAATAGCAAAAAAACAACAACATTATACCCAAGCCATTTTCATGTTTCAAAGACATATATAATCATATATATATTCATATTCAATGTACAAAGATACATTCTGAATTGCAAAGGCTCATTCATTGAAATAAATACTGAAATGGCTAAACTGCAATACGATAGCAATCCTCTCCTCTCGTGGAGGGAAGAGACATGCACGCGCGCACACACTCACATGAGGACGGGCCTCATATCTCATACTCTTCAATACAGAGGAAACAGAAAACAAAAACAAAACATAACAGCAAAAAATTCTGATAGTACACACAGGCCAGAGACGGGGCTCGCCTCGAATTGCACCCTATCCGACATCCCGTGCACAAGGGCCCTACATCGGAGCCAGATAGTGGACAGTAGCGGGGGATAGGTTGCCATTTCAGAGAGAGCAGAGTCTAAAAGAAATCAACATACAAAAGGCTAATAAAAATAGTCTTAAAATATTGACTGAAAGAATCGATGTCTGCCAGACACACCAGGAGGGAATTTCACTTCAGAGCCTCAGCTACTAACTGAACATCATAATGTAACAAAAGGCGCGGGCGGAGAACGGCACTGCAAAATCAAAATGACAAATTGTCAGTCAAGGATTTTTTAACAGCTTTAACCCTGGTGCTCTTTTGGGCATGTCATTATAGGCAGATTTTTTCAAAAAAAAATCCAAAAATGTCAAAAATAATGGAAATATCAAATCAAGGTCACATCTCGTCACAGTGTGAAGTGCTGTGAATGGATATTTTTGGTCGGCTATTTTTTTTAAATAGGGCTTAAGTGGTTAAACACTTGACAGTCGAGATTTGTATTCGATAATGTTTAGATAATGCTCAATGTTCCTGCACATATACACTCCCATAGCAGTTTATTTTTTATCTAAAACAGCAATAGGTCCAGCATGGTCTCTCCTGTTAAACCCAATTACTTTCACTTTAGCAAAATATGAAGGTCTAAAAATATATCTATATACACCAGGGTTTGTGTTACATCGTATCTACAGGGAGGCAAAACCAAACATGCTGCTAAAAGGCGTCATGTTATGAAGATGAGTCGCTGTTTGTTATTTTAACATAATTCTGAATTTATTTTATTTTATTAATAATTTTCCTTTGGTAGCAAACATTCTTTCACAGAAGAATAAATACTTGAAAAAGTCTATATAACTTAGTTCTTTCAAACCTCGATACCTAAGGCAGTCGTAGATATTTGTAAAGTGTCTACTTGCTCTAAGCTGGTGGGAAGGGTCGACGGAGCAGAGATGCAATGACGTCTCTGGGGCCCTGTTCAAATACTTCTATGTCATACCTTTCCTCCCTTCCTTTCTGCCCTCCTCAGGCAACAGCTAATTTAATACAATCTAAAGCAAAGATTATCAACCGGTCCAACTAAAAACAGACCTGCCACTAATGTCAAGGAAGGAAGGACATCCGCATATGAGAGAGGCAGAAGTGGAGGTAGCCGTTGCATTTAATCTTGCAAAGTCAGTCTCTAAACTGTTACCCACCTTCTCACGGATGGGTCAGGACTCAGGAGATGAAGAGAAGGGTTTGAACGGGGCAATTCCTCTGCTCCAGCAGCCCATAACATGATTCATCTGTGTATTGCATTTGTCTCGACACGAAACAAGATCCAGAGAAAACAGGCAATTGATTTAAACCGTCTTGCATACAATCAAATGCCAAGTTCACACGGAAGTAAGGAAACGCGAGAAAGAGAGGTGAGAGCGAGGAAGAGGGAGGAGGAAAGAAAACTTTACAGAATGGGGAAAGAGGAATACGTCTGCTTTGTTTATGACCAACTGCACAGGAATAGACTCCTTATCTGATTGTCCCTTACACCATTACACAGTAGGACACCAGTAATTGTAACTGTTGAAACGGTTATACTCTCTGCTGTGTCCACACTTATCACCACACAGTTGAATTAGGGGAGGGTAACCTGAATGTGTCAGTTGGAAAATTGGATGCATTTTTTTTCTGAGCACATGAAACAAATAAAACAAAAAATTATAATAGGCATGGTTTTGTATTCAGTATTTGTTAAACTTGAAAAACGGTTCCTGGTAAAGGAATAAAAAGTAAAATAAATTTGAACAAAACAGATAAAAAGTAGTGGGAGATGTAAAGTAAGTAAATAAAAACAAAATAAACATGCGTTTCGTGTCAGTTTGAATTGCTCCCGGAGATGGGCAGAAAGCCTCCACTCACTGCGGTGAAGTTTACCGCTGATGCGTGAAGAAGAGCTAACAGTTTTGCTGTGACTAAGGGACAAAGTGCTAATCTTAGACCTGTTGTCTTGTGTGCGGCAGGTCCTCCCCCCCTAGAGCTCCTTTTCCGTGGCAGCATGTGTTCAGGTCAGCAGGGGGGGTCACGGGTAAGAGGTCCAAATTCAGTCGTCATTAGCCAGGACCTGCCAGACAATAAGGTGGCTGCGCTCAGCTTTGGCCAAGAAGGGCTGCAGCTTCATCGTGGGCTCATCCACCTCCTCTGGTTCAGCACCCTCATCGCCTACACACACACACAAAATTTATCACAACTTTTATACGTCGATTCATTGATATATGAATGTTTGTTTTTTTAATTATTCAACAAAACCCAGGTCATTGGCAGAATAATCGCTAATGAAATAATCAATGTAGTAGCCCTACTCACCCATCCTGAAGTCAATGTAGCCTTCTCCTCCACTCATCACCAACATAGACCTGGTCCCATCCTGAGAATGAGCATCCATGGCCTTGTCACCAGCTGCTTCACCTCCACTCGATGCAGGTGGGACTGCATGGCCTTAATGCACGCACAAGCACATGGATAAGGACAGGACTATTTGTATTGATTGTTTTTTTGCACTTGACTTTTATTTCCTAGCTAGGATTATTATTTTATCCATACAACATAAATAAACAGCTAACAACATAAGAGCAAAGATGTATGTGTGATGGCATCTAACACAACAACAAGTGATGCCTGCAGGTGTTTGTTTACCAGGGACAGAGGTGAAGAACTTCACAGCATCCCGGTGACCATGGAAACAGAGTTGTGCATGAGCCATCGAGCAGAAAGGAACAAAGGTTCCTGCTGTCACTTTGTCGCTGTTGTCATCGCCGTAGACTCGCACTACACTTCCTGGTTTGTTTCCTGTCCCCGTGGTTACCTTGTTGGCTGCTGGAAATTACAGATAAAAGCAGAAAGTAGCAGATACGTAGATATTAGAGAGGAGACAAAAGAAACACAGAGGTATAGAGGTTGTTGTGAAGGGCTCCGGCTTGCAATACAGATGATAAATAAATGAATGGCACGTATTCATTTAATATTCAATGCCAGGTGCAAATGAGAACTTTGAGTCACAGTGCAAATAATCTAAATGCAAAAAGGTTTTGTGCACTACACAAATAGAGATAAAGAAAGACCTTAGATAGAGAAGCAGAGAACTGGGCAATAAACTGCACACGAAAAGACACTGGATACAACTTTATTAATATATAAGGAAAATATAAGAGGAAATTTGATCAGCAGCAAAATTATGCACAGCAGCAAGAAAAGAAAAAGACTAAATAAAGCAATGACCTAAGAACTCTCTACAGCAAACAATAGATGTCAGACGAATTTCGAGAGCCAGAATGTCAAGAGCCTAAAAGTCGAGCTGCCCCCTACTCCTGCTGTAATGTTCAACGTGCAGCAATTAGTGAGTGGTACTCACTATCTGTCAGAGGAATAGAGATGATGACTCCATTGCCAGTGCCGACCCACAGCCGTTTACAAGACACCATGAGAGCTGTGATCCGCACAAACGAGAAGCCCAGCTTCCCCGTACCTGAAATACACAATATACCTGTAATGTAGATCACAACCACTGCCAGAAATGTTCTTTGTCAAGAATTCCCCACAGTTATTCACAGCCATCTTCAAAATGAATTACATTTTTTGGTTTAACAGAATTTCACAGAAGACATTTTCCAACAGTAATGAAATAATCAATTTTAAAAAATCAACAAAACAAAAATGTTCAATTATAGCCAAAATGCACGACACCATTGTGCAATGAAGTATAAAACAGGGCTTAAGTGGTAAATCAGACTAATCAATTTCGTTGGTTATACAAAATCAATTAGAATTCGAGTTGTTGAAATAAAAAAAGTTTGATGAATCGAAAAAGTTATCAATATAATAATCACTAAGGAAATCATTGATAGTTGCAGCACCAAACGGTGGCAGTGGCAGACACCCTCAATCAGCTGGTTTAAGGCAGGTGAAAACCACTGTTTAGTTCTCCTATTGTACAGTGAAGCATCTAGATGCCTGGTCGAATAGCAAAAATAAATATGGATCTTATGTCACACTGATCTGGCAAGAACTCACCCAGCATCTTGCTAACGTAGGGCTCAATATCCACATCCTGGAGATGCTGGTGGGTGTGTGCGTGGAAAAGCCTGAGTGTGGAATCCAGTCGGATGGACACCCAAATGCCGTCTCCATCCCAAGCCAGCTGTCGGACCTGGCTCTCCTTACGGGGGTGGGCATCAAAAGACTTCTGCAGACGAAGGACAGTGGGGAACGGGAGTCATAGAGGTGTTATATGGAAATAACTTTAATTTAGCACGATAGGGCTGGGTGATATGGCTGGGCGACATGGACAAAATCAAATATAATATTTTTTACCAAATACCTTGATATCGATATTGTGACAATAACATACATTTTCTTAAAATATTGACAAAAATAGCGATGTGACACATTGTGAGCTTGTTAGATCAGCTAATTTCGCTATTTCTGACCATTTCTTTAAAGTATAAAATTAAGTTTATGTGATTAAAACCAGGAATACAACACTTTCACCATATCACAATATTATGATATGCAAAATCCCAGACGGTACTGTATCTAATCTAATATTTCGATATTGACATAATATCGATATCATATCCCTACGATGGGAGACTTCATATGAGTGTACGTACCTCTATTTTCATGGCTTTGGGCAGCACCACATAGATCTTGTTCCTGTAGCCACACCATACTTTATCATGCACTACAGTAATGCACCGGATGGAGTGATGGGGTCGACCCAAGTCTAACAGGTGGTAGTTGGTCAGGTCCCACTGACCGTCTGAAATAAAATACATAAGATAAAAAGAGTTTGACCCAATTTTCCTGGCACCCTTATTTTGGGCATGTCAGATTGAGTATTTTTTATTTCTTCAAACAAATGTATCAATCTACAAGGTCACAAGATGTTTCATCATGACATACTGAGAGATTGTTGTAGATCGATGTGAGAGCGCTGTAAATTGACAATTTTTTTAAAGTATAAAATAGGGCTTAAGTGGTTAATTCGAAGGATGAAAGCACATCCAAATCACAAAAAGCGAGCCAGTGTGCGTCCTCACCTACTCCTCTGTGGAAGATGGCTAACGTGCCATCAGAAAGAGCCACCAGCACACGGCCTTTCACATGCCTGTTGGGACAGAGAGGACAGGAGCTGAATAGCTGTGAGCTTGAAGATCGTCTATTTTTGCTACCTTTGCGAGACACTTGCATGAGGAAGTTGGGCATCAATTAATGAAAAAATTAAAATAAAGGAGTTGAAATATGAAGACACAACAACATGTAGCAAGCAAGAGTGGAATTTAGAATAGGTTGCAGGGAATAAAAGTCCACCTGGGAATGGGACCCTGTCAGACTGTACTTACACTATACCGAGAACAGAGTCCTTCAGCTTAATAGAATGGAGACACTTCTTCCACTGAGCCACAGAGGAGTGCACGTACACACTGGAAGTGAGACAGACAAGGAGCCAGTGTTAATTTTGTCGACTAAAACTATGACGGAAAATGTTTGTCGAACTACCTTTTTTCACTGTCGAAAACTAAATAAAAAATAAGCTATGGTGACTAAAACTATGACTAAATACATTGACAATTTCGTCAACAAATAAAGACTAGACTAAAATGTTAGGGAGGGGACTAGTGGAGAGGGTTTTTGTCTGCTGTTGTTCCTATGCAGTGGTGAGAACAGGGGCATTAAAAACAAGAGCTTCTTACCATCCATTCTGTGCCCCCAACCACATAGTGGGAAGTACACTGCTCATCTTCTGAGCCTCTTCTCTCATCAGGTCCTGCTCCTCTGGGATGGGGCTGGAACTCACCCCATCCTTTAAAAGGTCAGACTCCCTGACGATCAAACATTTGCATTCATATACAGTAGATTTAAAACATAGATACAGTGTTTATAGATTATATAGAATAGAGGTGAGAACAGGGAATTAAACACACACACACACACACACACACACACACACACACACACACACACACACACACACACACACACACACACACACACACACACACACACACACACACACACACACACACACACACACACACACACACACACACACACACACACACACTATTGTCACAATTGCCTGTAGCCCAGAAGCCTTTATATTGAATATAACGATTCCCCTTTGGTTGAACGATAGATGTCTGGTTTCTCCAGGCTTGAATCCCAGGTGATTACACAGTAAAATCCTGAGTGTTAAAGGGACTACACCATGAATTTTAACTTTTCCTTCTTTTTTGTGTGTTTTTGGTCTCCCCTACCTCTCTTCTATCCCAAAAAATACCCCAGTTTGAGCACTCAGGCTTTCACAGCATATCTGGGGTTTTATGTAAATTGGTCTCAAAACAGGCCAAACTGATTTGGCCCCGAAAGTGACGTCACTAGCGGTACAATCCCTCCCTTTTTTTTTTACTTTTTCCACTCAGAACCAGGAGATAACATGCATACAAACTGGCTCAATAACGCCATGTGCAAATCAGGACAATGTGGTATTGCAGGTGAAAGTGCTTTATAAGCCAGAGAGAAGTTAGTTGGAATGAGCATATCTGAGGCTTGATTTAGGCTCAAAACTTTGGAAAAACGTTTGAGGGACATAAACAATATGATATTAAATATTAAATATGTTTTAAATTCAAGGTGTAGATCCTTTAATTTATCTTTTATGTGTCCATTGTGTGTGTTTGTGCGTACCTCTGTGTGTAGTTGGCTGGGTTCTCCGTGGGCTGGGCCCCCAGTGGGTCGGTGAACACGTGTTCGGTGTAGACGCCCCTCAGACCTCCTCTGTGGTCAGCAGGTCCTCCGCTGGCCTCAGTTGCTTCAGTCGCCTCCTCCGCCGGCCTGGACTCTGCAGGTCACACAATGCTTGCAATGACTTACCACATGAACCCTAGCATCCCTGTTCTGGGGTCGAACATTTGGTGGAAAGATCAGATCTACAAGCTCACAGCACGTCACGTTGTAGCTCGTAGATTGGCTATTTCGATGAAGAGATTTGGTGTAATATTTATAATAATAATAACAACAGTAATTAGAGGTACAGAGCCTAGTACAGAGCCCTAGGGGGACCCCCAAGTGCAGTGGTTTAAAGGATGGGGACAGAGTTCTTCTGCAAGGTGGCGTGTGAAAACTGAACAGAAATAAATTGCATTATGATCAAAGACAATTCACTGCAATCTATGGAAGAAAATATTCTTGTGATTTGTATTTAAAAAAGAATTACGCATACTAATCTATATTTTTCCTTTCTTCTTTTTTTGTGCTTTCCATTTCCCCAACTGCATTTCTTGGCAACTGTAACAAAGTAATTTTCTGAGGTTGAATAAAGTCCATGTTGAATGTAAATCTGAAAAGGCATCCTGTTGCATCTACATTTCTTATCCCCAATTCATACTTGGTTGGTTGCATGCTGGTGTTGCGTACTGAAAATAGCGATCTACAAGCTCACATGAGACTCATTGTGAGCTAGTAGATCTGCTATTTTCAGGAATGTTAACCCGTAACCTTCCCTTGTAAGTATAAATCAGGCTTTTACCCGTTACTGCGTCCGCTCCGACCGGACTGTCTTCTCTCTGAGGAACGGTCGCCGGCCCTTCGGCGGTACAGCCAACCACAGTGATTCCCATGAGGACCCCCTCTCCGCCTGCTGAGCTGCTATTGGCTGAGCCGGTGGCCTCCGTGCCGTCGTCTCCCACCGGTTCGGCCTCCAATTGCTCAGACGCCTCAGAGTGCTGAGACACCTCCTCGCCGGCCGGGTAGTCCGTCTCTCTGGCACCTGAATGATAACAGACAAACACACAAAAAAACACACCAGTTTATTAGCCAGTGTGGCTGAAATACAGGGGCGTCATTACTCATTTGAGGTCACAGGGGCTGGCAATTGCCACCCACTAGTGTTCACATAAATTCAGTTCTTTCCCCAACTCTGATCATTTTTTGAGGATTAATCTGATCCCAGATCAACGCTGACCTGGTACACTGGCGATGCACAGTATGTGGGCGTTACACACGAAGAAATTCTCCAGCGCGTTTCCAGGCTGGTTGGCGTCGATGACGACAACTTTAGTGGTGGCTTTGGTGCTGGTGCAAATCCACACCAGTGACGACAGCTCATCCTGCTGATGCAACTCTTTCTGCTGCTCCTGAACGTTCACGCACAGATACGCACACACACACACACACACACACACACACACACACACACACACACACACACACACACACACACACACACACACACACACACACACACACACACACACACACACACACACACACACACACACACACACACACACACACACACACACACACACGCAATGAAAGTGTCTGCAAAATAGTATTAATAATATGTGTATGACTGAATGTGTGTGCACACACACACAGACCATGCGTGCATACCTTAAGTTCCTGATCCAGTTTGTCCAGACTGCTCTGGGATCCCGTCTTCCGTTTGGGGCTCTCTGGTCCCGGCACGTCACTGTAGAACACACTGGCTCCTACGATAGAGCCTCCGTCTCTGGTCTTACCTCCAGAGAGGTTCACACCCGCCGCACACCAAAGCTGAGACACACACACACACACACCCACACATCAAAATCAAAGCTACACCGTATACTCCAGGGTGTTCATTTAACTCTGAGAGTGTACAAATGTAACCAAAGGGTCCATTTGGTTACATTTGTACACTTTCAGATTACAAATTGATAAATTGACACTAAAGATTTTACTGGGTACTGGGATTTTATTCGTACACTTTCAGAGTTACAAATTGATAAATTGACACTAAGGATTTTACTGGGTAATTCACCCACTTCATTAGTAAGGCAACAATTAAAAATAAAATATGTTCACTACAAATCATAAGCTTCGGTACCAACAGCTGCACTACAAAATAACACTGAGAAGTCGGATATAACAAGCTGCACACACAAAACACATTAGGTTTGCAATAATACACAACACGCAAGCAACGATACACTACTGTACACTATTCACTATTATAGACAACTATGTGGAATTAAAAACAAAAGCACTCATACCTTCATAGAAGCATCTTTCTCATCCAGCGGTCTGAGGAACACAGGAACTGGCAGATTCTTCATCTTATTATCTGCCTGTCCGTTGGGCACCTTACAAATCATTAAAGAGATGGGTTCTTACAGCAGCACTAGAACTATACGAGGTTACCTTATGATGCTTTACAACACGACAACATACTACATCCAAATCACTTCCAAAGGAAAAGGGAAGAGCAAAGTAGGAGACTCAAATAAACATAAATACTGTGTAAGAGTGGACTAATTAAAGTGTTTCATTAGCCTGTAGAATAATGTCTTATATTCACTGTTAGGTATGGCCTTGCTGTCTTATGCACTAGGCTGTGTGAGGAGGACTTGTCCTTTTCCTTGTGAAATGCCCTAGCAGTCTGAATACTCCAAGACGCTACTGAATGCCGACCTGATATGCATTATATTTTTTGCTATGGCTACAGCTTGGCTCTGTGGAACGTACTCCCTATCAATGTGTATAAATAAGGTCCTATCCCTGCTGTTGGACTACTTGACCACCAATCTGTGTGAATCATGTACTTCTCCCATGAGCTTGTGTATTAACCTTCTATCTTAGAAATGCAAAGTGTCTCAAACTCGGTTTGCCTCAACATCATGATTGATCCAGAATTACTCGATAAGCCCTATATATGCCCAATAAGGTATGGGTGTCATAGATGCTGCGGTGCCTCATGTCTCCGTACTTTATACTTCTTGGGCAGGCTCCAACCGTATGCCTGCACCCTGCCATCCTCTTTCTGGACGTGGGCTTTGACCTGTTGGTACTGTACCCTCTTCTGCTCTCTCCTGGACACCGGACTTTCCGCCGCCCTGGTGGTCAGAACAAAGGCTTGTTAATAGACATTTAAAAACACAAGGATTGTCAGCTTTCTCGCGGAGAATTCCCAACTGGATTCTCCACTGTTGAGCTTTACGATGCTGTGTTAGGGCTGTGGGACGCAACTCCTCTCAGCCCTGCTGTTTTCGGCATAAGCCTTTATTCGCCCTTTGCTTCAATCTATTAGTTTGAAATCGATTCATAATCTATTCGTCGTAGGCCTTAGTATAGACTTAAGCGGTTATGTTGGCATGTCGTGTAGATGGGCTGCTATTCATGGCTGAGCCTGAGCCCCATCCAACCATGCGATTTGCTCATAGCTGGCCTGGGGCAATGGTTGAAAGGTGCCACGGCGTCGCGTCGCGCACACACACACACACACACACACACACACACACACACACACACACACACACACACACACACACACACACACACACACACACACACACACACACACACACACACACACACACACACACACACACACACACACACACACACACACACACACACACACTTTGTATTTATTCAAAACACACATAATAAGAAAATGATGGTCAAGTCAGATGTGTTTGATTTGACTTCAATTCACCATTGTTGACACTGCATACAGTGCAGTCCTTGTTGTCATGTGAGAGTCTTACTGTAATACAGCCAGCAGATCAGAAAATACGGAAGCTGCAATACATAACCGTTTTTGTGTGAATGAAATGTTATTTTGACCAATCTGCATGGTAGAGTATATGTTAATAGAATAGAACTAACACAACTGTGGTTGTTGCAGTTGGTCTGCAGTTGGTCCTGCTCTTCTATTGAGAAATGCAGATCCTGCTGTTGGGTAGGACCACTACTGATTGACAAAAGGTACTGCATGAAGCTCAAAATGCAACATATCCTCTACCCAAATGGGCTTCTTATTTATTTATAGATTTTGGCACTTGCATGGGGGACCGATGGTCAAATGGCGGGTAGGCCATAAAAGTTATAAATTGCAGCTTTAACTAATATGTTCTTGTTATGGATTGAATGTGGTTGTGCAAATTATATACAAAATGTAAATTTCATTGAGTGTCAGTACTGTAGGGAGATTGGCCATACATTTGACCAATGGGGGGAAAAAAGCAACATCATTGCTGCAATGTACTGTTCACACTTCATGAACGTTGGCTCCCTCAAGTGGCAGCAGGAGGTAACTGTTTTGATACTCACTGACCACTAAAGCTGATTGTGGTAAATGTACAGCATTTGTAATCAGGGGCGGTGAGCTGATCTTGTACGTTTTCAATCCCTTGCGTGATTTAGATTGATTATCAATAATATTGCATGGCGCACTTTTAAAACCATTGGTCTGATTACACATAGCTAGTTCACCAACTAAGCTTACAGGCTAAAGCAGTGGTTCCCAAACTTTTTAGCTGAAGACCCAAAAGAGAAATTAGACGTTTACCCAAACTACTGAAAAGAGCAGATCTACAAGCTCTTTTTTTTTATGTATTTATGGAAATTAGTATATTTCATTTTATTTATGAAATACTTTAGAAAAATGTTGGAATTGTTTTTAATTGATGAAAAGTTGTTTTGTTTTAACTTTTTGAAATCTTTTGAAATAATATATATTTTTTTAAAACAGAAAAAAAGGAGATATTTACTCGCGACCCATACAAATTGGTCCGCTATCCAAAGATGGGTCCCTTTAAGCCCACTGTTTGGGAAACAGTGAGCTAAAGGGTAAACATGATGTGACAATATTCATATGACTTACTCCTCATTGAGGAAGTCAAAGGCTTTGCTCTTGTCACTGGGCAGCTGCTGCAGAGTGCTGCTCCTCTTCTTCACCGACGGCTGGATCTGGGAGGTGGGGGCGTTGTACTTGACGTTCACAGGGGCGTCCCCCGCCGGCTTCTTGGCCACGCCGCCCGACGAGCTGAACAAACGGCTGAAACTGGAGATGTAAGGGGTGGGGGCGGCAGAGGGACGGTAGAGAAAGAGCACACACAGAGACACGTATAGAAGGGTGGACACAAGCAGTAGCAGAGGTCGGGTTTTATACAGTCAAGGGGTAAGGGGACGGGGACTCCCTCCCTGAGACACACCATGCCAAGTCTGAACTCCCAGACGGCAGGCAGCATTTCCCATCAGAATGCTTATTCCACAGCATCAGGCCAACTGAGGCCAACCCACGGTTGGAGAGCGCGTCTCCACTCAACCCAGTGAGTGGTGGAGAACAGGGAAGTGCAGGGTTAATGGAGTACACTGATCGGGCTGTTAGTTAACAACATAGAACATAAACAGGCCGGACTGACAGCGCCACGTCATTTCCCACCTACATCTAACAGCAAGCTGCACAGGCAGTGTACTTTATCATGCTTCTTGAAATGGCTCATTCAGTTTCAGACATATCTGTCTTGTTTCACCTCAAAAACACATACGGTATGTTTAGTAGTGTTTGTGTAACTTAATGAAGCTTAATGACATTTTCTGTCATCTTTCAGTAGTTTCATGTAGCATTACGCATAATGTCTGACAAGTTCAGTCCCCTAAAAAGAATCCTATTTCTCTTTTCCCTCCCCGTTCTACCGGCCCTGGCAACACAACATACCTTCTGCACACAAGACATCACAACACCAGGCAAAATATAGAGGGACACAGAAGAACAGGCAGGAGAGAACAAATATGTATCACTTATCTTCTCTCCAACGTACCCCTCAGCAAATCACTTTGCATATAAACCTGCGCCAAATATTGTCAATTGTTCAACCCACACCAAAGTCACTCATGAAGAAACTCGACAAGAGGAGAGCCAACAGCAGGGAATGGCTGAGATTCATGCTTTTTCACCGTCGGCATAATCACCATAAAGACTTTGCCTTTGATGAATTGCGTTCATAGTGTGAAACGTGTTCCCCCGTTGCGATCTTTGACTACGCTTGATGTCTTTGAACTCGGAAAACTCAAAGGAGGGACAAAAACTAAAATTTGACACCGCACAGCAGTCCACATGCAGGAAGAAAGCCATTCTCTAGCTGGCTCTCCTTTGTTAAGAGTTTGCTGTCAAGATGAGATCAGAAGCCAGTCAAGGCAGACACCACTAGCATGTCAACATTTACCTACATCCTGGAGGAATCAAACAGAACACATGAAATGAAAGAGAAAAGTAGAAATACAAAATAAAAACATTAACCACACAGTAAATGGTTGACTGTAGTACAGAAGTGATGTGAAATTAATTCAAGAAAGGAGTTAAGGAGCTTACAATTGCCAGAGGCTGGATTTCTTCTTCTCGTTGAGAGTGGGGTTCTCTTTTGACGCCCTGACAGAGGGATGACAACCACATTATCCTCTAGAGAAAGAAAACTCCGCAAAGAATTAACAGCGGTGGTGAATCAGGACTTCATGCGAAGACATGCCACAATCTGCTGTGCCTCTCCTCACCGAATCATCTCTGTCCACCGCACAGCTTCCTGCAGCTCCATCAGCCTCTCCTTGTACTGGTTCCTCTCCATCAGCACTCGGGCCATCTCCACTCTGGTGAAGCGCTTCCTCTGTGCGGTGGGCACGTCACTCTGGAGGCGACACAAGGACAAGGTCAGTGTGACCCACGCGGCTGGTTAACCACTTGAACCCTTGCATCCCAATTGAATTCTGTGCATGTCACAAAACGCAAATATTTGGCAAAAATAGGCGACCATTTGCCAAAAATAGGCAATCTACAAGCTCACAAAAAAAGCTTGTAGATGGGCTATTTTCGGCTGCGTGTGTGTGTGTGTTTTGGGTTAAGTGGTTAAGTATGAAAGCAGACTCCACGACTTGCAGAGTGCGTCATGGTGTGCCTGCACATGATCACAAACTCACATCGTCTTCATTGTCGCCGGTCTTGACTTTCTGTTTGGTCTCTTCCAGTTCTGCTCGCAGCCTGTGTAAAAAAGCAACATAGATTCAGAGCCGTGAGCAATGAGCATCCACGTGTAACTATGGTGACATTCCACTGGGTGTAAACATTTTCTATGAGATAGACCAGTGATTCTCAACCTTTTCAGGCCATGACCCTCCAAAATAATCATATTTGAACTGGGGACCCACCCCCCCACCCTGATAAGCACTTGGAATGTAGGAGTTGGGGCATTCAATTTATTTTGACTCTGTTCCACAGATGAATATTGTGAAAATAGCAGATCTACAAGCCTCTACAACGCCTAGCATGGCGAGGTGTTGTGAGCTTGTAGATCGGCTATTTTCGACCCACAGGTTGAGAAGCACTGAGATAGACGACTCACTTCTTTAGCTCGTCCTCCATCTCTTTGGTCTTCTCCTCCAGTCTGGTCTTGGCCTGAGTGACGGCTTCCAACTCCCCTCGGAGAACCTCCGTCTCACAGGTCAGCTCGTCGACCCGCGCGATCAGGTCGTTCTTCACCACGTTCAGCGCGTTTCTGAACACAAAAATGCACAGAAACCAATGAGAGAACCGCTTTGAACGACTTCGCTGAACAGAAGGTGGCAGCATTATTCTATAACCGCCACACTAACCCCTCTTATTGTACTGATTCATCAAGTGCAAAAGGAATCGGTATATAATGCCCATGGCCACTGCTAAACCTAACCACTTTCTACCTGGCATCGATATTTTAGGGAAATATTTTCAAAAAATGTCAATAGCTAAAAGTAGATCGGCCTTTTTTACCTTTAAAAATACAATAAACGATCCAAAATTGTAGTGGCGATTAATTATGTCACATCAAACAATTAATCTGTTGATGCCTCATTCATATTAAAAGGTTAATGCTTGCTTTTATTCACGTTGAAAAATCAACCTGGTTTTGAAAAATAATTTGCCATTATTTAACACATTGGGATACGGTTTTGGGAATACAACCACGGCGTGCCAAAACCGTATATATACGTTTTTTGAAGAAACATTTTTTTTTGGAAAAAAAAAAAACATTTTCAAAAAAAAAAAATCATTTTTTTTTTTTCCCTTCACAGCACCAGGAGATATCATTTTCCGAAGATTTAGACTCCAATCCACTTCCTGGTTAACTTATGACTTCAAAAGCCTGTATCTCGGCTCCTAAAAAATGGTTAAAAATCCTGGCACTCAGTGTACTCTGTTTTTAAAAAAACCTGGCACCCCATGTGTTAATAATAATATTCACTTCCTGTGTGGATCTACTCAATAAACAAACAGCAGTTTAAATAGATGCAAATTGATTGCACAAAATAAATGCTCCCGGTGTGGAAGGACGTTAAGGCTTGGGTGGTTAAGCACTATTTAGTAGTGAACAGTGAGAGCTGCTACTCAAGTATTAGTACTGTACGTGTTAGCACTGCAGTTTATCTTTTTATTATTATTAGACGTGACAATCAAGCGTCACAAATTATGATTGTAACCCAATCATAATTTGTGGGACAGCACAACAGTGGGACTGTTGACAACACATTTACATGTGCATTTGTACATACTTGGTCTCGAGAAGCTGAGCATTCTCCTGGATGAGATGTTCCACCTCACGGCCCATACCTAAAATGATTAGAAATACACATGAAAATGTTATCATGCTGCTGCATGTACAGAAAACAATAAACACAGGGGTAAAGTGAAACTCGTGTCAGTCCGCAGACATTTCTGTTCTTACCTAGTAAGCTGTAGTCTGATAGTCATGCATGAGAGACGATGCAAATTAGAGAGGGTTTATAAGACTGATTCATGATATTAGAATCAAATATTCATGTAAACTAATGGTTTAGAACATATTGCCGTCCGACAAAGTATAAAACAGTACTTCAGTGGTTAAAGCTTGAATACTTCAGCCTACTGTATATCTTAACACGAGTCCTGTAAGAGGGAGGACTTCTTACCCAAAAGGTCGGCGCCTTCGTCCATGTCTGCTATGAGGTCATTTCCTTGTGAGGACAGCTCCTCAAACAGGGACTCTGTGTTCCGGTCAAACACCAGGTTCTCCAAGCCTCCTTTAGTTGGTGTACTGGTGGAACGAAAGGAAGAAATACAAAATAAAGAGATGTATTACAGGGGAATTTGAAAGATGAGGGTTTCACTTGAGAGAAAAACGATGAGAATGATCATATAACCAGCCTATAACCAGCCCTTATTTGACCTGGGTGAGTGGAGTGAGAAGGACAGAGAGGGCGATATATAGGTTGTGCCGATTGGTCACCTAGGGATGATACAGCTGCTGACCAATTAAAAAGGTAGGGTAAGTGATATTTTAGTTTTCTGGGTCTATATTCTAATAGTAATCATTGCTACTGTATAGAGTGTTTGGGTAGTCCATACACTCATCAGATTTAAACACAAATGCTGGGTATCAAGCCAAGTTTCTTGAAAGAACCACCACCACACAGATAATGTTTGTTGCATTTTTCATGGAATAGTGAGAAAAGATGGTGGAGTTCAAATGTCTCTTCTCAAGTCCAACCTTCAGCAAGTATCAGTTGGATACCATTGGGAAACAATGTCTGCCCGGGTGATACTTTAAGTACATTTATGACCATAATAACAATGATGCATGACAATGCAAATAATAATGAATAGATAAAGGCGAAAGAGTCAATGATCAGTCTCTACCTGGTTCCTTGGCAGCTACTGAGGTCCATGTCCAGCTCAGGAGTAGACTCAATGATGGCCTGTACCTCTGACTTCTCCAGGTTGTCCATTCCATCTAGCAAGACCAATGAAGAGAGAACATACACAAGTCTGATTCTCTAACTCTTGAATTGACTGTTAAGCCACCACACCTTCATCACAGGCATATTATTCTAATTACAGAACTGAGTGTCACCTGAAAGGGCTGTGGAGTCCTGGCTGCCTCTGCTCTGCTGCCACTCCCGTCCATCTTTCACTACTGAGATGTCCTTGCTGTTCTCTGGCTTCCCATTGCTACGGTCCAGGTTCCTGTTCAGTCCATCCCCTACTTGCTGTTCCTGGGAGGGCCTGTCCTCCGACAACGAGGTGCTGCCACTGCGTGCGTTGGACTTGGACACTCCCCCTTGAGAAGACATGGGAGTCCCACTCCTTGAGAAGCTTCCCCGATTGGACTTGTTGCCTCCTCGGTTTGTGCCGGACATTTCATCCTTAAGTTGGGGAGAAAGACAACAACAGTCAAACGGTTAAAAGTTTGGCCAACTACGAGTTGATGATTACATCAACGTGCGAGATGTGCTCCACCCAAAACAACAAAACACTGTGACAACACTACATGCAACCAAAGGGGTTCGAATCCATTGTGGTACATCCGGTTTGGCCAACACAACTGGGGAAGGAAGCCTACAGGCTGGGGTGGCTGGTGCTGTCAGTGGGGGAGGGGTTGAACGGGAGGCGTAGGACAGAGGTGCTGCGTCCTCCCGGTGGGGTCTCCTCACTGGCAATTGAGCCAGTAGGAGGGTACAACAGCAGTAGCAACAAACATTTGCAGGGATAACTTAATTGGCATAATGACTCAATTGTGAGAAAAAGGGGGTCATAATAATTGGCTACTCTAAAAAAAGATAAAGAAAATATTTAAAAACATCTAATCCATTCTGGTCCAGTATAAACCAGAGCCTTGAATGTAAAAAAAAAAAATATATAGTAGAGCAAAGGTTAACACACACTGTGCCAAATGCAAGAATACAGTATGACTCGAGATTTTGACTTGGAGAAATAATGAGTTCATAACCAGTGCTGTGGAGGACGTATAGATGTAGATGGGCATTAAGTTGACAAGATTACAACACAAAAATAGAAGCCAAACAAGGGTGCAATACAAGAGTAATACAAGAGGTGGCAGTGCAGCCCTTGCATGCGGCTGTCAGGGAGATGTGACCACATCTGTTATTTTTACATACCAGACCGCACTGCAATGTCATGCGATCAACAACACAACTTGTATGGAACATTTAACTAGGATCTGGATGCCAGGGTTATGGTTTCACTTCAACTGCTACCTGCTGCTGTTCAGTCTGCTGACTGACCAAAGTCTCCAGTGAACTTTGACCATCCGCTTTTCCTGGAGAGGCTGATGCAGGCTCCGACTGATTAAAAGAGGTGTGACAATTAAGCCCTGACCTCACAGTGAAGGTCTGTGATTAGCATGAGGCAGTTTTTAAAAGAAAGCAAACAACGTTGACTCATATTATATTGCTACTATTTATGTGTATTCAGAACGTTAATGGCAGTTGTGTGCAACATTTTGGACACCAAACCCTGTAAAGAAATAATAATGATAACAATAATTACAACAAAATGATTAATCCCCAAATAGAAATCTAAGCAATAAAAATAAAACCATGAAGCACCGTAATGAGTAGCCAGCAGTATTTCTGTCTTCCTTTGACAGTGAAGGTGACCATGTCGAGAATGGCCACTGAATGATGAACTAGCAATTTATGGTGCCGGCCGCACACTCTAAGGTTTCATCAGCTAATGGCCGTGGCATGCTGTGCAGAGCCTTCACAAGTGGAACTGAGACACACAATAGGATTACTATGAAGGATTTTACCAAAGCCCTATTCGATGGATGGCGCGCCAAATTTCCAGCGCTGTTTGTTTTGATCCGTTAATACCAGGGACTTCAATTCTATAAATAGTAGTACAGTGTATATCATTTAAGGTCACTATCAAGGTGTGAGTCCTCAGTTTATTTACAGTGCACCCTTCTCCCTGAGACAGGTGCTGCACGTTAAATTATTAACCACATGAACAATAGTGTCTCTATTCTGGGGTGAACACTTGGCCAAAAAAAGAAAGAAAAAAAGGAAGTTCACAAAGCGCTGCAAGGCTCTGGCTATTTTACAGAGAAGAGATTTGGTGTAGAGGGGAAAAAGGAGGGGACAAGTATAGACCCCCTAGGGGATCCCAGACAACTTGTTGCGGTGGTTAAACTCAAAGTCCTGTTACACACACACACACACACACACAGGAGTATTCCTTCTCATACCCTTTCTTCCTATGCTGGCGTCAAGCCTCTGTTGTTGCTATAGTAGCGCTGACCAGCCAATAAGAGCCCCCCCCCCCCCCCACACACACACACACACCCGCCACCAACATAACCGCCAGAGAGTGAGAGGCTGAGAAGAGTGAAACAGGACACACAAACACAGAACTGTGGAGGTGAAAGATGGCGACTGTAACTCTTTGGAGAATGTCAAGTCAGAGGATGCAAGACAATGCTATCCCTGTGTGTCTCTACTGCAGGAGACCAGTCAAACTGTGCTGTGCGTGCGCGCGTGCGTATGTGTGTAGTGTGAGAGATTCACTTTGCACCTCCATTGTGCTACACTAACCCAGGCCCGGTGCTGAAGAAACACATCAAGTAGAAAGCAGGGTGAAATTCACATTAACCAATTAAAACCGGGAAAGCATCCGTGTCATTTTAGATTTGTGCGTTGGCTTAATCAAAAATAGCAGATATACAAGCTCACAGCACGTCACTTTGTGCCGTGCTGCGAGCTTGTACATCTGCTATTTGTAGAATCGGCCTCAGGTCTTAATGGGTTAAGAAATCCTGGATGAGAGATCCAAAAATTAAGATTTAAGACAAACGCTGCCTTGAGCCCATAGAAAGCGATTGTGTTTGCCATTGTGAGATGGCAAAAACACACAATGGCAGGTTGTGTTGATATACAGTACATATCCTCCTATAATTTGCCAATGCTCTGTAGTGGTAGGTAGATAGGTAGGTAGCTAGCTAGGTAGTTACTGTAGGTAGGGTGGTGAGACCATCGCCATGGTTACGGCAGGGCTGCCCAGCTGTGGGATGGCCCCGCAAGCTATGGGGCGAACTGCCTCCCGGGTTGCCAGATCATGTGCGTATATCCCCCCACGGATGAGTCGACTGGGTTGGACTAGTGTAAATAATCTATGAATTCAGTGGTTACTCAAGCCTATCACCTTAACCACTTAAGCCCTACAGCATATAACTTGGTCGCACGGCTAGCGAAAATAGCCAATCTACAAGCTCACAATGCATCGCGGTTCAACACGTTCTGCTTGTAGATCAGCTATTTTTGAACATTTTGAAATCTCTTGCCTATGATGACATGCCAAAAAAAAGGGACGCCAGGCACATTTAGACAGAGCCACACTGTTACCCTGGGTAACATTTGGGTTACCACAGTTCAGACTCACTTTCCCAGTCTTATGATCAGCCACGTGATTCCCAGGCGGATGAACGGCCCAATCGGTAGTCATTTATATTCATGATGGGACCTTGTGCACAGCATGGTTTCCAACGGCAACAATGTGAAGACACTCTGTCCTCACCCACTCCCTCCCTTGTCTCTCCCCTCCATGAACCTAAAGGCAGGTCCCCCGAATGGTACCACTTCCTCAGTGTGGTGGAAAAAAGTACTCACATTTTTTACTTAAGTGAAAGTATCAATACTGCTTTGTAGAAACACTCTGTTACAAGTAAAAGTCTGGTAAGCGAAATTTACTTGAGTAAAAGACAAAGTACAAAGGTATTGGTATCAAAATGGAACCAAAAGTAGAAAGTACTCTTTCTGTTTTCAAATGTAAAAGCAGATATACAAGCTCACAATGCATCGCATTGTGAGCTTGTAGATTGGCTATTTTCAAATGGCCGAAATGTATATAGGGCCTAAGTGGTTAATGTATGTTTTGTAATAATAAAAATCAAAAACTATGTAACAAAAGTTTGGTTAGTGGAGTAAAAGTACAATATTTGCCTCTAGTGGAGTAAAGTAAAAGTACAGAAAATTGGAAATACTCCAGTAAAGTAAAAAATACTTCAAAATTGTACTCAAGTACAGTACTTGAGTAAATGTACTTAGTTACTTTACACCACTGGCAGGCCCCAGAATGGTACCACTTCCTCTCCTCTCTGGGATCCAAGCCACACGCGCACACAAGACTGATTAGCAATTCTGGCCACGCCAATCAATGCTTCCTCTCACTCTGAAGTGAATAGCATTGTACACTTTGCTCTGCCCTCTCTGGCGTTGAGCGTATGTTTTCCAGACGCTGTCTGAAATTAAACTAGCGGTGATGTCACCGACTCAGATCCCTGGGAAAATGCGTGCGTGTGTGAATTCACCCTCCTTATCCAACTGACGGTTTTACGCAACTGTTAACGTTTCCAACTTTACAGGCAGTTACAGCTATCTTTCTAAAAAAAAGGGAATCTGACTTCAAGCCAGGTCTCCTCTGTGCGTGTGTGTGTGTGTGTGTGTGTGTGTGTGTGTGTGTGTGTGTGTGTGTGTGTGTGTGTGTGTGTGTGTGTGTTACCTTGAGGCTTGTGTTACAGCGTGGGTGACTCAGGTCGTTGTATCTCCAGGGTTCTGACGGCGATTCCACACGTTCCCTCTGGAGGTCAGGGGTCATACCATCACTTCCAGGAAGTGGGAACAGACCAATGGAGATGGGGCGATCCTTCCTGGAGGATGAGACACAGAAAAACAACAATGACTAACTGCGAAAGAGAAAAGAAAATTTTAACATTTAAGTATTCTTTTCGTAAGAGAATTGACTGTAGCCTCAAATCACAGCACTGGCACAATTCACAACTAACAGAAATCTGTGATTTATAGCAGACAATATAGAGCGAAATAGGGAGAATACACACTCTGCAAAATAAACTGTTTCTGTTCATTATTGTGTGGATGCGGCAGCCTTTTGCTTAATTTATGCTCCATTGTATGACGGTGTCATGTGCCAAAAATAGCCGAGCTGCAAGCTCACATCGCGTCGCGAATGCGATGCGTTATGAGCTTGTGAATTGGATATTTTCGGCGCACGACACTGTCATTATGACGAAGCAAATTTTGCCTTTTTCCTTTCCACGGTGTGAAAGAAACTCTGAAGACTGATGTATTGAGCGTTAGTGTGAGGTGATGAATGGACATTTTAATGTCTTCTTACATATCAGGTTAAACATCCCCTCTGATCTTACCTCACAGTGAGAGACCCTGCAAGACCAAAGGAATGTCAATATATTATTCTGCTGTAACTTGGGAACTTGGGGAAAGGGAGCATTTACTGGTCTCTAGGGGAGGGGAAATTACATTTTTGCATGCACCCAGCAGATGGCTGCTCAGATGGCTCAGATGAGCACACGTGAGGAAGCTGTTGGGGTTCAGTGTCTTGCTCAGGGACACGTAGACTGGGTGAGCCGAGGGTCGAACCAGCGACCTTCCGATTCACCAACAGCCTCTCTACGCACTCAGCTACGGACGCCTCTAAAGGCAAATTAAACTGCAAGTGACTGACTTTTTTATACATAACACTGTATGTATTAAACAATAGATTGGTAGTGCACATTTTCCCTCAGCCCACATTTTTTCACTGGCTGCAGTGGCTACAGATCAACGACCATAACACAGTTATATGTTGCGGAGGTGCAACCAGACAAACGGCAAGATGAATTTGAGTTGAGACCTCACGAAGAAGTGTTTTGTCAAAGTCTCATTTGGAGATAGCTTAGCACTCATGTGGTGTTCTGATATCAACTGGGTGCCTCATAAGCTCCATTACCTCTACTCTGTTGTTGCCAAAAAATGCAGGGCCATTGGCATCTGCTTCTACAAAGTAAAATCCTCAGTGTTCATTTAACTTTCAGAGTGTTCCATTTGTACACTCTCAGAGTTACAAAAGGATGAATTAACATTGAGGATAATACTGTATTAGAGATTTGTACTGTGATATTTATGTGATTATTATTTTAAAAAAAATGATAGGTCAGCTGAATGACTGGACTTCATGGATGAATCAACAGCACCTGTTGGCTTCATCCAGGTTTAGGACAGTCTCTCTTCGCACACAGTAAAGACTTCGAGACCAATACCAAACTAACTTTCTCTCTCCTAGGCTTGGCCGATTCCAAAATGTTAGACCGCAATAATAAGCTACTTCCACTGAAATATCAAGATTCGTTATTGTAGTCTTTTTTATTATTATTAAATGGTAGATATTGCAATATCACGATATGCTATGATATAATATTCAATATGATCGAAGATCGGACCAAGCCATCACTCATGCACACAAGTGCAAAAAAAAGCAAACAGGTTAACCACGAGCCAATTTCAAACACAGCTTCCCGTCACAGTGGCCCAACGCAGTCAAGGGTACAGTGGATGAGAACAATGCCTGCCATGATGAAAGGAGCAGGCAGCAGGCACTATTGAAACCCAGGACCCAGTAAACAATAGACACACCACCATATTGAGAGAGGCAGAGGTCACATGCAGGGCAGTAATGATGACCAAGGCTGTCTTTTGTTCTAAACTGGAGGAGAGGGTGGCAGGGTTTAAAATCACGCATTCTTATCAGTGACGGTTCCCCATGCTCAGAGAGGGCCTATTTCTAACAAACTAAAAGTACAAACGTATACATCTATATAATAATTCAGAGGGGAGTCCTCAAGAGAAAGCGTTGACTCTAATGCAGCACCAATTCTTTATGGAAGCACGCAACCAAGTGTAAAATCTGCCATTACGACGCCATCAAGGCCTGCCAAAATATTTTTTTGTCGACAAAATCAACTGTAGATTTAGTCCACTAAAATTAAGACTAAACATAAAACTTTTCAGATGACTACAATATGACTAAAACTTAATGACATTTTATTCAAAAGACTAAAACTAAATAAAAATGTTCTCTCAGAATTAACACTTGAGTCAGACAATCACAGATCTCAGCCTGCCCTACTGCTATGTCTGGTGACATCTAAATTCAATTAATGGGCCAAAGCTGGGTGCAAACTATTCTGAGAATAACAGAACCAATGCACAGAAGTCAGGGCGGCCCTTGATATTGGGACCGTAACAGGACTGGCTTTCATAGTAGTAGGCGTAGGTTTATGAGCGCTGCTGGTTTTCTCTGCGGTTCAAGCCCATTCAATGAATTCAGATGTTCGCAAACGTAACAGTAGGCGGAGATCTCTGATTGTCTGGCTACGCGAGACTACCACTGAGACCATGTTTACCAAAAACAGCTCATTTTATCTGAACACTTTCTAAAAACAGAGACATACTGTATGTTAAAGAGGAAATCGAGAGTACATATCAATATCTCACTATTGCAATATTTATCAGGTGTATCACAATAAAATGTGTTGTCATACGTGTGCAGCCCTAGTACATGACAGTTCCCTCAGGTTGTCTAGTCTCTCCGCCTCTCTTAACATTGTCTCTCTCCACTGACCCACTTATAAGCCTACACAGACTCATACAGTGTCTCGTGTCTGACTACAGCACCCAGTCTCTGAATGGTCATAACAGTGACTGCATGGTTACCACTCTGGCACAATGGAGATGGAGAATGCAGACATGTGAGGAGCAGAACGATGAAATCTAATGCATTGTGTGTGGAGATGATGCACTGGTTTAAGCCCATTCAAAACGTGTGTCCCTATATTGGACATGTCATTAGAGAAATTTCAAATCTCACACACACACACACACACACACACACACACACACACGCACATGGCTGTACCTGCTGGGTCTTGGTAAAGCAGGCAAGGAGGGCAGGGCAGGTAAGCCTCCGGTAGAGACGGAGTAGTGAACTAGCAGCAGCACGGACAGAGAGACCAGCACAGCAGAGTTGATGACTACTGCTCCCCCCACGAAGCCAAAAACAAACAGGAGCATACACCCGGGGCTCATGGCCCCCCCAGATCACGGCCCAGCACCCCGCCAGGGACCAGGGGTACAGCCAGGGGGTGGGGGGAGGGGGGCGGGGCAGGGTGGGGAACTTGAGAGCAGAAGAAGATGAGGCAGACAGGTCTGCCGTCCGGTCTCTCAAAAAATCATAACTTCCTGGTTATGGTGGAGAGAGAGGAGAGATCATCTCCGCAGATGCATGCGTGCTGCCGTCCACGAGAGTCCGACCGCAGCAACACTCTTTCCTATGTCCTGTATATCTGTCTAAGCGGGAGTCAAGTACCAACGCAGCTGAGCACCGGCAGAAAATACTGTGAAAAGCTCAGGCGGAAAGAGAGAGAGCGAGTAGCACTGAGGCAGGGGGCAGAAAAGTGATCTCGCACCACGCAGCAACCACAATAACGGTAATCCTCACTCCCCCTCCCTCCCCATCAGCCGCGATAGAGACAGTAGCAGCAGCACAGTCTACTGTAACAGGGGCCTGAGAGAGGCTGTACAGTAGCAGAAACACAGGCTGGTGTGCTTCGCCAGAGAGAGAGAGAGAGAGAGAGAGAGAGAGAGAGAGAGAGAGAGAGAGAGAGAGAGAGAGAGAGAGAGAGAGAGAGAGAGAGAGAGAGAGAGAGAGAGAGAGAGAGAGAGAGAGAGAGAGAGAGAGAGAGAGAGAGAGAGAGAGAGAGAGAGAGAGAGAGAGAGAGAGAGAGAGAGAGAGAGAGAGAGAGAGAGAGAGAGAGAGAGAGAGAGAGAGAGAGAGAGAGAGAGAGAGAGAGAGAGATTGTAGAAGAGCTACTGGCTATGCAGCAGCCACTGGCTTCCTCTCCTCTCCTCCCCTCCCCTCTCCTAGTATCCTTCCTTCAGCAGGTGATCCTTTTCATATTTCTGCCTTCCTCGGCTGAGCTGCGAACTCACTCCGTCACCGACTAGTCTAGAATCCTTTCCGTCGCTCTCCCCCTCTCTCTGCGGGGCACCCCCAACCCTCACGCACCCTCCTCTCTCAGATGCTGAGGCAGCTTGTTCCATATGCCCCCTCTCAGCCTGTAGCTTATTGGCTGTGAATGGTTGAGAGTGAGTGGGGGACAAGAACAGTGGGAACTGGCAGCGCGTCTCATTAACTGAAGGAATAGTCTAATTGTGCTCTCCTCTTTAAACTGTAGTAACATGCTGTACTTGTTGGGCTCAGGGCTAACACACACACACACACACACACACACACACACACACGACCAGAGAGAGAGAGCTGGCTGAATGGTGCAAAGTTATAATGGACTTTTAAATTTAAACGCATAGCAAGCAGCAGACCAAGCAAGGCTGTCTGGGGTACATGTAGTCTATATAGACTTGGTTCACCAATATGTGCATGTGTGTATGGTCAATGAGAAGCAGAAGCTTTCATTGCAAAACCGTCTTTCATCAATTGTGTCGGTTACATGGCCGTTCTCATACATTTGTCTCCTCAATGGGTTGGTATATCGATCTGAAATCGATTGAAGATCTTAAACTTTTCCCAAATGCATGCTGTTTATAAGCATTTTCCCCATGGGTTATGGGGTCTGGTAGTCGTGGCCGTTGCGTTGCGTACACTGCACGCATAGCCAGGAGTGGAACAGTTTTCATCATTATCGGAATCTGCATTTTGACTGACATGCTTGCCAATTTCTTTATAGGTGCCTTTTAAGTGATGCATGCACCCTGCATCTGACGCAGCAGCCACTCTGGAAGGTAGAGATTTGTAGTCTGGCTCGTTGTCGTGCCTGCAGCATTATTGGATTGGTTGAAATGTGAACAAGCAAATATCCAATCAACGCTCTGGGAGATTTGTGGAAAATTCCCAGGCTCCAGTACAGAAGCATACTTAGTCACTAAGCAGAACAAAGGCTGTTTTCCCTAAGTAAGAAGAGCATACTAATTAAGTTGTGTAACCCTCCCAGTTGTCAAAAAGATTAATACGGTTACAAAACACAAAGGGAATGTAATTTCTCTCATTCACTAAGCATCCTTGGGTCTTTTGAAAGGCGCTATATAAGTTATTATTATTCCCTATCTCATGCACTCTTTTTCCCTCTCCCTCTCTCACATACACACTATATCACAACTGTTGTCTGATTTTATAAATTTACAACATAGAATATGCACTTATTTCACTGTACTGTAGCAGACTGCAGTCACAGGCACTCTGGTACATTTTCTCAAAATACCAGCAGATCGCTCTTGATGGAGCACATAAGCAAGCATTGGTGCACAACTTTGTCTTCAGCTATATAACATTTTGCAGATTAACAGCAGATAAACAGGTACAGGTACATGCAGTTGACCTGTTAAACATAACTAGGTGAACAACTGTATCAAATGTAATTTGTGATTGTACTGTAATTACCGTATGTGCAAATTGTTGCCCTGCGTGTGCGTGTGTGTGTGTGTGTGTGTGTGTGTGTGTGTGTGTGTGTGTGTGTGTGTGTGTGTGTGTGTGTGTTCGTGTTCATTTATTAATTTGTTTCTGTTGCTGTTGGACTTAACCCTAACCTTACTGAAAACATTTAACACACATTAATCAGTTATCGATCTCTTCTATTACTAATAATTGATATCAGTCTCTGACCCGATATCAAAATGTATTGGTCAACCCCTAGTCCACACCATAACATCTGTCCCACTGCATCCCAGCATCCAGTGTAAAATGGACCTGTAAACCCAGATTTATACATAAATCAGGTTTGACGGTCCATTTTTACAGTGTAGAGACTCTTCTGTTACAGTACAAACACCTTTCTATTCTCATAAAGTACTCCTTTCTCACTGTAAACATGCCATATGCATGTCCTTTTCCTGCCAACATCTCCGGATTTACGTACACCGTATATACAAAGCTATATGTGTGTTTAACTTCCTCTCTTTCTTCCATCCTTCCCACCACTCTACATTTGATCTGACAGACAGGTCTCTGACCTACTTCTGCAAAGCTCGCCTGTAGGGAGCAGAGTATGTGGAGGAGTGAGTGGAGGGCCCTTTTGGTTACGTTTGTACACTCTCTGCGTTACAAGTGGATTCATTAATACTGAGGATTTTACTGTATACCGCCCACACAAACAAATACATAGACTGCATGTCAATAGCAACCTGCATGAACTGATGATACGCACAAGCTAACAATTATGATCCAGTTATTTCATCCCCAAGTCACAGTCACAACAACCTCATGGGTGATCCAACGTCACGTGAGCACTCCCTCACTGAGACAATAATTGTGGAAATGACATGAGACATGATTTAAGACATGAGACATTATCTTTTCCCAGGCAGATCGCAGGGCATACAGTACTGGGCAGCATCCTCCAGTTGAACCAAACGTTTCCCACATTGATGAATGATAAGAACGATTAATTATTTCTTTTAACACCCGGGCACACTACAGCCCTTGCAGGAAATCAATTTATGTTGTGTTACGCCGATTTGCTGAGCCACAATATGAGAAAACACAGTATGAATGAAAGCAGAGCTTGGAGTTTTGGTTCGGGTTATCTCACCGTTTACTGGGTGCGTTGGAGTCCGAGGTCTCTGCTGCTATCGTCTGTTGGTGTTTGGTTCGTTCCAGGTGTTCCATGTAGCTGTGGATCATCTGGACAGCACATAAAACACAATAAATGAAAGGATTAACCAATTTCCTTGCTGGTGCATACACTATCAATAGAATTTGGATTGCACTAAGCGGTAGACTGTTCACTGCCCAAGGCCCCTTTTGCATGTAATATCTACAATATTTCATTTTATTTGACTCTCCTGTGAGCCCTTCCACTCCCCTAAAGTTAAAGGGGACTTTTTCCAAGCAAGACTTTTTAGGGCCTAAGCTGTCTTCTGTAATAGATCGATCATGGATGCATTTGCATGGGGAAAAGTTATGACAGTGAAGGACAAACAATTTTACATCAGGCCATTAGTCATCACATACACTACAGTATTCACTGCCTTGTGTCTGTGCACAGCTGCGACAGTCAGGCAGGCACAAAATATGGTAATTTGGTCATTTTTGCTGACAGTGTGTAGGTGGCAGGTTTTTAATTAAGGCCTCTATACTGTATATACTGTATATAGATCAGCTGTTGTCTACAGAGGCCTGAGCGGCTTGTTCTGGCATCTGTTTGTGATGCATTATAGATGACAGACAGGAACTTCAGCAAGGCCAAATACTCAGCAGACAACATGTTTAAATCCCCCTCCGGTATTGATTCCAGAGGCACCATAGACCATTTTTGACAAGTAAGGGCATTTTTGAGCATGAAGTTACAACAGTATTTGGCTGAAAGTTATGTAACATTATACCTGCTGTCAAGCCCACTTTTAATCAACCACCATAGTCATTGCTAAGGCATGATGTATGCTTAACTGTCTCTTGTAACTCTTTTCTATTCCTTTCATTTCATTGTAATTTGTTGCTAAGAGATGAAAACACCGACATTTCCTGTGTTGTACATCACTGCAGGAATATCAGGTGACCAGGTTTAGTATACATACAAGAATGCACACACCACAGCACCAACATATATACACCCACACACACACTTTGCTCGTGGTTCAGCGTACCTCTGTGTGCCTTTGATGAAGGGCATTGTATTCCTTCTTGAGCTCCGCTTCCCTCTCCTCCAGTCTGCTAACTGTAAATGGGAGAGAAAAAGAAAATCAAGGAATTTCAATTAGTCTTCAAGTGATAAAACAGTAATTTCAATTAGTCTTCAAGTGATAAAACAGTAAGCTTGCTGAATAAAAAAAAGCTTCTGTGCCAAGAGAACATATTATCGTGCTCCAAAGCAAACTTCATGTTTATAGAAGAATAGACTGCAAGACTGCAGTGAGATTTCAAAAGTTTTTTTTTACAAGAAAGGATCAAAGCATTCTTACAATTTTCAGTTCAGGAATTTACTGACGCACCATACATCTTTCAAATCCCTGGTAGCCCATAGTCTAAAAAAAAAGAGCATCCATTTACGAATGAATTTGTAACAACATGTCAGAGCCACAAGGGGTCCTCAGTGGACCAGGAAAGCTCTCCCCATCTTTCCCCAGAAAGGCTGATTTGTTTGGAGACAGACAGCCCTTTTTGTCAGCTAGTCCATCCATTAAATCACAATCCTACTATAGTCAGTGATACGGTTTCAGCTGAGGCCAAATACCACAACCACTCGACTGAATTCTTCATCATAAGCTGCCTTCCTGGTCGTCATCCCCTGCAGTCTTGCATCACTGACCATCTACTGTGGTTATGTAGTACTGCAAATGTATCAGATGTACACTCCCAGTAAATACATGTAATATATACTCTCCTGTAACAACTATGCCTAAACCTTTACAGTAGAACAGTAAAAAAACACAAACACCAACATTCCAGTGTTTTTTTGCTATAAAAAGGAAAAGCCAGGCAAGTGTATTTGTATAGCACAAGGCAATTAAAAGTGTGTTACATGAGGCATAGAAAGGCATTTAAAGATAAATCAATAAATAAAACAGAAATAAAACAAATAGCATAAAAGTAGAAAGACCATAGTGCAATTATACTGTGCATGTAGTTTTAGTATGTCAAGTTGCACACTATCCTTAATAAATAAGTATTGTATTGTGTAAGAGCATTTATCCTTCTGTTCAGCCACCACAAGTAGTAAGTACAATGATGTCATCATTAATGTTTTCCTTTAAAAAAACAAAAACAAAGTACCATTCTCATACCATATTTTGGCTCCCTTAACCCATATGTGTGCCCCAGACACCATACATTCCCTGAATGTAGAGTACGAAAATGTTACCTGGATGTAACAGTGTCCTGTTTTTGGAAAGTGACACAATTACCACCAAATTACCATTGTATACACACATTACATACAGATCCTAAACAAAACAACCACAGACTTATCTATGGAGTAACCGTCTGTCTCAGGAATATATATCCCACAGCTTAGCTATTCCATTGTGGCTGTTGGCTGACATTGACCGTTTCGTTTGTAGTCAAAACAACCCTACAATCTTTGTGCGTGTGTGCGCGCTCAACTGGCAGCCAAACAATGTCACGATCACACAGAGGCGGAGATTGAAGCACTAAAACGTCCCATCTGCTCAGTTACGACGGCTATGCGCCAAGCCCCAGTCAAGAGTTCACACAGCAAACTGAGTTACCCCACCTTCTAAAGTTAACACTTTGCCCTCCTGGTTTGTAAGTTTACCTTGTTGCACATGCACTGTACAAAACAGTTCTCTTCGCTGGGATTAACACGAAACTAGCTGAGAAGCTGGAGTTTTTTTTGTTTAAACCTACGCAATTAATGGAGATGGGGAATTCAGGGCGACAGCTTCAGAGTGAGGTGTGAGGGGTGATCTGTGTCATTATGAGAAGACTGATAAGAGGAACTAGAGATTAAAGAATAGACAGAAATAACCTACAGCAGATAAACAGATGCTTGGAATTTACAGGGAAGTGAAAGTAGAAAGTAAAATAAAATACATTCTGGAATAAGTGTTCCTTTAATATTTGAGTGAATGGTCGGAAAATAACTGGTAAATAAGTTCACTGTTGAGTTTGTGTCACCTTTTTTTGTCTAGTATGCACTCTTGCTTTGTAATAGCAACAAATAATGTTTCCGCAACATTCAACATTTTTTACTTAATTTAGAACAACCTGGCATGGCATCAGATTAAGCACACTGTGGCTGTTCATGAAGAGTGCGGATGCCAGCAGTTCTGATTCTGGCATGCAGGAGCATGGCAGGAAACGTATATAAATCAAACTGCTGGAGGGATAGATTAATGCAAATAGGAAGATGAGACCTGTGTGAACATCATGTGGGGTTTGCTTACTGACATCCCGTGAAACACAAGTCATCCTCTGTGTCACAATTGCTCAAGACTTTAGCCAAAATACAATATTTCTCAGACCTAACAACCTTGCAAAAAGTCAAAAACATTTTCATCGGCCATGTCAGAAATCTAAATTTGAATGGAGTGTCACTGATAATAAAAACTGAACCATTACAGTAGCTCAATAAACTCAGCAAAAGCAAAAGTTTCAATGCATAAATAAATCAAACAATTAAATAAAAAGGCACATTAATCAATACACACAATCAATGAAACAGACTCACTAACACAAACACAGAGTTCAGGTGTTAGTTGACCTTGCATTCTGCAGCTTGGCCTCATACTATAAGTGACAGATTAGGCTTTTCTAGCAAGGTGTCACTAAAACTCTCCATGTGACACACAGGGCTCTATTTTGACAGCAGAACTGGCGCATGGTCTTAACTTGTAGCACTGTCTGTGGGGGTGTGTTCAGCACAATGGTCCTATCTAGAGGACAGTCAAATGTACGCAGGGCGCCCTGTGCTACTGGCCCTGAATTAGTCATGGGTGTGTTTTGGACGTTAGATTTATAAAAAACAATCAGTGTCGGGCGGGTGCCCTCATATTTAAGAACAAGGTTGTGCCCACCTTGAGGTGTAGTGCTAAGCAATCACCTGAAAATATTTTTTGTTTATAAAAGGAGAGACGGGGAGACCCCTGTTACTGAACTAACACTAGCAATGAGTACTATCAGGATATAAAGCTTTTTAACAAAAACAACTTTATCACTATCATCAAGAAAATATCACATACAGCACCTTTAATGGGTGTTTAATAATGGGCAACCTTAATCAAACCACAAGTCTGTGCAAAGACACCAAAGTGGTACAATAATATGGGTTAGACCATCTTAAGAAGAGACAGCTGGTACGGTACAGTATACTGAAGTAGCAAAGAGTAAACATTTTCTTCGGTTAGGGTTAGTATCGGCCCAAAAGTCTAGATCGGAGAACCCCTAGTCAAACTCAAAAGGCATCACCAGCTTTTTCCATACTTTAGTTATCGTAACAGCCTACTTTACTTTGACGTCAAAAAGTGCTAAATACATACAGGTTGGCAGGTCTGTACTCTGATTCAATCACTCCAAAGGGTTTGAGTCGCTTTCAAAACAACATCAAAAACACACAACAGTGAATTTCTCACACTTCCAATCAAAAGCAAGTCGCTTCAAAAGCCAGCGTTCAACCGGGACTTTATTTGAATTCAAAACAAGTTTAAATCACTTGGTTTAATACCTGGCCTTGGACTGGAATATCCACATGCACTGTATGTCATTATAGCTTATATGGCTCGGCTTAGTTGAGGAACAGTTGGAGTAAACAAGAGAAGCTGGTCTTTTACATAATGTTAATAATGGTCTTTATTCATTAGCAACAGCCAAGTCCATCTGTCCTGAGGCACATCAGGCTAACTAACAGTCACAAGACCTGCTAACAGCCAGGGTGTCGCTGTGTGTGTGTGTGTGTGTGTGTGTGTGTGTGTGTGTGTGTGTGTGTGTGTGTGTGTGTGTGTGTGTGTGTGTGTGTCAGATTACTTTATTTATCCCAAGAGGGGCAATTCGTCTGCAACCCACCCAGGCCACACACACACACAACACAAAAGATTCACAACGGGTCAACATACCGAGGTCAACACAAGGTGAAGATAATTGTAGATCAGACTGTTGGAGAGGATAAACCCGCAGTGATAAAGATAACCCTACTGTATATATTGGTTTATCACAGAGCCAGGGAGAGAGTATGTTTAGCGAGTGTGGGACTTACTCTGGTCTAGAGAATTCTTGGTTTTAAGCTCCAGTTGGCGTGTGTGAGACTCCAAAATCACCAATCGACACTGGAGCTCCTTCTTCTCCCCCTCTTGGGAGTCCTCAAACGCCATATACCTCTGCAGAGAAGAGCGAGATGAAACACAAGAATCAAAAATAACTCTTATTTGTTATTGTTAGTGCACTTTATTTGGGCTCAGTGTCTGTCATTAGTGCTGAGAGAGAGAGAGAGAGAGATTGACTGATGATTTGTTGGTGACTGTTATGAATTTTGATTATGGGACTGACCTTTATCTGAGTAATCTCTCAAGAACAGATTCAGAGCTACGCTACTGAATATATATGTTTATTCAACATTTTAGTTTTTTTCGTTTTTTCCACAAGGGGGGGGGGGCTAGCGCAGCCCTGGAATCACCCATGAACACTCTAAGAAGTAAGGGACAGATGGATCACCGTCCCAAAAAACCTTGCTCCCATCCACTTCCATTCTATCTCCTTGCTAAAAACCTCTGTATCTCCTTAACCTTCTACAGTGGGCAAAACGACTCCCGTTCGATCCGAGATTACTCCGCCATGGTGACTCGCGTGAGACATGTTGTTGTTCCAGGCTTTAGCCAGGACCATCGCGCAACCTACACGCATGCATTTTTTTTCATGGATCGCTCGTCGTGGAGTCTACAGATTTAAACAGCACTACGCAGCGCAACGGTGAGCACCCAATGTGTTAAGGGACCACATGGTTGGTCAACCGAAATCACAACGGTGACCGAAACAAGAAGAATCTGAAACATGAATGAGGCGGGTTCATTGGGTCAGATGGGTCCTCTTTGACCACTGGCACCTGTTAGCCAACACCGGTCTGACACCGGCCTTGTTTTCAGTGGTTATTTACCACAACTAACTAACACAGCATCCACCCACTCAGACTACTGTGAATGTGAGGGAGAGAGAAAAGGAGACAGAAAGAGCGGTAAAGCAAGAGAATGAGAGAGAGAGAGGGGGGGGGGGGGAGACCCGGTGTTGACACCACTGGAAAAGTGACATGGCATATCTGTCCTCAGCTCCATTGTAAGTGTAATTTAACCTCTCTACACAACAGGTGCGCAGTGGCAGTCTATTGTCACTCTCACATGAAAAGCCATGCTCTGTGTGTGTGCGTCTGCTCCTTCACAGTTATGTCTGTGCATCTTTCAGTGCCTGCTGGGGCAATAACACAGTAAACGATTCCACTCTCTATGTACCGTGGCCACACCCACACCCACACCCACCCACCTGTTACAGTTAATAACACATTCAAGGTTTGATTTGATTATCGTGGCTTTGTCCACTTCACGCTATTGTCTGTGAACTGTGTGACTGGTGTGTTGATTTTGTGTGTGTGTGTGTGTGTGTGTGTGTGTGTGTGTGTGTGTGTGTGTGTGTGTGTGTGTGTGTGTGTGTGTGTGTGTGTGTGTGTGTGTGTTTTAATAGAAAGTACAACTTGGCTTAGCTATTAATGGATTAGCTACAGCAAAATGAGGCCACGTTCTCAATGCCATGTCATAAACAGAAACTAAGTGAATTGTCATAACTCTGTTAAGGAGTGTCACCCAGCAACTTCTGTTTTGATAAGAGTAACTTGTTCTTTTTTTTAGGGAGGGGGTGATTGTGACAATGACGGGTTTCCTCGAAAAAAACAACTTGACACTGAGACCAGCAGCCATGGCTCATAGCCTAATGGTTAATTCATACATTTTTGTACAGCCGTGTCGTTCGCCAATAACGGATAACTGACAAGTGGAAGAAAGTGACTTGTATACAAGCGACTCAGTTGTACGACCAGCTATGCCTGGTCGTCTGAATCAGTGGGACTCATACTGTGGGACTCCGAATGATATAACATGGTTTATCCGTGCAGAGAGACGATATACACCCCCGCCCCCCTCCCATCTTCACAGTCAAGTCAGGTGTTTTAACAAGGGCAGAGAGTGTGGTTTCACTTTCGGCACAAGGTCTTGTGAGCCGAGTTCCCAATGGGCAGCCCACAGGTAGAGGGGATGAAAGTCATCTGCAAATGCTGAGGAATCACCTGAGTCCCCTGCCCTGCTTGAGGCCTTGTGGGAAAACAAGCAGGCTATTCTTTACTCGGATGTCAGCTGAAAAGTGTTTGTGGTGGTATCTTAGATGTCTTTGTGAAGAATCGCTACAAATAGTCTGTTGTTGTTGGTTTGACCTGAAGATTTAGTGTATGAAGACAATCCACCTTACATCTTAGAAGTATTAGAATTTAGAAGAAAAAAGACCCCATTACCTGAATATAACAAAGCAAGAAATTAGGTTACCTTAGAGCAGCGGATCCAACCATTTGTGGATCAGGGCCCAATTGAAAATCTTGAAAGCGTTTGTGGCTCACCCATCTGACCACTTAACATGGCAGCCGATCACTGCAATCTCAGAGCATGTCTATTTTAACAATCAATCAATTGATTGCATTCCAGCTTAAGTTCCTATTTATCAGTATAACATAACACATTTTTAATAAAAAAAAATATATATCATGACTTTTTTTTTACAACTTTGACTTTTTACATTTTTATATTTGTGTTATATTTTCATTAAAATCTTAGTTTTTTGATAATGATTTGGCGGTCCACTTGCAGTCTTCTGGGCGCTGACCAATTCTGTAGGCGGAGTGCCATGGCTGAACTGGTCTCATTACTGCCAACCTTTTTCCAAAGCATACCATGGAGATAGGCAAACGCTAAATATCATTACATGTTATCGTTGCATTTCGGCAAACACTAAATATCATTACATGTTATCGTTGCATTTCGGACTATTCAACTAACAAAGAGCCAACTCACTAATTACTGAAGAAGTCGACTATGAGGGCTCAGTTAGTGTCAGTCCTAGTTGCAGGTTATATACATCAAGCTAAATTCATCAAGCTACAAGTCTAGCCTCCATGACTATGGAGACAAACGCAAAATGTAACAATGAAGCCATTAACGTGCGTGTGTGTGTGTGTGTGTGTGTGTGTGTGTGTGTGTGTGTGTGTGTGGGTGTGCGCTTGCGCTTTTGGGGGAGGTTGGATCATGTTGAGAGACTTAAGCAGGGTTTGGTTGGGTGTGGGAAGGCCAAGGAGACATCCTAGCAGTGGACCCGCATGCTCCCGGTAAATCTACTAAGAGCATTAACATAGCACTGGACTAGACAACAGTAGGCTGGGTTTGTAGGGGGGGCTACACCATCATAATCTGTACATTGCAACATACTGAATGCACAAAACACATTGTCTAGTGCAAAAGCAGTAAACCTTTAAACAAACGACAGGCCAGGCAAACACAATAGGCAAAATGCTAACTTAAATGCGAAATCTTTAAACACAAGCTACATGTTTGATATCAGCACTACCAATTAAATTATTTATGAAATATCAGTTGGGGACTACGAGGTTTAGCTAGCCTGGCATTTCACTCCAGTCCAGCAGGTTCATCTGGTTTCCTAGTTGACAGCAATGCTGGGCATGGGCAACATGAATTCAAAATTATACACAATATTCACGAATCAGAAATCCATGAATTTTCTCAAAATGTTTTTTTTTTTTCTAAACGCATCCCGTCCCGAGATCTACGCCTTTTCCCTTTACCTACTAACATCAGTAAATAGAGAGAATTGTAGTGGAAATAAAAGACTACTAGGAAAGTACACTCCTCTGAGCACAAGTCTCCACCGGGACAGGTTGCCTACCCAGGGCCCAACAAATGTTGGAATTCAGTCATAGCCAATCGGAATGAAATATGAAAAATCTGACTGATACATCTTGATCACATCCAGAGATAATGTGTACTGATTTGTGTGAGTTGTGGACAGATATACTGGGTGTACAATCTGTACATAAAAAGAACATCAAAACAAGTGTAAGGATATGTAAATATTGTAAACTGAAATGAACAATTAACTAATTGCAATAAAAGTATTAAAAAAGTTATAGGCCAAAACATGAAGCAGCCCGTTATAACACTACCATGAGGCTGATTTTAATAATTTGGGGCAGATGTTCTTGGCCTACTGAGAGTGTGCATGTAAAGTTCAATGCTGATCAGTCAAACAGTGCCGGAGATTATCAGTTCACAGACGGACACAAGCATGGACAGACGGACGGACAGACAGGAGTTAAAGTCTCTGGCCTTCGGCTGGGCGGACTGGCGGAGGCAAGTAATTATGAAGGTTTATTCTATAAGTGACTCAGCCCAAGACTCGTTTCCCATATACATGTGCACATAAACCTAGAGATTATTAAAGCCTGAGTTATACTTGGTTGGGCGTTGTGTCGTGCACCGAAAATAGCCAATCTACAAGTTCACAAGGCGTCATGCCGAGACGCATTGTGAGCTTGTAGAACTGCTACCAAGTATAAATCATGCGTTAGCCCTCTATAGCCTAAACCTTAACATCTGACACAAAGGCACACACACACACAGCTGCTTATCATATGACGCAGGCTGGAGGTTGTGCATATGACAGTGCTCCAGAGAACGAGTGTTCCTCCGTTTTTTTGCGTTCTCTCTGCGATCTTCTTCCCCCGGCTCCCCAATGTATAATGGTCCCTTTGTCCCTCCCTAAGCACATGCACACAGACACACATGCGGCATGTGGCTCCAGCACAAGCGCATGTGCACCCACACACACATCCACTGTATGGGCACTCAATTGACAGAGAGCCTGATGAACTGTGCTCAGTCTTCAGTAGGCTGGCTGGATATTACTGGGGCATCTGGAAACTGTTGTCTGGAGTGGACGACCGGTCCAGCAGCAGGGTTGGGATCCTTTAGGATTTTAATGATTCTGATTCCTTAACGATTCCCTCTTAACGGTTCCCTTTAACAATTCCTATATGGGGTTCCAAATGGACCCTTACAGGTCTGTAACTCTTAAGAGTGTACAAATGGAACCAAATGGACCCGTTATGGTGGTCCTTGAAATTAAAACATCCACATATACCAGCTCTGATAGTGTGATAAGCCGGTTCCGCAAACGGTTCCAAATGTGATGGAACCGATTCCGGTTCCTCAATGCTGAGTCCGGTTCCAGATCCCAACCCTATCCAGGGTCAGGTTAAATGCTATGAAAGAAGAATGAACATTCATGTTCCACACAACAAACTCCAGTAGTTTATTGTTTATTTATTTATTTTGGGGAGTGGGTAATTCATAATTAAGGTTGACATGTGACATGGTTAGTATGAATGTAGTCTTGTGTAGCCAGACGATAAGAGGCCTCTGCCTACTGCTACGTCTGGTGACATCTACATTCAATGAATGGGATATACTACTGGGTATCCGGTATTTGGACATTTTAAAAACAACCTCATCACACACTAATCAATAGAAAGAATTTGGTGCAGTCCTTCATATTGGTGCAATATTACGATTGGTTTTCAAAAAGTTCGTTAGCGTAGGTTTGTTAGCGCTACTTTTCTAAGCCATTCAAATCCATATTGACACACACACACACACACACACACACACACACACAATGTGAATGAATGATATGCCAGTCAATTCAACTTTTTGGAATTGAAACTATTTTGTGTCACTCGCATCGAAATTTTTTTTTTTCGTTATTTTCATCAAACATGTCACTGAAACATAAATCAGGCTAAATGCAGTCAGAAATATCAAACATCAAACTGAAAAATCCAACATGAACTTGAACCAGAGGCTGTAATGAAGACTTGTCAGTCGAACATTAACTTGACGCATTTACCCACTTAAGCGTAATATACACTTTCATTGATCGGGGTCGCCAGGGGTCTATCCTTCCTCGGCCCACTACATTTTTTTTCTACACAAAATGTCACGTTGTGAACTTGTAGATCTGCTATTCCGCCGAACGTTCGACTATTATGCGCAGGGATAGGGATGCTAGGGTTCATGTGGTTAATTGCACGTTGGTTGCTAAAGATGCTACCTTACGCATAGCATATTGTTTTTTATATTCTCTCTATGCCAGCCAGACACAAGCGTTGATGAAGTGCTGACCACGGCAGATTATAATGTTGAGAAGGAGGAGGCCGCACAACAACGTTTCAACAAGATAGTCTTCCTCAGCCAGGGTCTTCCTCAGGGTCTCTATGCCAGCCAGACCAAAACAGTCATCAACTCAATAGCCAATTCCCTTTCAAAAACGTGTTAGCATCCAGTGCTCAGTATCAACCATCTGCCATTCTGCTTTCTCTTCCTTAGACTCCACCTTAGTTAGTCTCCTTGTATTATTTATGACCAGGATCAGTGGCAGGTGTCTTTTCTAAGGAGATCTCTTACATCATAACATTGTGTGAGATCATGCTGCCGCGCAATGAGGCGAGGACACTTTGGTCCAGGAGGAGCCAAAAGGAACTAAGGGAAGGGCTGATTTCCCAACAATTTCCTGCCCTGCCCGTTTCCTTTCCTTTACTAGTGAGTCGAACTAAAAGGAAGAGAAATTCCTTTGGGTTTGTAGGGTGGGAAAATGGAACTTCGCTAATTCAATTTGTTTGTCTGGTGAAATTAATCTGCCACTTTGCTCGAGAGTGTGACTTGTTGTCACCCAAATGAGCAGCTTAGTAACGGAGACCATGCTAAGGATTTCCACTCTCCCACATAATAAAGAGGCAATTGTTCTGTCGACTGCAAACTTTGCAATCCATCAGCCTGCAACAATATTTCTCGTGTCGTGATACTTGTGACGTTCCAGTGTGAAATGGCTCCAAGGAAAGCCAACTATCACTACCTTAGTCATAGCTGCTGGTCAGCGGGTCACACATTACTGTGGCCATGTTACTATGCAGTCAAACAGGATGGTGAGATATGAAGAGAATTTGAGTGATTTTGTGTGTGTGTGTGTGTGTGTGTGTGTGTGTATGCGTGAGTGACTGCGCGTGTGTCCTAAAGTAAATCACGGGGCTCAACTTTTGCTAGGCATGTCCTCAACCACAGACAAAAGTCAGTATATTTGCCTATAAAGTACTACTGTCATAACAGACATCAGAGAAAGGTTGTTAATCTTTAACAAGGGCTGACATCCACCTAGATGTCATTGGGCTCTTAGTTGACTAGGTTGTGTTAGCTGAATCGTCCCTTTTTTCTATTTTCCTGCACAGTGCTGTAGTTAAAGGAAAAATGTCTCAGCCCCATTAGTCTTGCGCGCAATTCCCAGGTCACGATAAGCCCATAACATATCAGAGGCGCTGTAAACAGATGGGAGATGATGGAATTCAGTGGTTTAGTACCTCAACGTCATAATAACCAAGCTAGTAGGTGTGGTTGTGGTAGTCTGGTGCGTGCATGTCAAGTTGTCAATATAATCAACAGCCTTACAGTTATCCATGTAATTTGCAATAGGAAAAAAAATCCCAAAGACAGGCTATTGACTGAGGAGAGAACAATCTTGTGTCTCATGTCCACACATGCATACATGTCATGAGCACAGCCGAAGGCAGGGACAGAGCGCTAAGCAGGCATGTTGTCAGTAGTCACGACAACCTGACGCAGGTCACATTTAATAGAGATCCACCAAGTCTGACAGTTCCGTACATATTGTATGAACTCGGGGCGCCCCAGTGGCTCACCTCAGGTGAGCCTTAATGGTAAGCACTCTACTAGAGCGCACTCAGTCCTTGCTCGGTCAGCCGGGGTTCGAATCCGACTAGAGCCCATTTCCTGCATGTCATTTTCCTGCTCTTTCCCAATATCCTGTCTCTCTCTCAATACTGACTATCCACAAAGACAGAAAAAGCTAAAACTAAACAAAAAAAAAGTTAAACTGCTAAAAGGTTTGATAGAAACAATATTAAAAGATTAACAATGTGGGCGGTTCACTGAGTAAGAGAGCATATATAAATGAGGATGTTGTCCTTCTTGCAACTGACCCCAGTTCAAATCCAGACTGAGGCCCTTTAATGCATGTCATTCCACTGTACCCATCTGAAATTAGGGATGTTAACAATTAATCGATTAATCGATTAATCGAATTAATCGATTAAGAAATTATTCGATTAAATCAAACAATTAACAATTAATTGAAAAAAAATAAAAAAATGCAATGTTCAGAACCCAAGATATGATGATTTGAAGATTTTCTGCTCCATTCACTCCTTGTTTATTACTGAAAAAGGCTGTATCTCGGCTCCTAAGCACTTTTTTTTAGGATTTTTTTTATCTGAAATTAAGATTCTCAGATAAAAAAAAACGCCACTTATCAGTTAACCGGTTAATCGGTTGATAAGGTTATCAATTATCAATTAATGAATTGATCGATAATTTGCATCCCTATCTGAAATAAAAGCATCCACGCTTTACAAGTGGAGAAGCGACTGCCAATTCTAACGCAATTCTTAAGGGCCATTCACACTGTGAGCACTAGAACTATAACTTTATCTTTCACCATTGTATTCATTATAGTTGTGGTGACTTCAAACGATTTTTTGAAACTATATTTTTATAGTTATGGTGCTCGTGTGAATGGCCCTTTAGTCAAGGACAGTCTTATCTTCCTCAGCAAACTTGCATGCTAACACAACATCAATTGATGTAGTTTAAGCCTGTCATTACAAAGAGTTTTTCCAAACCATAAAATATATATATATGAACCTGTGGTGCTTGCAGCAGTCCTGTCCAAATGACCTCAGACTGGTATAATTATAACTTCCTATGGCCATGCCCTGTGATTCCTGAGTCATGAAAGTCCACTCCGGCTGCTACGCTGATGTGTCCAGAAGGCAGAAGTTAACCTTCTATTCTGTAGTAGTCACAGTACAGGATTAGGCCTATGACACAATCATAGGATACGCATAAGCAGGACATCAGAGGCCACCCGACTTGTCAATTGTGTGAGTGCCGAGCGGATGGCCTTCCAGGAGGAGACCACTTCGTTTAATTTTCATGTTATCCATTAAGTCTGTGTAAAGTCAATCAGTTGTGAGAGTCACAGTGAAAAATACTTTTTGACAAGTAAACCAAATGACAATGCCATGGGACAATTGAATTCCTATATGTACAGGTAATCAATTATAGAATTGATAGTATTAGCCGCAGGCTGACTGCTTTGAAACCTGTTGTGCCTGTCATTCAAGCTATCCTTGCGCGCACGCACGCACGCACGCACGCACGCACACACACACACACACACACACACACACACACACACACACACACACACACACACACACACACACACACACACACACACACACACACACACACACACACACACACACACACACACACACACACACACACACACACACACACAGGGATTCCCAACACTCGCTCCACCCTATTTGACAATCAGGACATGTCAAATGCAGTTACAGGCGTGCTTGTAATTGTAGCAACAATTTAAGTCTTTTGACTTTAACAACTTACACTTCAGTTATTTCTACTGATTTAATATGTATTGTATGTATACATAGGACCACAATGGAAACAAGTCCGACTCCCCAGGACTTTGTGTTATCCTTTTAGCTTTAATGTCTTAGAGTACCACGTGCCGTTTACATTTCTGACTAATAAATTATTCAGTCACTCAAATTGTTATAAAGTGTTATGATGATGCATGAGTTCTTATTATTAACTATAATTATACAGTGTTATAAGCAGATTATAACACCTTATAAGTAAGTTTATAATGCACTTTAGACATGGGATGCATAGCATCCAGTATATCTTAGTGTAGTCAATGTTTCACTGTATCAAGCTAACATTTAACATGCTTAGCTACAGCATTCTACAAAAAAAAAATACTGATCAAATGTACAAAATTACACAAAATTCTGCAAGATGAGTGTGCTAAACTAACACATCCAGGTGCCCATTACTGTGATCGGTAGGGCTAAATTGTACTTAATTATCAGCGCTTCTAGACTGATCAAGCCGTGATAAGTTCCCGTAGGTTTCTACGAGAATAGTATAGGCATTAGGCACAGTCATAATAGTGAGAATTGTATAGGCAGTAGGCACAGTCACAATAGTAAGGGGGAAAAGGGAAATGAGGAAGCTAACAGGGCAATAAAGAAGAAGTGTGTGGAAAGCAAGGCAATGGATCATTAATGCAAATTGAAAGATGAGTAGACTCACTGACAAGTCTGCAAAGTCATGGTAAATACAACTGAAAGAACAGAACTACTGTATGCTTAGGAGTATATGCAAACAAGAGCGTAATTTGGCTGAATCCAAAACAAAGAGGGCACATCATGTTTTGCATCTATGATATTATAATTGAGAGCAGCCTGGAAGCTGTCAGTAGGCCTTTCACACTGCATCTATTCTGCAGAGCATGCGTCTGAATCAGCACACAGCATACAAACCACATTGTGGTTTGAAACGCATGCCGCTGATGCAGAACTGGAAATCAAATCAGTGATGTTGCATTACAAACTAAACTACAAGATTGGTGGAAAAGCTATTTAATTTAAGTAACCCTGCTGATGGTGGTGGGCCTGAGGACTCCTAAGGGACTCCTTTCTGGGGGTTCCAGCCCAGGGTGCCCGCAGCTAAATGATTGATTAGAAACAAAACGGACCAGTCTGTCACTCTCAGAGTTAAAATTGACACTGGTGATGTTACTGTGGAGACTGGAGTCTCAGATATTAAAGAAAAAGCCAAATTCCTGGCATTTTGGAATTGGTATCCGTGGCCCATGATCAATACAAGCATTATTAAATAATGTGTTAATAACTTGACAGTGTGTTGGAGCACAAATCTGTGCTCTCCAACACACTGTCAAGTGTGTGTCACCTTGTGGCAAAGCGGGTGATTTGATCATCAGTCTCCATGGACGTTGTTACCCTGCAAAATAAAAATACTTCCTCGAGTACTTTGTGCACAAACCAGTGGTGGAAAGTAAACTAAGTACATTTACTCAAGTACTGTACTTAAGTACAATTTTGAGGTACTTTTACTAGTGTTTCCAGTTTTCAGTACTTTTACTTCTACTCCACTACGTCTTAGAGGCAAATATTGTACTTTTTACTCAACTACAATTATTAGAAAACTTTAGTTACTTTATAGATTTTGATTATTATTACAAAACCACTTCAGACCTACTGTATACACTTACTGGCTATTGTTGTGAGCTTATTGATCTGCTATTTAAAAACAAAATGTATACATTTTAGACATGATAACTTGTGAAGAGAGAGGGAGATTCTGCATAAATTCTGCATAACTGACTTTTACTTGTAACAGAGTGTTTCTGTATTGTGGTATTGCTACTTTTACTTAAGTAAAATATCTTAGTACTTCTTCCACCACTGGCTGTTATTACCCTGCAAAACAAAAATACTTTGAGTACTTTCTGTGCACAAAACAAAACCACAGAACAACAACCCACCTCCTCTGCGTGCTTCCTCAGCGCCTTCTCCCTCTCGTACTGGGTGACCAGCTGCTCGTTGTCCTCCTTCAGGAGCTCCAGCTCCACTTCGTGCTCCTGGTTGACGGCGAACACCGAGTCCAGGTTCTCCAGCACGGCCACCACCAGTGGCATGAGCTCCTTCACGACGTCCTCGTCGTACTGGCCGATCAGCCGCTCGAACTCGCGGTATATGGAGCCGGCCAGGCCGGACACCCGCTCGGACATCATCGCCGAGGACCCCGAGTCGTCCTGGTACAGGACGACGTCGTCGAGCTCCATTTTTTTTACTTTGCCTTCTTTCCAAGTTCTTTCTTTCTTTCTTATCTTCCCCCCAGCTAACCAGCTAGCCGCTGCAAAGCTCCAGTCCCAAGGCAAGCCCCGAAGCCCGCCTCCTTGTTTCTATCCAGCACCACAACTATATTCTCTTTCTAAAACATGGTTCTTCGCTTACCGTGTGTCTACGTCTGCCGCCGTAGCAGAGCCGCTGTAGTTGTTGTTAAACAACTTTTGTTTAGTTCCCAGACGGGAAACGGCTGACTTTATTTCGTTGTAAAGTGTGTTTGGGTGCTCCTCCTCCGCTTGGTCTTGGAATACAGTTTGTCCTCCTTTCCTTTCCTTTCTGTCTGTGTCGCCCTCTCTCTCCCTCTCTCTCTCTCTCTCTCTCTCTCTCTCACACACTCCCAACAGATGAGCTCCTGTGTTGTTGACGGGTCACCGTGACGTCATCGTGGACTAAAGAGAGCTGGGAGGGACATGGATCAGATGGAGCTAAATCATTCCCCCTGTTTAACCGTAGTGGTAACGCAGATGGAGCTAAATCATTCCCCCTCTAGACCCTCCAGAAAAACGCGGGCTAAAATCCTTGATTTTGCGGGATAAAATCCTTGATTGATGACGTATGCGGGGTCATCGCATGGGGTCAAATATGTGAAATATGCCAAAAGTTTCGAAATATGCGGAAAGTTGCGAAATATGCGAAAAGTTGCAAAATATGCGGGGTTTTGTGTGAAAAGTTGCAAAATATGTGAAAAGTTGTGGGAAAATGAGCAATAAAGAATTCAATCAATCTAAACTTATAAGACTGTATAAATATAGTTATAAGAAATCAAAAATACTCATAATGCGTTAAAGCAATAATCATAACACATTATAAAGCATATCATTTATAATGAGGTCAAGTATAAAAGCATTGTAATCGACTTATGTATGTAAGCACTTAGCACACATAAGTAGCCTACTCATTAAGCAATCATAAGTCATAACACATTAGGCAGCCTTTTATAAGACTTGGTCAAGTATCATAATACTTCATAGTTACTGCTCACTCACAGATTCTTTTTGGGGCCAGGATCATAGTTTTATTATAATTCTCATAATTGTAATACATTAATAATAATTATATAATGCATTATAATCACAGTTATAGTACATTACAATGTGATTATAACACATTATGATTAACACTTTAATTGGTCAGTGAGTGCTTTAAGGAAAGTAACCTAAATAGCATTCAATTTATGCATGATAACACACTTGCATAAATTACATTTCATGCAAGTTTTATGCAAGCACCCAGTGACCATTATTGTGACTTATTATCACACTATAATGGATTATAACAGTGATTATAATACATAACATTATTATAATGTATTACAACTATGGAAATTATAAATACACTATAATCCATGCAAAAAAAGGTTCTGAGTGTCCAGTAATTATGACATATTATAGTACTTGACCTTATAGGTCATTATAAAATGCTGTATACTGTGTTATGATTATTGTTTAATAAAGCAGAGTATTTATGAGTTCATAAAATATAATTATAGTGTTATAAGCAGATTATAAGTATGTGTTCATAATGCATTATAGACATGGGATGCACAGCAAGTGTGCAGTTAAGAGTGCCTGCCCACCACCACCGCGGAGTTTGTGGGTTCGAATCCCTGTGGTGCATCCAGCTTTGTCGAGTGTCTTATACGAACACAATTGGCCCGTTTTCGGGGGAGGGCCGCCGCCCACCGAGGCAGGGAGGGTGATATTTGTCACTGCAGGTACTCCTACAGGCTGGGCGGCACCTGTCAGCAGGGAGTGTTGGGGTATAGGACAAAGGCTCTATGACTACGTCCTCCCAGTGGGGGCTCCTCACTGGCAGGTGAGTCAGTAGGATACAATAGCAGTGCCAACAGCAGTGTGTGGGGAGGAATCAATTGGGAAGAAAAAGGGGTAAAAAGCACAAAAAAAAGGTTATGTACACTACACCACTGCAACACATTTGGTGATCCCTGTCTAATTGCCTATGATACGATATGATAAAGTCATTTCCCTCATTTTTTAATTGCTCTTTTTAATCTGTCATTTTAATGTTTTAACTTGAAGTCTTGCATATTTGTTTTATTCATAATTATATATATTATATAATTATATAAGACAGTTTTAGTATATACTGTTTAGCTGAGGCCTAGAATCGAACCTTAGCAAGCCCGATTCACCAACTCCAATACTCTCTAGTTTAACCACTGGCTGAACCACTTGGACCCCAGCATGCCTATTCTGGGGGGGAACATTCGTCAAAAATAGCAGATCTGTAAGCTCACCAGCTATTCTTGGCGAAGAGATTTGGTGTAGATGGGAAAAGGCAGTCCAAGTACAGTTGTAAGTAACTCATGTCAGTTTTACTAAGAATGGAGGTTTAAGTTAAGCCCTATATACTTTGTCGTACACTGAATAGCAAAAATTGCTGATCTACATGCTCACAATGCAATGTTTGAGGGATAAGGCAGGTTGCAAGCGGTTAGTTTTAGTGGTTAATGTGGTCATTTCTGGATCGTTTAAATACTGGTTCTTGGTGAACTATTACTTGAAAATATTTTCCAATCATTGACCCCAAAATGTGTGCCAACATTTTCAGATTAAGTCAAGCAATGTTACATTTTACATGTAATAAAAATAAATGATGCATTGTATTTATGTAGCACTTTTATCCAAAGAGCTTTACATTGTGTTACATTCACACAGTCGGCAGAGGAAACCATGCAACGCACCAACCTGCTCATCGGAGCAGTCAGGGGGTCAAGTGTCTTGCTTAGAGACACTTCGTCACTAACACTGGGGGCCGGGGATCAAACCCGAAGTGGCCACTCTGTGTTGGTGTTCAACTCGGCAGGTTGCATACACTGAATATTTAAAATATTCTTGTTACTATATTTACGACAAAGCAAGGAGAAGCACGCAATCGACCATGTTTTATTTGCATTAAGAAGTCCCTCACTCTTTTCAGGATGTGAAAATGATAGACATCACATTTGTATACCATTTAATTTAGATAAAATGACATATCTATGGCAGTTACACATTTTCCCACAAATCGCCTTGTAGCATTTAAGTAAATCTTACTTAATCTTTGACCCAATATTTTCATGCCAAAAAAAACTGTAAATATCATGCATGTATTCGGCTTACAAAAACTGCAAAACAATGTCCTTGCACAGAGCACAATTCAAACATTTTTTTCCTCCTTTGTGATGCATAGGCACTATTCACCCTGATTTCTCTTGAAGTCTCTTACATTCAACATGAGACAAAGACAACATGAACCTAACGTCAAGTCCACATTAGGAGGTAGAAGATGCCCTTATCCTCAGATCTTGGAGCAGACTTATATTAAGTCCTTTGCACAGATGAGGAACAAAGTAATGGCCACTGTTATCAGTGACAGAGGGAAGCTTCTACCAGCAATCCAGCAGTCACACAAACTAAACACGTAGAACACTGACCCTTACAGTAAAACTGCATCACAATCTAACTCTCAATCTAACACAGAGCACAATCAATAACGAGGGCATTGAGGATGGCTTATGCAATCACTTTAAAAACAATAAGCAATACAAATGACAATAGATTATATATAAATTATATAAAACAATATTAGTGCAACTCAACTTTAGAGTTCTTGAATGTCATCTTTTGTTGAGACAGGTTCATTCACAGGTGAACACAACTCTATATCATCATTCCTTCCCCTGACAATCATTTTCAGAATGTGTATGGTGTAAGAAAGCTGGTAGACCAAAGCCAAATAAAGCTGGGATCAGGTGCTTGGAACAGAGGCCTGGTTGATTGTGCATCCTAAATACAATCTTGACCCAGGCATGTAAGAGTAATTCAGCAGAGTGTCTCAGTCACAGAGAGACATAGGCTTGAAATAGGAAGGGGGTATCATAGGAAACAGAGGAGAGGGCATGAGGAGTTGGCCTATGTTGTACGTCTTTAGATGTGAGGGTGGCTGCTGCAGAGGGAAAAGGGCCTGTCGCTGGTCAGACTGTTGAGAGCATGGAGCACAGCATCGGGCATGTGATCGGCAAGCATCCTAGGACTTATCAAAATGCTACGGAACGCCATCTCACTGGACCACTCAGCACGGTACCTCACCTGGGTAAAACAGGATCTGGGAGGAAGGAGAAAAGAAGCAACAGTAGATTGGAAAACTGAAGAATGTCCTGCTCGTTAATACCACACCCTCTCACAGGCAAGTACACCTTGCAGGCAATTATAAGCTCACCAAGTGTGTGTGAGAGAGAGAGTGAGAGAGAGGCAATTGTGTGGCAGACAAACCTCCGTGGCGGTCCGTCCTCTGTGATGTGCAAAATGCGACCAGGGAGGTAGAGCGGTAGGTGGGCAGCTGTGTGGGCAGGCGAATCTTCTGAACCCAGGCTCTGATAGGAGGTTGAGCGGCGAATCATCAGTGACTCTTCGCCCAGCAGCGGCTGGCTAAGCTCCTCCTCCCTTCTATTGTCCATCTCAGTGGGGAAGTCATCTGGGTCTCCTCCAAACAGCTCGTACCAACAGCCCTGCAGCAGGATGCGATACTGGGAGTGGGCAAAGCCAAGATGACAGCGACAGAATTAAGGGATTAGTTTCTTGCAATGGAACTTCTTTTGGACAATGTGCAGTAGTATATTTAGTAGTACTATATGCCATGGATAGGACAGTGATGTCACAAACAAGTGGAAGTGAGTGTAGCCTTTATCTTCTAGGATCACTGCCATTAAGGCTGTATTTACTTTGTATCGTTTGACAAAAATTATGCATTTTCACCTGAAACCTGTTGAAAAGAGACACTTTATTCAGTTGAAAATATGTCATTTCTGTCGAGTGACGAAGTATGACACTTACTGCAGTTGTGGCATTACTGATCCTTTGTATTCTCGGTTAAAGTGTTGAATAGCTCTCACCTTGGGCTTATTGCAATTAGAAACCATTTTAAGTATCCTTCTCTTCAAATCCTCCACATTGGGAATGCTCAGCCTGGTTAAAGGGAGTACAATGGGAGAGAATGTTGCAGAAGAAAAGGCAAGGCACAACTGTGAGTTGCTCTCATTTTCTCTGCATATGTTGATAGCAGGGCAGAGCCAAATATAACCACTCCATCACTCAAGGGTCTATAATAATCTCGGCTTCACAGCACATTCATATTAGCCCTCTCATTCCAGGACTTTCCAGAACACACACACACACACACACACACACACACACACACTCTCTTTAGGAACAGAAGCATATCGTACCTCGGCACCAGGTCTTTTCCTAGCGCGACAGAGATCACAAAGTCCTTGGAGTAGTCAGCCAGGGCTTTACTGAAGTCAGACATACAATAATATAAAACAAAAGTGTAAAAAAAAGAAACATGTGGAAAATCCATTTAACATGGCAAGGCACGTCCAATATTAAATTATAAAGAAAATAGGTTTTCAGTGCAGTCCAATGTTAATTTATCCATTTTGACAAATGTACACTTCACGGTAATTTTCTCCTGCCAAAGCATTATTGTTATACTGCCCTGCTGTTCACAGTGACTGGGCAGCTTAGTAACAGAGGTGGGAATTTCTCTGCCAGTCCAGAGAATATAACTCAGGCATGCCAACTGCCCACATTTGACATGCCATTAAAGTCCCAGCTTATTCCTTTCTTACCTCATAAGGCCCCCTGGTGGAGAGAAGGAGTAGCACCGCAGCGTGGGGAAAGAATTGCGCAACAGGATGGCCAGCAGGGAAGCTGTACCTCCGCCCAGACTGTGGCCGGTGATGACCAGCTTATATTCCTAGAAACACAGGTACACATAAACACACGCTCATGCAACCCATAATTCTGACCAATTGCTTCTTAGCTTCCCCCCCCCCCTTTATCTGCAGAGAATACAACATGCCCAAGCTTACACATTAAGTTTTTTATATCTCCTTGTTCAATAATCGTGATGATGAGTTTAAGCTATGATGAAGGCCAAATAGCTCAATACTTTTTGTCTGATTTTATTAAAATATTGTCAAATATACCCAGGAAAAAAACACCTGACACACTACACAGAAGATAAACAAAACCTCTGCAGACTCAACTGTTAACTGTTTCACTGTCAGTTTGTAAACCACTTAAACTGTAGTCTCTGAGTCTCCCAGAGGTCTGTACTTTGTCCCCTCCTTTTTTCTCTCTACACCAAAACTCTTTGCTGAAATTAGCAGATCTTGTGAAATTGTTTGAATGTCATGCCTATAACATGGCTGAAATTCAGATGCCACGGTTAAAGTGGTTATTTCTGATTTCTGAGTTCATTTTAACATCTAACCACCATTAACCACTAATCTTGGGACAGTTGTACACTCTAATAGTTACAAATGGATAAATCAACACAGAGTATTTCATGGTGTATTCAAGTCTTACCGGTGCAATGGAGAAAGCTTGGTTCAGGATGCCATCATTGACCAGTTTTTTGTAGATGTACGTCGCTGCCTGAGACATGCCCTGAGAGAGTAGAGAGACAACATTACTCTATTTCCACTATGTTTGTGTGACACAGATACAAGGATTCTGCCTGACAGCAACGATATGATAGAAAAACACAAAGACAGATGGGTAAAAATTCAGCAGCAGGTCAGTAAATGCAGCAGCAGGTCAGTTCACCTTGTGAGCATAGCAGGTACCCGACACGCCGTCCACTGGTAGGTTCTCACATTCAGCGGACAGGTCCGTCAGGACGTCCTGCATCACACATGACGGGAGACACAATAATCAATTGACCAGAGTACACTGTCGAACGGCAAGCAAACGATGGCATGGCACTTCATAATGAGAGACGCGTGGATTTACAGTAAGGGGTAAAACTTTTGGGTTTTCTAGATCTGCAGGGGTTCTACACTGTAAAATCCTCAGGGTTCATTTATCCATTTGTAACTCCCAAGAGTATACGTAACCAGAGTTATCCGCAGAGTTACATTAATACTGCAGATTTACTGTGTACCAAGGTTATAATAGTTGACTATTCCACATCTAATTTTAGTTAGTTTTAAACACATTTGAGTTAAAGTCACACTGTGCAACTTAAAAGGGCAAGACCACTTTGGTCCATGATGATTGCCATCATCATGGACCATGATGATGGCTGGTAACAGGAAGTTTAAAAAAACAAAAAGTACTGGTTTGGTGATGTTTATATTGTCTGAATCAACTCTGTGTTTGTTTATGTGCTAAATGTGACTTAGAGAGCTGTTTTACCGTACAATGTAAGTCAATGAGGAGCATATTTCTATTTTTTTTATCAATGGATTATTTTTGATTTCTTGTCCACCTTTGGAGTGACATCATGGCAAGGTAACTACACAACCCAAACCTCTACCAAAGTGGTCTTGCCCATTAAGCAATGTTTTATATAATATTTCACTGGTACATTTTTCACAACCATTACACATAAATGTGCTTTTTGAAAGATTATTAAACACAATTTTTAGTGTTTGTCCCCGACAATGAAACAAAAATGTAAAGAAAATATGAAAAGCCCCAAACTATTAAGCCTTGCTGTGTAACTCACCCTGAGTGACAGTGTTCCTCTAACAGCAACCAGTATGGCTTCTCTCTTATGATCCAGGGCCACAAAGAACGGGATCTCGTAGATCTACGACAAATGTTTTTTTCATTCAGTAATCAGCATCAACCATATGAACCCTTGTGTATGTGGCATGTCATAATAGGCTGAACATTCTGTGAAAATAGCAGAATACAAGCTGATAGTCTATTTTAGGTAAAGAGATATGTTGTAGAGGGGAAAAGGAGGCAAGCACAGACCCCTGGTGGACCATGACCAACAACATACAGAATACACTGTAGGTGTATTCTGTACGTGGTTAATGGACAGGCTGTCAAATCGAGATTGCCGGACAGTTTCTCTCGTTTAAGTCTCAATCAGACTGTTGTCAAGAGAAGTATTGGAAGGAAAGAAGATAAAAGGGAAACATTATGCTGCTGGAAGACGGGGGAAGCAGAGAGACTTCTAACCTGGTTGTGAAAGCTGACATAGATGAAGTCTCTGTATTGCAGACCAGTGCTGAGCAGCATGGAAGAGAAATGACAGCCAAGGTGGTCCCCACCTACAATATCATACTCAGCTGCTCGAGTCCTACAGCTGGCACACACACACAAGAATGGAGTAGATTAAAAGACACAGGCTCAGAGAGTATTTGCTTTGAGTCTGCATGCATGTACATTTTGACAAAATTAACCAGCTTTTGTCATTCTCTTAACCAGCTTCGTCTTTTGGTTGATGGCTGGGGCTGCACAATATTACGATCGTTGTGATATATGAGATATGAACAGATATATTTATTTGACAATGAATAACTAAGGTAAATACATGGCATTCACTTAGTTTGCATATAAAGAAAGACAGAGTTTAATAATGCTGCCCTGTCTTGCCCAAATATGGAAGGATGATGGATCTGAGATTATGAATTCACAAAATGTGAAAAATAGTCCCCCCCCCCCCCCCCCCCCCCACACACACACACACACACACACACAAAATATTCAGTAGTCTGCTGCCAGTAGGCGTGCACAAGAAATTTGGCAGTGTTCACACGGTTGTCATTGTCAAGGCAGTCCAGGAAGGTCTATGCAGGGAGGGTTTGTTTCATGTTTGTTGGTCAAATTCATTGTATGGTGTGAGACCTAGGACATTGTTCTGCTCATGCTGGACAAAAGTTGCAGTTTCAGGACTGCCCTGCAACATCTCCGACATGCCTATTGAAAGGCACGAATGTTGTATTCTGTAACAATTTTGTTGCAGTCTTGCATGTTAATGGCATTAAGCACCTGGTTGAGACAGACAATGCGCTGCAATGGGTTCTGTATTGTTTACCTACAAACAAAGCAGTAGCTGAGTGATAGCAGCGAGTTCTGAAGAGTTTGGCAGTCCTACAGTAGGAGGTATATAATAAACAAATAAAACAAAAAATGTCTTGCGGACCGGCATCTTGGACCACAAGTGAATTGTCTGCGGGTTTGCGAACCCCTGTGTTAGAGTATTATTCATCCAACTGTTGGAAAGTGCAAAATAATGTACCTAATGTATGAGGTAGATTACACTGATGATTTTACTGTGTGCTGTATGCTTTCTGAATTCCTAAATATCATTCATTTGTTTTCAACAACCTGACATGTCAGTTTAGTGAGACCCTCAACAGAATGTCTTCAGAGGAACCGTACCAGTCTCCAGTGAGTTTGCAAGGTCCAGTGAGAGGGTTGGAATAGATGTACATGGGCCAACCATAGGCTGCAACAGCAAACTTCATACAGTGGGCTGCCTTCTCCAACTCTATCTCCAAATCTTCTTCCTATAAACAGTAACAAATATATAAAGATCTACAAATAGAAAGATGCATCAATTATTTAAAATCGTTTATGCTCATCTTGAATTACAAGGCCCACAACAATTCTTTTGGCTCACTTATTGTCCAGAGATCAGTTTGAATATATGTCTGCCTGCCTAAAAACTGACTCCAATACTCACGATGGGAGAGGAAGGGCTGTGAGCAAGAAGGTTGTCTGGATCTCTGCACTGTTCCACCTTATCCTGTTCCTGGTGGAGTAGAGCCAAACCAGCTGCTATGTCACTGGGAACCAGGTCTGTGTCCTGCAACACATACACACACCAAAATTATTAGTTTATTTAACCAACAAATCTGTAAAATTGTGTTTGCCACATACAATCTGGCAGGGGTCAGCCCTTTCAGGTTGATGATATCAAGAACTGAACATTCTGATTTTTATTTCACAATGGCTACTGGCCTATAAGACTATTAGAATTCAAGGGTGATATTTAGAGTTTACAAGATATGTAATTTGTTATGTGTTAATTGTAGTTAGATATTATTCTTTAAGAAATAATTCATTCCTCATGGAAAAAAGTATTTAAAAACGACTAATCAACTCACAAGGTCGTGGTCGACTAAGACCAAACTAACCAGTAAATAATGGATTATTCAACTTTGAGGGGACATGCTTAGGTTTTTTTTTATCAAATACATTAACATAAACATGTAAAGGCAGGTAAAACAAATACACGCTTACAGAGAAAAACCCGCTGACAAGCTGCGCGATGCTGTTGAATGCAGCTCTGTGGCTTTCGTCTTGCGGCAGGCAGCAGCACAGCAACCGCAGCCTGCTCTCCCACACTTTGATCGCCAATGAACGGGCTGTTGACAGGAACTGGGAGCCTTCGCTGCTCTCCATGTCTCGCACCCCAAGCTGCTCCACGGCAGCAGGTTGCTGACGGGGACTCCCCAACGGGTCGAACACAAACACCACGCCCACCCCTGTAGAGAGCAGCAGTATCCAGCTGGGGCGGGTAAAGCAAAAACAAAAGCACATGATCAAAGCGCTATCGATCAGAATCAGAGCCATGTCCCTAAATGCAAGATGTACCACGAAGGCAAAAACAACTGATGGGCATATTGTGAAATAACTGCACCTCATTCATTTCACATTATGTTTTGGACACTATAATTAACCCATTAAGACCTGAGGTGATTCTTAAAAATGTTTTCTAAATCTAACAGTTTTTTGAAAAAAAAAAAAAAAAAGTTCAAGATTTTTCAAAAATAGCAGATCTACAAGCTCATAGCGTGGCACTCGGTGCCGCGCTATGAGCTTGTATATCTGTTATTTTTGAATACCCAAAGAAATCTTAAGTGACACAGATGCGTTCCAGGTCTTAATGGGTTAAAAACAATTTGACATATATGTCAAATTGTGGGAAATCCAGGCATTTTCTATGGAATTCAATGATCATTGTCCATATCACAGCGAATACAAAGCAAGAAATAATGACACATTATTATTCCCATAAAACATAATAAGAATAAGAAATGTACAGATGTGTGACTGTGTCCCAAAAGACACAGATCATCAGCCCACCTAGCAACCACTGCTGCAATGACGGCACCCACTGCAGCAGGCTCACAGCCCTGGCTGTCATCAGACACCCAGATGGCCCCCAGACAGGCCCACACCAGCTCAGGGACATACAGCAGAGCTCGAATATAAACCAGTGCAGGGATGGAGCGCCGTGGGCCAGGGTTAGTAATGGTACCTGGAAAAGACACAGCGATTCATTGACAGCCTTCAAATCCTCCTTCACTTCATAATGGAGCCCCCCCTCGCTGCCGCTTTGCATAGAGCAGCGGTTCTCAAACTGTGGCAAAAATGTCAAGGACCCCCAAATTGATATGTATGTGGCTGCGGATCCCCCACCCCCCCAATCAAAATGTTCAAAAAAATAGCAGATGTATAAGCTTGTATATCGTGCTTGCATATCTGCTATTTTTTAATAGCCAACCTATAAAATATGGATAAAGTGGTTAAAATGATTCTGATGTTGTATTAATTAACACATTTTTGCTGGGGACCCCCTTGAACCCCGGACAGTACCCACTTTGAGAACCACTGGCATAGAGGTCATATTTATTTCTCAGCTCAAATTAGGATTAGGAGACGGCACATATACTGATATTTGAATAAGTTGTCAATGATTGATAGCTTAAATATCAAAATGCATACCTTGAGCGCTGACATACACAATAGCACATATTGACAGGATGATGAGCGCCAACAGGACCAACAGGACAACCAGATAGCTATGAAGAACTCCCCCACCAGGACAACCAAATTTGCCCTTATGAATAGTGTACAGAATGAAGGTTCCAATCCACCTGAAGAAGGAGGAGGGCAGAGAAAGACAATAATTCATTCATTCATTCAAGATCACTGTTGAAAATAGATTACATCTAGGAATTGGGAAAATAGAAGGCATACATATGAGATATAAAAGTTACAAATCAGACAACTTTAAAACAAAATTCTAAAAACAATTACATAATTTGTGGTGACCTAGTTTGGTCACCAGGGTTCAAGTCTGTGCTGATCAATGACTTTGATTATATTGTATTCTTCATTGTATCTTGACATTACACTCAGAACTCCTTCCTTTCATCCCTCAGTGTTTTTTATCTCTAATTTTCACAAAAGCCTTCCAAAAATAACAATAATAAAAGAATACCCACCAAAGTATACGGAAAAACAGTTCAAATGCGCCGGGGAACACAAGATCATCACTGGCGATTCCCCATCGCCGACCGAACGCCACCATCCCAGGCATATTGAGACTGATCTGTCCAACCCTATGGTCAAAAACTAGGTGATTGTTAACTCCACGTTGGCTAACAGGCCGTCAAACTGTCTTGACTCTTGAGCAAAGACCACGAAGCAACAAGCCAGCTAACAACACGCATGACTTAGTTGACAGACACATTTACACAAGTACATGTATCAATGGACTTGTCCTTGAAGATGTATTACTTGTCAGGACAAGTGGGACAATCCTTAATGTCGACCCCCTGGTCACAACATTTACATCTTGACTTCACACAGGCGTTGTCTGGGTTGCCTCATATGTAGCTTCATCGGCTAATGTAAGCTACTGTCTAACACTAACACTAAAGTTGCCATTTGACATTACATATGAAGAAATAAAAGGTATGATTTTGGCTGCCGAATCTGACGCCTGGTTGTTATTCTGCTATTATCATTATTCTCCGCCCGGGTCGGAAATTACACAAACATAATACAAAACCTCAGCTGTTGTTTTGTTTTGCTCGCAGTGGTCAGTGTTGCCAGGTGTTACGAGAGAAACAAGCAACCAGGTCTAAGAAAACAGGCCCAACATAAACTATTTTCATAGAATAATCTTGAAAAATAAAGGTTTTAATTTATGAAACATTTTATATACACAAATCTTGTCCCTGGCACATAATATTAAAAAGAATAAGCAACTACACTTAGGAAACACGCCCCAAAAAACGCAACCAGCAACTACCAATATTTAAAAGCAACTTTACAGAAAAAGAAGCCCAGTCGCTTATGATAAGCAGACATGGCAACACTAGCAGTGGTGTCCGGTCAGTCAACATGCTCGTGGGAAACAACACGTAGATTAGTTCCGCCTCAGCCAAGTAGACGCGTCTTGGTTGAGTAACCTTGTTTGACCCTAGAATGTAGTTTTATGTGAACCGATAACGAAGCTACACAACTTTGCTTTGTTGCTTCCAAATTACCACGTCACGTGAATTATGATGACACATTACTGCTTTGGTTTGTTTGTTTTTTTTAGTCTAAAGGAAGATAGCTGATTCACACATATACATTGTTTGATTTAAAATATTCAGTGGTGTAACTAAGAACATTTACTTACATACTATTATAAGTAACATTTTGAGGTACTTTTACTTTACTGGAGTATTTCCAATTGTTTTTACTTTTACTTCTACTCCAATACATCTCAGAGACAAATATTGTACTTGTTACTCCACTACAATTATTAGAGAACATTAGTTACTAGTCAGTTGCAAAGTCAGTCAATCAGTCTTTATTTGTAGAACACATTTCAGAGATCAGAGGACTATTTCGGTTCAGTCATAGAAAAAATCAAGCTAAAGTAATGCAGAATATGCTTCATATATCAAAGGATCCCCGATCCGATGCCAAATTTGACTGCAATACCTCAATGTGACCAGCAGATGGCACCCCGTGTGAAGCTAGTGAAACTATTTGGGTGAAAGTGTTACACATCCATTGGTCAGACTCAGAGGCTCATCATTTCATTAAATCTCGTTTCACCCTTACCTACTGTAATGGAAACGGGTCTTGCGAAATAAAATAGTGGATCATTTTTAAGTAATTCTTGGCGAGTATAAACATTTTAGGTGAAACCCCCATGGATCTATCCCAACAAAATGTTACTAATTTCTGTGCCAGAGAACATCCTGTCAAAGTTGCAGTTTAATGGTACATCATAGGACACGATTCAAAACCCACTCTTAAGTTTAGCACAGAATAAAACATCTTATGGCATTATGAACCACTTATTTTATTTATTGTTTACATTTTTAATCGTACAATTGAAGCATTGTATTATATGCAGATCAATCTCAACATTTCTCATCTAATTATTAAGGAGACCTTTTATTGACTCATCTAGACCTGTTACACCTATACGTTGTTCTACCTTTCAAGCTGGGAACGCCTCCATGTCATTTTAGTTGCTATATATCGCTGTTATTGGGCAGAAAGTGACATCGTATCTCCTTATTCTAACTTTGTGTTTTTTCGTAAATGAATGCCCTACTTGATCACACTACAGCGTCACACAAAAGCATCACATGTAGCATTCACATGTCGCTTCGCACTGCATTTCGAGCTGGTCTTTTGCCATTTTTGAATTTGAATCACAGTTTTGGACATGAGGGTTTCACCCAACAGAGACGATATATAGCAACAGCATTTTTAGAATCAGCCTCAGTTCTTAATAGGTTAATAAATCACTATAATACAACACCACACAAAGCTATGCATGTACAAGTTTCGTGTGTCTCTTCAGGCCATGCAAGCTCGCAAACCCTCTTCCACACACAGTACAAATGTAAGGTCTTTCCCCTGTGTGAGTACGCATGTGTAAGGTGAGAAAACAGGACTGTACAAATCCCTTGTCGCACACACTGCACTTGAATGGTCGCTCACCGGTATGATATCGCCTGTGAACCTTAAGTTCAGACGCAGATCTGAAGGACTTGTCACAGTCATCACATTTAAAAGGCCTCTCTCCAGTATGAATCAAATTGTGTCTCACAAGGGCGTCTTTGCCAACAAACCCTTTACCACAGTGTGTACACGGGTAACGCACTCCTTTGTGATAGAAGTTGTCATGTTTCAGAAAGCACCACCTGGAAGTGAAGGACTTTCCACAAGGAACACAGGAGTAAGACGATGTGGGTTTCTCCGGGACAGGTTGGCCCGGTTTGTGTTCGCGCTGCACATGCCTAGTGAGTGTTATACTGTGTCTGAATTTCTTTCCACATTCCCAGCAAAGGAATGGGTATTCTTTGGTGTGTTTCTTCTGATGCTCCAACAGGTCAGAGTATGATCTAAATCGTTTGGGGCAATGAGGGCACTGGAATGGCTGGTGACCGGTATGTTTCCACTCATGTCTGATGAAACGCTTTAAACTGACAAAAGTTGTCTGGCAGTGTGCGCACACAAACGGCCCGCTGGGATTGTGAGCATCGTTGTAATGCTTGTAAAGTGCCTTGAAAACTGGGAAGTTCCCTTCACACAGATTACACTGAAACGGTGTGTGCGATATCTTGTGCAATGCCAGGGCTTCTGAGTCACGCACCAATTTCATGCACACCTGACAGTAGAGCGGGTTGTGTGTATGTTTGTGGGATTCCAATGTTGATTTGTACTTAAACGCCTTATCACATTCATCACATTTGAAACATTGCTTGGGGTGATCAACTCTTTCTGGATCGACCTGCTGCTCATTGTAGCAAATGTTTCTTAAGTGGTACCTTAAAGTCTGCTGGCACTTAAACTCCACACTACAATGAGGACAGATGAAAGGACCATTTGACGTGGTTAGGTCCCGTTCAGGGCTGCAACGGCGTAATTTCTTGTGGGTCTTCCTTTCCACAGATGTCGAGTAAGAGCGGCCCTGGGTATTACTCTCTGATGACAAATCTTCTGATTGTTCTCCAGCCGTTTCTGGAACACTGGCAGTCGTCTCGTTTTCATCCACTTGAACACTTTCATTACATTTTGACAGATCTTTAAGACTCTGACTTGGACATTTGTGCTCCTGCAAATATCGCAAGCTCTTATACTTTCTTTTGCATTCAGAGCACGAATAGGACTGATGTGTCTTGTGTTGATTCATGTGTCTCTGTAAGAATTTGGCTCGACTCACCACCTTCCCACAAATTTTACATGTTCTCTGGTCCATGTTATCCTTTTTGGAGGAATGTGGGTCATTGGAAAACTTTTCAGGGCTGCTGATATTACTACAACTACTGCTACTGTCCCTTGACTTGACCATTTGTGATAGAAAAGTCTTCATCTTGAGCCCCCGGTTCTGTCTGACTGGTCGGGATTTTGAAGGCACAGTCATATCAACTCTTTCTAGCTTGACAAGGCAGTCCATTTCCTGTAGCTGACTCCTTTGTTGGCTTGAATGAGCATTTGAATGATCTGTGTTTTCACATTTCATATTCTTCCCCAAGCCATCCTCTGTGCTTTGTGTTGCCACATCAAGCATGTCCACTGGCCCATCTTCCACAGTTACCGTTATCATTGCAGCATCTTCGTCATTTTGTGCCACTTTGTTATGATTTTCAATGGGCTCAATGTCAATTTGTTCTGAAACAAACTCGGTATCACCTGATTTCACTTCAACACAGAACCACTCCTGGTCGTCTTCCTCACATTCGTCTTCTGCCTCACTTTCCCCCAGTTCCATCTCCTTTCCTTCAGATCCCACCCTTATCTCTGTGCAGCCTGTATACACAAATCCATCAATTGCATCCATATCTTCTTGCTGTTTGACGATCACCACCCTCTCCACTGGGGGGAGACACAGAGCTGTCATAATGCAGGTGTCCTCGATGAAAGAGTCTGGAAAGGGACAAGAAATTACAAGACTTTACTAAAATGGCATTGTTTTTACATATTAATATAGACACTAGAATCACACATGCTTAGTCCTAACAAGTCTAAGAATGTAAAAGCCCTGCAAAGAACCCCTAGAGATCACGCTGCTCCTTACACCCAACCGGGAGCAAAGTGGTTTGAATCAAACGACATTGCCATCTTTTCAGCCCCACGATCTCACTAGTGGAGCTACTGTAAATAATAAAAAAGAATGAAAAGAATCACAATCACAATCAGAGATGTTGCCACTACACATTATAATTGTGGTTAGTGGAGTATTTCTCCATGACAATGCGAATTAAACATGTTTTTCTTTCAACTAGACTGATTGCATAGACATGTGGCTTCTACAGGAACATACAGTATCAACCAGGAGCCTAGTGGTCATTTCACATTAGATTGTTACGACATTACAACTGATAATATAATTCTCTATGGAGAAAATGAATGGGATGTGGAGGTTTTAAGATATCTAGTTTGAAACCAAAGTGCTGGAAGGACTGACCGATCGACCAACCAACATGAGGATAAAAAAAACCTACCATCTTCTTCCAGCTGGCTGAGGTTGTTTTGATATTCCAGCAAAGATTTGAGCTCCTGAGGTTGAAATAATGTTGCCAAGCTTTCGTTCAAAAGAGACGAGGCATTGCTGAGCAGGGAGGCAACCTAAAAAATATACACAGTATATATGGAATTAGCACTTTCATATATGTAGAGTAGATGCAGCAAGTGCTAAATGTTTTAAAGGTGTTCTACATCTTTGCCTGCCTCTACCTGTTCAAAGTTTTGGGAAGGAAGCAGCTGTTCAAGTCTGGACAGAAAGTGCCACATCAGCTTCTGTATTGACTTATCATACATGGGGCCAAAGTCTTCATGGAAAACATCCTGAAACGCACAGACAAATACCCATACAAATAAAAATCTAACTAAGCAGAGTAGGACACTAACCAAAACTTGACAACATATCTGAATGCAACAATGAGCAAAATATGCAGCAAATGGAAAAATACTTAAAAATGAATTGTGCACGATTGCTAGAAATTCTCTGTGAGTTGACAAATTTAAAACACAAATTAAATGAATGGGGATACTTTTCTGTACATGTTAATATCATCATTTTGAATATAGTTTGTTCGATATTTCATGCATATTGGAAGCCACCCACAACCACTGACCCGGAAGAAGTTCTCTCTGTCCTCAGGATCTCTCAGCAGACTTTGTACAAGACCCAGAAAATGAGAATCCGACATTTCTAGATCAACATTATCAGCCTGTAGAAAACAAGTTCAAAAGGGTTAATGCCATTTCAATGTCATGTCATAACAGCATCTGATCCTTGTCACATGGCATGTCTTTGATGCTGGCTATAAAAATCATGCTTTTACCACTAAACCCCAGGGTCCCCCAGGGGTCTATACTCGGCCCCCTCCTTTTTTCCTCTACACCAAATCTGTTTGCTGAATATAGCCGATCTACAAGCCGAATGCTCAGCTATTTTGGTCAAATGTTTGACTATAACATGAAAAATAGGTACACTAGGGTTCATGCGGTTCACTGTACCAAGAAAAGTCAAATAATGATGAGAAGATAAAGCAATAAAACAAACAACTACACCAGAAATGAATGTCAACAAATACTAAGTAAGTAGCCTCAAAACCATGTGGCCCATAGGCCCTGTAGCGTGAGTCGGCTTTATGTACAAGTACACCGCCCAGCCACGATGTGCAAGTACTCCCCCTGGACATGCCGCTAGGATGTCGCAGGGACTTACCCCATTAAGACCTGGAACGCATCTGTGTCACTTTAGATTTCTTTGGCTATTCAAAAATAGCAGATATACAAGCTCATAGCGCGGCACCGAGTGCCGCGCTATGAGCTTGTAGATCTGCTTTTTTTGAAAAATCTTGAAAACATTTCTTTTATTTCTTTTCTCCAAAAACTTAGAATTTTTTAAAGAATCGCCTCAGGTCTTAATGGGTTAACCCCAACCCTTGATGCTGAATGCCAAGCGGGGTGGCATTGGGTCCCATTGTTATAGTCTTTGGTATGACACGGCCAGGAGATTGAACAAAACGCCCCAATTTCAGGGCGGGCACAACAACCATAACAAGGCCACAAGATATCTAAAATATTTTCAATTAAAAAAAAAAGAACATCACTAGAAGTTGGGATTAGACTCACCTCCATATTCCACAGTGACCTCAGGGTGTGCAGTCTGTCCAGATGTGGTTGAATAATCTGGGGGTCAGCAGTGGCCTCAGAGCGACACAACTCCAGGATCAACTACAACCAGAGGTTAATAGGATTAGTTACAGTATTAGAAAGAGAAATACACTGGTGAATACAAGTCTACAACTTCTGCAATATAAATAACAGTCACAGTGTGTAACACACACACACAAATTAATGATAATACTTATAGAGCTGGAGACTACATTTTTGGGGTCTTTTCTGTCTTTATTTCAAGTGGAAAGTGGTGATGGACAGGCAATAGGGAGAGAGAGATGGGGAGAGACATGCAGCAAAGATCGTCTTTAAACGGGACTCGAACCCGGGATGCACTGTCAGGCTACTTTAGAGCCTAGGTGCCCGGACCGCCAGGCCACGGTCCGGAGCCAACATTTTTTGCTCTCAAATAGTTTGTGTTGTGTGTGCAAAACTAAAAAAGGGAAAGGAGAGGTCGCACAGACTCGCAGCCACGATGCAATAAACTTTTTTATTTATAAGTTACCAACGTTTCGACATATTATGTCTTCATCAGGGTGGTGTGTGCAAAACTAAACATTACCCTCTTCAACTTATATCATTGAGATGGAAACCTTCATAAAATTAAGGCTTTTGCATACTATGCTGGACAAGAACTACTGCAACAGGGCTACCTGAAGTTCCAGTAGGCTGGACAACATGATGTAGCCCTGTACAGATAACAGACAAGTACCTGCTACATGAAAAACTGCATTAACGCCTCTGACAGTTGTTTGATATACATAATACTACTAGTCACAATGCTCATCAATTGATGGAATATGACACCATCCAAGTAACCAAGCATTCTGATGCTTCTGAAAAAAGGAACTGTGCAAAACAGCCTCATTTCAGGTTATTTCTCACCCGTGCTCTGAGACCCAGGATGAGTTGTCCCCTCTGTCTTCTGGAGAGCAGCTCAGGGACAGCATCTGTCACCGTGGACACAAACTCTTCCAGGACGCCATAATCGGACACCACTTTGTGCTGGACAGTCTGCCAGATGGCTGCTGAGACCAGCCGCAGTGGAGAAGCCAAGAGACGCAGCCAGGAGAGAGGAAGACCTAAGGAAGAACAAAACTCATAGTCATACTGTACTGCCGCATCCACAGCCAGGCAAACGATACAGGAGCAATACCACCAGACTCTTGAACAGTGTTTAGACTTTTTACCTAACAGCAATTAGACTGCTGAACAAGAGCTAAGTCTGGCGACACTGCACAGACTGAACTGAAATGTGTTTTAAAAAGGGACTCCATTTATATACGTGCATTCAGGACTCTTATTTTGCACTTTAGTCACATTAATTGTATTGCAGATTAGTCATATAATATGCACTTTATCTTTATGTCTCTCCTCTCGCTTTTTATGAGATGACTCTGTCTATATTTTAACTCCAATGATGATTTCACCCACCTTTCTTGTAATGTGATGTGCCAATAAAGATTGATTCTGATTCTAGATAGCCGTTAATTATGGTTGTCAATAACTCAATTATAACCAGTCCAAGTATTTTTCAAATAAAATAAATGAACAGCGTTAAGAAACACATCCCCAATGAATAATGTTCTCACAAACACGTCGTCGAGTGTTCCTACAGGGGGTGATGGCTGTGGCTGGCGTCATCTAGTTCTAAACTAGTTAAATGTGTTACTTTTACTCACCATTTACATACGAAATACATTCCTCCATCCTTTGCATTCAGCTAAAGTTAAATTACTGATTAGTTATATATAACAATAGTATTTACACTACATGCAACATTTGCCACAGTGTAGCAGTGCTGCTACCATCGATAGCGTATTTGTTGACTGTTCCGTCCGGTTAAACGCTCCTCCGAAACGCAGTGAATCTACAATCAGTTCCGGGCATGGAAAACCCAAGTCGTCTCAGAAGGACAGAAGGTCACCATTATCAGTAATGGAAAAAGTACTCACATTTCTTAGTTAAGTTAAAGTACAAATAAAAGTTACGAAATAAAAATGTACTTAAATAAAAGTATTGGCATCAAAATGTACCTTAAAGTACCAAAAAGTAGTAAGTCTCACTCTGCACTGCAGAATGTCCCATTTCACATGTTTTCAAATTTAGAAAAATCTTTTGAAAATATCGTCTATTTTTAAATGGCCAAAATGTATATAGAGCTGAAGTGGTTAAGGTATTTTTGTCTAATAATAATATTAATCTAAATCTAACTAGTAATTAAAGTTTTCAAATAATAGTAGTGGAATAAAAGTACAATATTTGCCTCTGAGATGTAGATGTAGTGGAGTAGAAGTAAAAATTGAAAAATGGAAATACTCCAATAAAGTAAAAATAACTCAAAATTGTACTCAAGTACAGTACTTGAGTAAATGTACTTAGTTACTTTACACCACTGACTATTATACATCTACAAAGACAGTTGTCCCGACATTTGATGTCACAAGCAGTTTGATCTTTGGTAATGTTCTCCGTGTCCATAAACAAAATCTACTACCGCTTATTATTAAAATTATAATAGATGTCACATGGTGTTTCACCAAGAACCACATTTTGAATTCAGTCAGTGCAATATAGCACTGTGCAATATGAAATAACCTTGAACAAAGTAATGTTGACTGAGAAAAGAAGGGGTTGTGTGACAATGTTTCTTTATTGTAAAATGATCCGTCAGTATTGTGTTCTGACACACAATGTACCAATAAATAGTTATCTATAAATGACAGTGTTAAAAAAAAAATTAAGCAAAATTTATCAAAGAGTAGGCATGACATTGTATTCAAATTTGCAAAAACTAAAACAACTCTTCGGTTTTATATTTTCTCCCAACAACTCCCATCCACCCCTCCCCAGTCCTCCCCAACCACCCAACATTATTCCCCATAAGACCGGACATACAAACAACAATATATTTACATGTACAAGATCTGAAATAAATACAGTAGGATACATAGTTAAAAGACAGGACCAAAAAAAAAACACAAAACATAAACAATGATAATAGCAGTGATGTATATATATATATATATATATATATATATATATATATATATATATATATATATATAAAAAAAACAAAAAAAAACATAGTAGTAATAATGATTAATAAAATAAGACTAGTCACAATTATGTAAGTAATGAGCTGAATTAGCTCAATCCATGACCTTCACATGAAATCACCTCCTTATCACCTTAAGTTATGCATCTTGCACCAAATAGAGATCCACACCACCAAAGCACCCCAGTACCATGTGTTTTCAGTCAGGTGATAATGATTGTAATCCGCTTACATATGCTATTAATGGTTGCCAATAGGTGTAGAATTTGTCAGAGGATCCTCGAATTGTGAATTTAATTTTTTCAAGCTTCAGAAAAGACATAATCAATCAGCCATGATTTAGCCGAGGGAGGGGGCTCTGCTTTCCAGTGTAAGAGTATCCTCCTGCGGGCAATTAATGAAGCAAAAGCAATAACATTAAGTTGTTTTCTGGTAAGTACATCCTCCTCAGGGATCCCAAAAATCGCTATTTGAGGGCACGGCAGAACGGTTGTCTCCAACACCTCAGACATGACATCAAAAAAGGTTTTCCAGAACGTATACAATTTGGGGCAAGACCAGAACATGTGGGACAGGTTTCCCGGCGATTGCGAACATCTATCGCAACTATCCGCTACGCTAGGATATAGACAGTGTTAAATTAACACATATGGCCAATTAATGAGTCTAGATAAATCACTCAGAGATTACTGTCCCTCAGAGCAATAATTCTAAGTATGGAATAGAGAATGAAAGGTAGAATAACCCCCCAACACACACAGGAAAAAGGCAGTCACAACAGTGATTTAACTTAGAGTTAAAAGTACAGAACGGTTATTTTCAGCCTAGGCAAACAGAGTATTGTAATATGTCTAGCACTCAGGATTGGAGCAATCTAGCAACTGCAGCTCTTCTGGTGCATCATGGTTAATGTCCACAGCTTCACGGTTATTAACTTAAGTCTACAGTATATTGAACAGCCTTGTGTTGTTTCACTCCAACAAATGACTGAAGCACATTTAACAAGCCAGATTGAAGCCCACTTCTCCCTACAATATGATGACCCAGTGATCAATGTGGGCCGGGGTTATGATCCATTCAAAGCTCACAAGGTCATATTTGTGTGAACGTATGTACAAGTCTTTTGTGTCTCTTCATGCTATAAAGCTGTGGAAACCCTTTACCACAGACGGAACAAACATAAGGCTTTTCTCCAGAGTGTATACGCATATGTACATTGAGTATACAGTCCCTTATGAAGCCCTTCTTACAGATATCACATTTAAATGGTCTTTCTTCAGTATGAGACTGCATGGTATGCCTCTTCACTTCACCTCTGGACCTAAAATACTTATCACAGTCAGGCATTTTGCACTTGAAAGGCTTCTCCCCTGTATGGATCAGTTTATGTCTACCTAATGCTGAAGAGGAAAACAATTTCCCACAGTCTGGGCATGGGAAACGGAATAACTGGTGTAAATGTTTACTCTTCTCATGTTTCCTCAGGGACCCTTTCTCTCTAAAGGACGCCTCACACTGCGAGCAAGAATATCGTCTCTCATTGCGTAGGTGGCCATGAATGTAATCCCAGTGCCTTTTCAGGTTTGTCCTGACGGAGAACGCCTTACCACATTCTGCGCAAAGGAATGGTTTCTCTCGCGTGTGCACTCTCAAATGAGATACGAGGTCCGCATCGTTTCTGAATCGCATTGCGCACTGAGCACACTGGAACGGCAGCTGTCCTGTGTGTTTCCATTCGTGCCTGATAAAGTAACTCAACTTGGAGAAACCTTTGGAGCAGTGGTTACATTTGAATGGTCTGCTCATCTGATGCACATTTTCATAATGCCGAGCCAAGGGTTTGTAAAGACGGAAGTTCTCCTCACACAGTGTACACTGAAATGGAGTGTGTGAAGCCTTGTGCCTTGCCAATGTATCCTCGTTTCGCAGCACTTTCCTGCACACCTCGCAGTAGAGTTTATTATGTGTCCGTTTGTGCTCCTCCAGGGATTGTTTGTACCTAAATGCCTTTTCGCAGTCGACACATTTGAAAAGACAACGGCCCTCCTCGCCCTCCCCTGGGCTCACCTGCTGCTGATCATAGCATGTTCTTTTTATATGCAACATGAAGGACGACACAATCTTGAACTTTGTGTTGCAACGCGGACAGGCGTAATCACCATTTGGGAAATGGACTTTCAGGTGTGCCGTCATGGTAGTCTTCACTTGCTCATTGCAGATGAAACACCGGCCTCTTGACCTTCGGAAGTGGGTCTCTTTTGCAGTGGCAGGTTTGGGGTGTCGATCATTCTGCGCTTTGCGCTTAACTGACTCGTCAACATTTGCCATGGTGGAAGGTTCTTCATCTGAGCTCCTGGATGATGACTCCTCATCATCACAGCTTTCTGTAGGAGCAAAATAAGATGGGTCTATGTCAGAGCTGACTGAAGCCTCATCATCAGATACCTCAGGGGAAGTCGCACTGTTTGGTACCATTTCATTAACTGGTGGCAAAACGGATCCACTGATGGACAGAGACTCTGAGGCAGCTGGTTGGAACGTAGATAAAGAACTGCAAGCAGGACTTTCCTCTCCGTGAAGTCCTCTTTTCTCTTGCAGCAGAATCAGTTTCATCTCGAGATCTCTGTTCCGTCTTAAGGCAATAGAATGAAAAGCCAGTGATGTGTCAAGTTCTTTCAGCAAGACACTGCAGTTATTTGGCGGTTGAAACTTCTTCCTTGCTTCTGTATCAATAATGTCCACGCTCTCTTCATTTGGTGTGTTCATCTCATTCATTTCTTCATCATACAGGGGTCTCATTCTTTCATCACTTCCATTAATGACACCAGGTTCGTCAACTATTTCCTCTTGGTTTCTCTCCACAGTGGTCTCGTTTTCAGTACTCTTTATACTTGAGGTTTGAGATGTACTCTCCGTCTCTGATCTTAATAAAACAATATCACACAAAGTATGGGGTTCTGATTCTTCATTTTCATTGTCTATCTGTCCTTTTTCCACCGAGAAGAGATCAAGCACTGAAAAGACGCGGGAACCATCATACGAACAATCTAAAAACAAAAAATAACAGTTTTAGCAAAATTATAGGGAAAAGAATCTGAAATTAAGTGATCACAATCTATGAATTCCTCACGATTTGATTATATATAGCTTACTACTGTGTTCTAGCTGTCTGGGGTCTTTCTGATAGTCCAGTAGAGTTTTAAGCTCTTGAGAGTGGGAAATGGTCTCCATGCATTCCTCCAGAACAAATGGAACATTGCCGAGCATGGATGCAACCTGAGGAAAGGTGGAATGTGGAGTCAAGCAAGGTCCGAATAAATATGAACTGCAGGTTACCAATAACAATTAAATATAAAATGCATAAGTTGTGTTGATATAAACGTATTGGTAAAAAAAGTAATGTTGCTAGGATTTTATTTCATGCTTGTCAACCTGTTGGAGGGTTTGACGAGGAAGAACATGCTCAAATCTGGATAGAAACAGCCACATCAAGGTATTCAGTTCCTTGTCAAACTTGGGACCAAATTCTTCAGGGAAAGCATTCTGATGGAAAGTAATATGAGAAGACATCAGTGCACTTTTATGTGTATTGCTCAGCACAAATGCAGTTTAAAACAAGCACAAATACAAAGTACCACATCAACTCTGACCTGGAAAAAGTGCTCTCTCTGTTCTGGATCTTCCAGCAAAGTTTTAATGCGATCTGAGAAGTTTGAGCTTGCCTGTTCCATAGTTGTAGCACCTGGCTGTAAGAAGAAAACAAAAACATGAACATGAACTGTTAATCTAAAAACAGTGAGGGGCAGGACCATGTAGACCACTGTAATGTATATAAGCTTAAGAAGCATAACTCTAAAAGTATATCAGATGAAATAATCATGTTTGCATTTCTTTTTTTCCCTCCTTGTTTATCATGTTGCTATGCTGCTGCAATGGCGGGGGAGCGGCCAAAAAAGTAATTTGTACCTGTACACAAGATGCAACAATAAAGACCTTGAACCCTGAACCCTGAATTAGTAAGGGTTATTTAAAAAAAAAACGATTTATAATGATCCAAATTTCCAAAAATCATCATCATCATCAAAAATATTGAAGTTGTGAGCTTGTAGATGGTCTATTTTTGGCACTTTTGTGTGACACTATTGCATGTTACTATTGTGTAACATTGTTGTATGACAAACAATTAATTATTCAATGCATGGAAAAAGTAATCAATAGAAAAATCGCTAAGAAAATAGAATACCCGCTAAGAAAATAATTGATAGTTGCAGCCCTAATTAATGATGTGGCGAATAAATAGGTATATGTGACGTTTCCCATACTTCTATCAACCATGTTGCTGTGAGGGTGTGCAGTCTGTCCAGGTGTGGCTGAATAATGTCGAAGTCAGCAGTAGCCTCAGACCGGCATAACTCCACGATAAGCTGAAACCAGAACAATGCTTTTTAATACTTCTTAAAAAACACTCTTATTAAAGAGGTAAATGCAACCATGACTTTCAGTTCAGTTCTTCCAGTTATTTAAGAATATATATAATAATAATAACAACAACAACAACAACAGGTCTGCCATCTATTTAACCTGCTCAGTGGCCTTGTAGTTAGAGTGTCTAGGGAGGTCGGGGGCTCTGCTCTGCACTCAGCAGCGTCACAGTTTGGATTGTGCGATCTGGAGGAATTGATAACGCTGGAATACATCAGAGCAGGTAGGATTAAAACTGGGTGACGACCAAGAAGGATTCACTCACATACGTTCCATGTGTGGGTGGATCCGCGTTGTCGGTCTGGCTAGTGCCAGGCTAACTCCCAATCAGCACTGTCTCTAACCCCCAAGAGACAGTGGGGTCAGCCTCAGGCGGGTCGCCTGGAGGAGGGTGTCTGCTGCAAGACCCGAAACACCCAGTGACTCCAGGTAACAACACTGATGATGTGTCCAGTTTGTGCATCAGTTGATGTTTTATTAACTAACTGTATTGAAGCGTTAACAAGGCCCTACAGCGCACACATTTTATATATAAAAAAAGAGAAATAAGAGAGAGAAAGCAAGAATAGCGAAGAGATGGAAAAGAAAGAGACATAAAAAGCCTTGTGAAAATGCTAGTGTCATGCCCAGGGTAAATTTGTACATCATCAAGGCACCTCATGCTGCAGAAATGGGAGATAGGCTCCTGAATGATGGGCCACATGGCTCATGAACCGCATTGGTTCTCAAGGCTACTTCCCTAGTCCCTACTGCCATCTATTTGGACCCTAATATAAGCAGGCCAAACAATTGCTCTGCTGTTGTTGTTGTTTTTAACACAGCCTAGATCATAGCCAAAATAGAACAAAAAAACAACATCAACAGTACAAGTTAAATGAAAACAATCATGGCATGATGCAACTGTTTTCTGTGATTATTTTACTCACCCGTGCTCTGAGACACAGAATGAGTTGAGCTCTATGTCTTCTGGAGAGCAGCTCAGGGACAACGTCTGTCACCGTGGACACAAACTCTTCCAGGACGCCATAATCGGACACCACTTTGCGCTGGACAGTCTGCCAGATGGCTGCCGAGACCAGCCGCAGTGGAGACACCAAGAGACGCAGACAGGAGAGAGGAAGGGGGGGACCTGCAGGCAAAGTCATTTTCATCATCTTATTTACAGTGAAGAGGTAAACGTTAGCAATACGCTCTTATGTGACGTCTCAAGGATGTGAGCTTGTTTTACAGAGGTTATGCTTGCAGTATCAGATTAGTCATGGTAAATTACACCCAGTGATGTAAAAAAGTACTCAAATGTTTTACTTAAGTAAAAATACCATTACTGCAATGTAGAAATACTCAAATACATTTCTGAAATACTTAAATACTCAATTTACTTGAGTAAAAGTACAAAAGTATTGGTATCAAAATATAATTCAAGTAGAAAAGTAAAAGTACTCATTACGCAGAATGTCCCATTTCACAAGTTTTCAAATGTATAAAATGTATAATAATCTTTTGAAAATATCAGGTTTTATTGTCAAATGGCCGAAATGTATATAGGGCTGAAAAGAAGAAACTACAAAGTAACTAGTAACTAAAGTTTTCAATTAATTGTAGTGGAGTAAAAGTACAATATTTGCCTCCTGAGATGTAGTGGTGTAGAAGTAAAAGTACTGATAATTGGAAACACTCATCCAGTAAAGTAAAGATTCCTCAAAAGTGTACTTAAGTTCAGTACTTGAGTAAATGTACTTTACTTTACTTTAAATTACACCACACAATATACAATCTGATCGAGATTCGCATGGGGTCCCATACTGTTTTTCACTGTGAGAATACATTTAAATACCAACTAATTGTCAGTTTTCACTCACCATTTCCATTTGAAATAGGCTCCATCCTGTAAATCCAGCTACAACATAGTATAGTGGTCAAAAATGAACAGATTTGAGGTGTTAGGAGTGAATGTTTACTTGTATGGCGATGGTGGTTAATAATGTTGCCAGGTTTTACGAAAGAAATAAGCATCCAGGTCTATGAAAACAAGCCCAAAAGAAGCGACTACTAGGCTATGACTATGACATGAGCCCTTTAAACCTTTACATTTTGGCTATTTAAAAATATCCAATCTACAAGCTCACGCGTTGTGAGCTTGTAGATCTGCTATTTTCAAAAGAATCTTGAAGAAAATGTGAAAATTTTGAAATAGTTTTGAAACATTTTAACAACACAAATCTTGTATGGGGGGGGTCCCTACTAGGGTTATAGGGCAAATACATATTAATTTGGGGGTCCTTGACATGAAAATATTTGAGAACCACTGTTTTAAACGACATTACGAAACAAGCCCAAATCCACCGCAACCACCAATATTTACATTCACAGAAAAATAAGCCCAAAGTCGCTTATAATAAGCGGACATGGCAACACTGGTGGTTAGGGTGTTCTACAGATTTGAGGCATCCGTGTTGAATTGATTGTTGGTTCCGCTGTAAATCAAACGGTCATATCAACAACAGTCGATGAATCCCAACTCACATAAATGTTTTTATACACAGAGATCATAGCTTGAAGATCGTAACATTTTCTCCTAACATGTTGCAACTGTAAGAATAACACCCCTTGAGCGTGGAACTATAGAACTGCGACAACAATTCCGAGACGAAAGCAGTTTGGTGTAGGACCATTCCGGAAGTCTAGTCTTCTTCTTCTTCTTCTTCTTCTTCTATTGGTTTCCGGCAAAGTGCACTGAAGCATAATGCTGCCCTCCACAGGCCGACGATGGCTCTTATATATTCACATTAGCAGTGGTTCTCAAACGTTTTAATGGCAAGGACCCCCAAATTTGACAAAGGATGAGGCCGCACAGTTTATTTAAAAAGAAACCAACTTTTCGACAGTGAAGTCTTCCTCAGGGTTTTAAAAAGGACCCCCAAATTGACTTATTAGCCCGCAGACCCCCATTTGAAAATATATGCCAGGGACTCCCATAAGAGAAGATTTTTACGCCTCTAGCAGTGATTCTCAACCATTTTAATTTCATGGACCCCCAGTTAATGGCATTTCTATCTCTGGGACCCCAATTTATATTTCAAAATCAATGTTAATTTAACTTTGAGAGTGTACAAATGGAACCAAATGGACCCTTATGGGTCCATCATTTAGCTGGGGACCCCCTGGAACTCCCTCAATGACTCCTGGGCCCCCCCGGGCCCCACTTTGAGAACCACTGCAATGGAGTGAAGATATTTCAGCACTGCTTTGCATAGGCTACAAGTTCTGTTTTGTTCTGTTCTGTCCCAAATATTGACTGCAAAGAAAAGCTTGTAAAGCCCAGATCGGACAACTCCAAAAACAGTTATTGCCGTTCTCTTATATATTTACTGGGAAGTAACGGAGTGTAGCCATATAGGTTGTTCAGCAGGCATACAGTAAGCTCATTTGTTTATGCCATTTTTGCAGTCAACTATAGGGTTACACTTCCCAGGTGTGGTGCAGCATTTAAGACTAGAAAAGCCTGGAAGTGTCACATAACACCACAAACCTGCAAGGTGCAACGCACAAAGCCTGGCATGCAACCAACGCAAAGCCACAAATGCATGGAATGTGGCAAAGAATTTGGGCGAAGGTCAACTCCTGGAGCACACAAACTCACCCACAATCCACTCTACTGTTCAGAGTGCGGGAAAGTTTGTCCAGACACCCAGACGTTAGCTGTGCACAACGTCATGCACAAGCTTGTCACATGCACAATGTCCAGCAAGACTTTCAACGTGATACGTTTCCTCATCAAACACTACAATGACGTCCATCAGTTCAATGGACCACATATCTGCATGCACTGTTCAGTGAATTAGGAGCTCTGATCAGACACACATGGGGATCCTTCCATCAGCTTACCTTGTCACAAACTCGGAAGCAGAATGTGACATTGTGAATAAGATAGTTTAATGAACAGTTGTCAGTGTCGGTAAGATGGTATCTTAACTTTGTACATTATTGTCAGCTGGATGGATTTCATAATATTATTGTAACCACAGAATCAGAGGCAAGTGTTTCCCATAAAATCTTTATTTGTGGTGGCAATATCATGCAAAAGCTTGGCTTAAAAAAAAAGGGAAATTCTGGAATGGTCTGCATGAAAACAAATAAAGGCAGATATGTCTGGATAACTATTCTTGAATCCAATACAACAGTGTCTGTAGGGTCCTGCTCAGCTCTCGTTCCAACATGGGTATATTTTGAGCTTAAAATTATGCACATCATTTAGACAATTCTTACAGACATTGTTTATCAGAAAGAAAAAATAAATCACATCTGCAACTAAGGAAAAAAAAATCAAATAGCTCATTTCAATTCTGTAGTGACAGTCCAACCACACACACACACACACACACACACACACACACACACACACACACACACAATGGATTTGCTAGTTTCAAACATTTAGAGTTGCTTTTTGAAAGTATAATTGCTGATGGATGGTACACTTCCAACCCATGGCAATAAGATAATTCCACTGCGTGAAGTCATGGGGTATTCAAATGAAAGCATTCTTTTTACAGCAATGAAGGTGAAGGACCACCTTTTCAATCCTTTGATTTGACTTTTACCACCTCTCAAATGAAATGTTTTGCAGCCCTAATGCCTGACTTATACTTAAGATGCGTGCCATGTCGTGCACTGAAAAACTGTTCATTGTACATTTACGTTGATAATGGATTGAGGTTGTAAATGAGCTATTTGTGGTGAATGACACCGGCGTGCAACCAAGTATAAATCTGGCTTAATTGTAACCATTTCATACTAATGAATGAATGCATTTCTTTGGAGGTAACAACATAAAAACATATTTAACTTCAGGGTTATTTTCAATATACAGCAAAAGAGTGTGAAGTAATGGCATTTGTCAAATGTATGCTCTGACAAGAGTATCCTAGATCCTGGAGTTAGCCTCTTTTACACAGGAATGTCAATGTACACAGGTTCAGAATACGGGAATGGGGTGGGACAAAAGATGATAAGTTTGCCAGCCAACGCTGGGGGATCAACATATCCCCTTCAATTTGATTCAGGAAAACAATGTGCATTTATTTAGATTGCAAATACTATTATAAACGGTTGAATCAGTAATATCCCACCACAACAAGTCCGCTCCAATATCATACACTGCCAAATCATAGGCATTTTTTTATATTTTCAGCTCTTAATCACTAATGAGTGTCAAATCACACTTTTCAACGTAGAAAACCTCTCACTTTTTCTTCCTTTATACAGAGTAATAAAAAAAGTTAAGGCAAGATGCATCAAACAGAAATCCAAAGGCCATGGGATGGCCTCTGCAGGTGTGTCCTGATTCCAACACGTTTGATCAGAAGAAGGTCTAGGACCTACTGTTAGCAGCTCCCTTTCGCTATCTGTCTCAGGCATCTTACACTGGCAGGGGGGGTGGTGGAGTAGGGTCGCGGGGAGGCAACAGTGTCCTGTGCTAACCCCGGTCCCCCCTCTTCGAGTCTGCCAAATCGCTTCTCTTTGGCACTTAGGCTGGCAGACTCAGCTTCTTTCCTTTCAGCACTGAAAATGAAGACGGTCATGTTTAACACCTCTTTCCAAGACAGGTGGTAACACTAACATAACAATAACAACCAAATAATACACACACACACACAGGCCTGAGGATTTACACACATAATGAAATGCAGAGCAGGGGTTAAGTGCCTGGTTAGGCTTCAGGCTAATAATATACTGTAGGTATGATCCGGAGACAACATTACTACTGTATGCTGGGAGTTGCACTTTGGCATCCTATGAGGTCAAGGTTCATATAACACAACAGCTCTGATGGCGTAAGGCTACCTCGGTATTGATATTGTGGGGAAGACTATTGGTCCTTTCACAATATTTACACAATTAGAATTTTTATAAATAATCATCCGTAATGCCTATATAATAACTAAGTGGTTAATAATAGAACAGCTAGAACAGGCAGGTGAGGTAAGTTCAGAAAATTACATCACTTTACTGTAATGCAGCCTTTAGAGCTAGGAAAAGACAACACATCCCAATACAATATCTAAAATCCCATATGATATCTAGTCATACTGGAAATATGAGTGGATCAAAACTACAGGTAAAGAATTGCTGGTACAAGATAATAATAGGGCTGCAACTATTGATTATTCTACCGATTTCTTTTTTGATTCATCGAGAAGCGTTTAATTATTATTATTTTTTATATATTTCTCAAAATGTTATATATCAACAAATTAACCACTAAATCACTAGTCTTATATTATACTTCGTCACACAACAGTGTAGTGATAAAACAATTTGAAACTAGCAGATCTGCAAGCTCACAACACGTTGATGGAATGCATTGTGAGCTTTTAGATCGGCTATTTTCATACTACTCAAAGACAATGTACAAGAGCAAATTAAAACTTCTTGGCAGTAACCAGTTCTATTCAAAAACATAAATGATATGGTGGAATGAAATACTTTATACTTCATAAATACAAGTACATTATTTGATACAGGTAAGGTAACCACTAAAGGAAGATGCCTCAGATTTTCCTAAAAATCCTATTGTTCTGATGTTAGGTTATAAATAAGTGTTGCATAAAAATACCCTATGTCTTCTGAGTATTTCTCCACAAAATATGTTCATCCGTACGCTTGATGACACGAAACACATTTACACAAATACATAGAAACCATAGGTTATTTTTTACACTATGATCTCCTCACCTCAGAACAATGGGATTGCCATTGGCAAGAGACAACTGAATACATTACTGTCATGTGCTTGTAACGGAAAGGAAATGACTCACCTTTTGTTACATACAAATAGAAGAAGTCGCAGTAGAGAATAGTCTGCACTACCCCAGCAACGATAGCAATCATGTCGAAGAATCCCTCAAAGTAGAAGCGCCATATCCAGTTGATGAGGTAAAGGGCTCTGTAGAGTCCAAGGAAGAACAGGTAGTGGGTGGTGATGGTCTCAGCCTCACCGGTCTTGCTGATCATGAAGAGCTGAGGTAAGATGGCCACCGACTCAAGGTAGATGGAGAAGGTCCACAGGATCTGAGGGGACGACAAAAACAGAGGGAATGATGGAGTTGTTTGGTGGAAGAGACAAGTCAGTTTCAGAGTAGTTACATTTTTGAAAATAATTGTCGAAAATAGCAAAAGTAGGGGATGAACGTACAAGCTCACAACACGTCGCATCAAAACGTGTTGTGAGCTTGTAGATCAGCTAATTTAGCTTAGTAAAGGCAGCTGCAAACTGAAACAGAGTTAGACCCTAGGACAAACATAAGAATTCGCAATATATTTGTATGAGATAGGAGACCTGAATCACTGCTAGATTTCTTACCTCCAGGGGAGAAAAGTCATGGTTAACAAGGAAAGCCAAGCCTCCAACTGGGACAACCAGGAACTCCACTCTGAATGTGTCATGGTTGCCATCATACGTTGCCTTGAACTTCGCATAAATCAGGTAAACGGTGGCGTACGCACATCCGATGTAGATGATCTGTGTAACACAGAAGTTTTATCATAAACTGCTCATGGTGTGTACTGGTCGGACAAACTAAATATCAAGCAAGCAGCTCTGTTGGTCAAGATCCAGCTGCAACAGTCTGCATTACATATAGACATTTTACACCCTGATACACTTAAGTTAAGGTAGATTGTCTTTTTTCCCCCCCAACATCATCCATATAATATATGGTGGGTCCTCACTAATGTTCACTAGGGAACGGTGCCATTTCTGTCTATTCGGTGTTTGTCTCAGAGTAGGACTGTGGATGGTTTTAAAATGTGCCTAGATTTCAAACTTTTTCTCCAAAGAAAAGATTTGCACACATTTTTAAAAATGGCAGATCTACAAGCTCATAGCACAGCACGAAGTGACACGCTATGAGCTTGTATATCTGCTATTTTTGAAAACGTGACACACACACACTCATATACATATAAAATCTAAAATGACACAGATGCTTTCCCGGTTTTAATGGGTTAAATTGATGCAAGAACAATGGTTTCTATTTCAGCATGCTAACTTTCCAGGAAGAGAAAGGCTGTAGTTTCCATTAGCTTGTAATCCCCACCAATCATTTCATTGGTAGGAAGGTTTCTGAACTGTCCACAACCCACCTCTGAGACACAGAGCGAGTACACGGATAATGGTGCCATCTTATAAAGAGCATTAGCGAGGAGGACCAATAACAGGTATAGGAAGATAAGGTTGTAAACGTGTGAACTGTTCCTTTAACTACTCCTGTTACACCTTTGATAAACAAAGGTGTGTCTAGCTGGCACACCATTGTCTTAAAAGTGTGTGCGTAGTACAAACGCAAACAAGAGCTTCCAGGTACTTCTGGATATGATGATGAGGGCCAGAGGAAGGCTGTGTGTGTTCCTCACCTTCATGCTGGTGTTGTAGAGGGAAATGAAGGAAGTGAGCAGGTCCAGGTAGCGAGTGGTGAACACCAGAGCGAACAGGATCTGACTCTTCCCAGAAATACCTGTCAAGACAAGATAGAAAGGCTGTTTAATTGCGTCCTTTAGTTTAGATCAGAAGTTCGCAACCTTTTCTGGATCAGGGTCCCACATGAAAATATCGAAAAACATGTCACGGCCCACCCATCTGACCACTTAACAACGTGTTAAGTTTAGGAATAAGGTTAGGTTTAGGCATAGTTTTACTGAGGTTACGTTTAGGAATACCTGGTGGTGAGAGTTCCGAGGTCACCGGATTTGACCCGGGGGGCGAGCGCGTTTTAGGACGAGCGTTCTTGTATTCTTTGAGGGCCCTCTTGCAATATCCTCACGGCTCCCGGCCCACAGGTTGGGAATCGCTGCTTTAGATCAGAGGTCTTCAACAGGGGGTCCGGGACCCCTAGGGGGTCCTCAGAGCTACTATAGGGGGTCCGCCTTGGTGTGAGAGGATTTATTTTTTATTTTTTACATTAACCACTTGAACCCTGGCATCCCTATTCTGAGGGGAACATTAGCCGAAAATAGCAGATCTACAAGCTCACAACGCCTCGCAGCTTGTAGATCGGCTATTGATGAGCTTGTAGATCGGCTATTTTTGGCAAAGAGGTAGAGGGAAAAAAGAGGGGAAAAAAGTGTCATCTGAAACACAATTTTATACAATAAAGTGGGGGTCCCTGCTTCATCTCTCTCTCAGCTAGGGGGTCCTTGGGCAAATTGCATGTATTCATTCTACAGCACCTGATTCAGTTCCCATGCCCCAAATACCGTTACCAAGGCCAAGACTGCCCGAGTCCAATGCAACACCATTATTCAAGCCCTGTGCGATGCGACCTATGGTATTGGTAAGATTTGCAGTGGCCAATTGTTACTTTGTCTTCCAAATGAGCAGCACCTGCAGTCTAACATTATCATTTCAAGCACAGACAGACAGACACACACACAGCACAGCAGCCCTTTAGAATGGCCATCTATGTACTGTATCTTGGCCTGCAACCACTGACAAGTGAAAACAAGCAATCCTCACACACCCAGAAAAGGAGGTGCAGAGTTGCAGAGAGCTGTCACACCTACTTCTGGTACAGATCATCCCAATTCCCAAATGACTATGGCCCACTCATTAAGACTATGGAGGTGATGGATGGTTGAACCAGTTAAGTTCACGTCATATTTACCTTTAAACCGTGCTGTACATCATAATAACAATGATACAACTCAAGTGTTGTTGACTGCACATCGTTCACATAACTGCACCATAACTTTAATCCTTATGAAACAGGACACATGAATGAATGAAGCATAGCCACGCTGTGAAGACGCGTCCTTGCACACAAGGGCAAAAAAGGGAAACCCAAGATTCGCTTTGCATCTGCAACAACAGCTCAATCAATAAGGGATAGTTTTACTAATTGGATGATAAGAGGCTGGCAGGGGGGGGGCGCAACGTCAAAGGTCACGCCGGGCCGAGCTGGATGACCTCGGCTGGAAACCGTCCCGGGTCATCATCACAGGCAACGTTATGTTAAGTCCCATCATGCACAGTCTGCGTGCGTGCCGACAATAGACGATCTACAAGCTCACAGCGGCAAGCATTAGCTTGCTAGCCGAGAAGCTAGCTGCAGCAGAGCTACTGGTTAGCAGGGTAGCCGGAATACTCGCCCCAAAACACGCTCGCCCCCATTTCTTTCGCGGACCAGTGGTTCTTGCATTTGGTTTTTACTGAAGATAAGGTTAGAATTACGTTTAGGGTTAGGCATAGTTTAACTAAGCTTAAGTTTATCTATAAGGTTAGGTTTTGCCACCGTTTTACTGAGGTTCCGTTTAGGAATAAGGTTAGGGTGGTTAGCCTTAGGCAGCCGCATAGTTTACTGAGGTTACGTTTAGCAATATCAGGTGAATACCACCGAATTGCCCCGGGGCGACTGTGTTTTGGGGCGAGCATTTTGGTATTCGTTAGCAGTGTTCATGTACCGCATCATAACAGCATTGTATCGCTAAGTTGCCGGGGTAAGCCACACCGTTTCTAGACAAATATACACAGTATGCGTGTGTGAACAAGATCCACAATTTAACATCTCATGGTTGGATCCTCACCAGCACAGGATCTGGTCTTCCATATCTTCAGCAGCAGGATGATGATGGCTGCTAGATGGGACAGATCACCGGTCAGCCTGAAGACGTTCATGTCGCTGCTTGTTGCAGGATGCACACGCAAAACCCTCTGCAAAATGCAAACCGATTTCACTCCCCGTCGGAAATGCCTGATATTCGGCTCCCTGCCGCCGATGTAACCAGTTTGTGATAATAGTGCTACGGTGCTGACTGTCAACAGACACCAGTTCTATGTATAGATAGATGATGATGGGGGAAAATGGCGAAGTGCTGCGCGACGTGGCCCGGGGACGTGGCCAACAACGATAGCGGCGGCACCCGATGCAAGCAGCGTTGCCAGGTTTTGGGAGAGAAACAAGCAACCAGGCCAATGAAAACAAGCCCAAAAAGAAGCGAATAGTCTACATCATGGGCCCTTTAAACCTATATACATTTAGCCTGAAAACCAGACAAATCTGCCAGTGGAAACATATACATCACCTATTTGAAAATAGCCGATCTACAAGCTCACAACTTCGCGTTGTGAGCTTGTATTTGCCATTTAAAAAAAAAAAAGTGGAATATTTGGAAGATTTTTTTTAAACGTTCTAGTAGGGGGCTCCCTGGTACAAAACATTTTCAGATGGGGGTTAGGTTAGGGGGACAAATACATATTAATTTGGGGGTCCATGACATGAAAATGTTGAAGAACCACTGGTTAAAATAAATTAAAAATTGTGAAGCAAGACCCAAAAAAGCAGCTACAATTTACTTTAGAAACGAGCCTAAAAAACCCGCAACCAACCAATATTTACAAGCAACTTTACATAAAAAGAAGCCCACGGTCGCTTATAATAAGTGGACATGGCAACACTGCAACAGCCGCCTGTCAGAGGCGGGGCCGTCATGATCAAAACTAGAGCTCCAGGCATTCAGGCAACTCCTCCAGCTGATGGGGATTCAAATACCGGTAGACAAGCATGCCTATAGATCCTTTCAACTGGTTACACGTCATCTTTAATAAAACCCCATGAAACAACCGCGCAAACGTTTTTTTTGTTCTTTTATTCTTGTACCTTTCAATAAAAACATGACATTAAATGTGGCACTTTTTTCTTTAAATAAACCTTTGTACAATAACATCCCAAATGATCACTTAAAATAACAAATGTTTTATATCCTCATTGATAAAGTATTAAGAGTTGGTCACATGAAAGTCCAGTTGAGATGGATGAAAGTGGCATAGGCACACAAATGATACAAACTTGTACAAATGAGCTTCTTTAGTACAGTAGCTAAGCTGAAGGAATGAACTAGAACCACCAAAATTGAACACTTGACAAAAACACTTTACAGATAATACAGAACAGACACTTGATCACTCCACAGTCCACAGTGATATGTCTTAGATTAGAAGATTGGATCCTTAGAGTTTTGCATTTGTGGCATTTCATGACTAACCGTCATTCAAAATCTTTTTTTTTGCTTAGAAAACGAGAGGTATCACTGTCATATAATGGTGGCTGGTAAATGTAGGCGCTACCTGAGCTAAGTTCAGACCTGATTCACCAGTACATTTTACATCCATACACTGTTCAATGGAGAGTGGAATTACTTAAAATTGCACAGAGCCTTTCAGGAGCAGCGACCAAACACAAACAACATTTGGTGTAACGCCTGTGCTCAGCTCACTTCATGTAGAATCTATGCAATATCTAAATAATGCAGCCAGATGTGCTCTTGTCGTGAACATCCAGCCTTGTCAGTCCTCTAAAGCTCTGAGAACAAATACGGCATCATCAAGTACATAGTAATCTTTATACATGTCCCCTTCACAGAGGTATGGCAATCGGGTCACAGCCTCCACTTCAAACCCAACCCCTCGGAACACCTCATTGGACAGACTGGTCACTTGCTCCTCCCATGTCTTCCCCTTCACTGCAAGGCGCTCTTTTGGACGCTCCCATTTCCCGCCTGCAAGCAAACACACAAATGGCATATTTTGGTCAACTTCATTACATATTTTCATGACCCATTTTTTTGTGTCCCTACACGGTAAAAAACATTGTACAAAAAAAAGGTAATTTAACCAATAAGAGTCCAGTTGGTTCCATTTGTTCACTTTCAAGAGTTAAATGAACACTCAGGAAATTACTTTGCAGATGTGAATTTACTAGTCGAGTACTAAACAGTTCCATACGCAATAATCTGACTGGTAAAAAATGTAGAGAATACATTATTATGACAACTACAGTCCAGATGACTGAATGAGTGCTGACTGACCTATCTCCACGTAAGGCTGGAAGGGCAGTACAGCGGCCAGGATGACTCGTCCTGTGCCAGGAACAAGGGAACTTCGGATGATCCTAAGGAGGGCCAATGGATCCTCACAGCGGTCCAAAAGATTCAGACAGCTGATCAGATCATACTGGAAGCCCATGTGCTGCCACTCATCAATGCCCAACAGTCTGAAATGGCGAGAGGAGAGACTAGTGAGTTGTTTTTATTCTGCCCCCAAATACTAGTGCCAAGGGTATGTATGAGTATGAGCTCTGGTTAAGGTTAGCCTACAATTCTGCTATTCATCGCTGTCAAAAAGTTCAGTTATTCTCTGAGAACCAAGCAGAGTACTCACTTGTAATTCCTTCTCTGGAGATGCCATTTCATGGGTGGGGACACCTCAGTTGCATAGACCTCTCTAAAATGGGCTCCCATCACACCTGTGACACCTCCGTCCCCAGCCCCCAGGTCCAGAAGTCTCTCTGCCTTCCAGTCTGGGGTGATTCTGAGAAGTCGCTGGAACTGATCCTCAGAGAATACGAACATAGAACCACGGCCTAGAAACCTGACATAAATAGAAGACCGTGTCACCTTGGGTTATATTGTGGGAGGCATAATTTGGAAAGTATGAAGTATGTAATCTGCATAACTGTACCCATTGATGGACGTGCGTGAGACCACAGAGCCGAGGACGGTCGATATAAAAGAGTGATAGAGCTGAGTAAACAACCAGGTGGACTTCTCTACACTCCGCCTGAGAAATGCCTGGGTATCAGAATCCAGGTGACTCTGAACGAACAGTGGCTGTACCGATTCTCCCAGTTGATCAGGAGTACATCGGTACCACTAGGAAGTGGAGAGGAGAGGAGAGGAGAGAGGGAAATATAGCATTACATGTTTATGCTTCACCCAGCTCATTTGAGCTATACATCTAGTGTTTCTTGCATGCTAACTTTTTTTGTAATTGTGCTAAGCCATGCTAGACAATGTATACAGTAAGGGTAATATTAGATCTGACCGCAGCACTCAAGGGCAACAGTGTAAATGTGTTGTTGCACTTAGAATTGATGTTGGATTGTATATTTTGCCAACACAAAAATATCTATATTAATCTAGGTAAAGTTTCAAGTAAAAAAAACTTGCATTAGTAAAGAGGAACACTTAAGACTGATGACGTTTAGGCCATACTCAGAGGCATAATAGTTTCCACCATAAATGCATTCTCAAATCCTACATTACACAGTTAAATCCTCTGTGTTCATTTATCCCATTTATACTGTGTACAATTGTAACCGAATGTGACACTTGCGTATCCATTTGGTTACATGTGTCACTCTTGGAGTTTGACTGCTTATTTATTGAAGAATACTAAGGTTACCTCTTGCAGTGGTGTAGAGTAGCTAAGTACATTTACTCAAGTACTGTGCTTAAGTAACATTTTGAGGTACTTTTACTTGACTGGAATATTTCCAATTTTCAATACATTATACTTCTACTCCACTACATCTCAGAGGCAAATATTGTACTTTAACTCGACTACAATTATTTGACAGCTTTAGTTACTAGTTACTTAGCAGATGTAGATTATTAGCAGATTTAGATTATTATCACAAAACATACATTAACCACTTCAGCCCTATATATATATATATTTCGCCCATTTGAAAATAGCCGATCTAGGCAAGATTTTTAAAACATTTATACATTTGAAAAAATTCTGCACAATGAGTATTTGCTACTTTTGGTACATTTTCAGCAAATTCTGATGCCAATACTTGTGTACTTTTACGCAAGTCAATTTTAACACAGTATTTCTACATTCCAGTATTGATACTTCTACCTAAGAAAAAAAAAGTGTGAGTACTTTTCCCACCACTGTGCTTATCCTTATCTATTGAAGAATACTAAGGTTACCTCTTGTGTTTCCTCCAGAGCCGCCGCGTCGCTCTCGCTCATCATGTTGAGGAAGAGTGACCGAGCCAGGGGGCTGCGAACATACTTGCCCGTCCACATTCTTCTCATGGAGAAGAGAAAGAACACGTAGAACGCCACCCACGCTGCAAAAAGCAACGTTCTCCTCAGCTGTAGATGACACATAGTAATAATAATAATAGTGGACAACAAACTCAGCAGAACAGCTAGAGACAGCTGGTGTGTGTGGAGAAGAAGGCTGGCCGTGAGACTGATTGAATGACAGACTGACCACAGCAGTGACCAGTGGAGAAGATATACCAGGGAGATGTAAGCTTAGATGATTCAGGTAATGGTATCCAATTGTAAAAGAACACGCAAAGAAAAGCCTTCTTCGGCTTCAAATGCGACAAATAAACAAACCTGAGGGTGTGGTGGGCGTTAGGGGTCCTCATGCTATTTACTCTGCATCTTAATTTGCTGAGTAAAATGAGTTTTAATTGATTTTTGCTGCTGCCCACCCAGGTGGTCTCTGTGTAGACGCTACTGCCCACTAAGCATATTTACAACTTTAACATCATATAGGCCGGAGGGACGAGTGTGCTGTGATTGGCTAGTTGCTTGTTGGCAACGTGAGGATCCCAAGTCCCATCTAAAAAATACCTAAAAATTGGACAGTACATACATTTACTTAGTTACTTTACACCACTGCCAACATCCATTACAAAGCCAAATGTGTGTATGCTGGGTGTAATTGTCTGAAATCGGCAATTAAAATATAAATATGAATTTACATTGTCCAATTTGGTATTATCATAATAGAATGGACTTTTGTCTTGTCCTCGCTTCAGCGGTTGCCTGACAACCAACTAGCCAATCACAACGTGACAATCCCTCCGAGCTATGGGTTGACAGTTCTTCTTCCGCCGCATGTACTCTGCACTTCCTTCCTGTGCCACCTCAAAATATGTCCGAAAGTATCCGTCACCGTCAGCAGTGTTGCCATGTCTTTTTATTATAAGTGACTTTGGGCTTGTTTTTCGGTAAAGTTGCTTGTAAATATTGTTTAAACAGTGTTTCTCAAAAATGTTCAAGTCAAGGACCCCCAAATTAATATGTATTTGTCTGCGGACCTCCATCTGAAAATATTTTATGACAGGGAAAAAACATTCCACATTTTTCAAAATGTCTTCAAGATTTTTTTGAAAATAAGGGCGAAAGGCTCGCTTCATCGGAGCTTGTTTTCATAGACCTGGTTGCTTATTTCTCTCGCAGAACCTGGCAACACTGGTCAGTGCAGCGATGTTTGGCTTGAATGCTGCAATAATAGCATCGTATATTATTATTCTTATTACTCGTGACAGAACACATTTGAAGTTGAAAATATGCAACATATTACTGGGCATAAAGGTAACAAACGTGTGCGTCATTGTGTACAGTTATTGTGTTACTCACTGGCTGTCAAGTGACGTTATAAGCGCCATATGGCGTCGTTTCATAACCTCTGAAAAACTGCAGTAGGCTACGTTCTGCTGAAAGCAGTGATGGCGGATAGTTGTTGTTTAAAGTTTCAATGGTGAATTGCCAGCTATTGTAGTACTACATGGTTTAATAGAAAAAGCATCGTTATGGTATTTAGGTTTTGTTTAGTTTCTCAATGCATATGTAAGTTTTATCATTTTGCATAATGATTAGCGCAGGGCGCAGGCATGATGCATGCTAGTGATGCCCCAAACGTGTCCATCGCTACCTCCTCTCCATCAATCTTCTCTCTTCATACCACACACACACACACACACACACACACACACACACACACACACACACACACACACACACACATCTCATATTGTACTTTTTACTCCACCACAATTATTTGAAAACCTTATTTACTAATTACTTTTTAGATTGTTATTGTTAGTGCAAAACATGCATTAACCACTGTATCACTATATACTTAGGATATTTGAAAATCTGTATAATGATTACTTTTACTTTTAAATTTAAGTAAATCTGAGTACTTTTTCCACCACTGCGTAACTGTGTCTATAATCTACTATAATGAAGATATAGTACATATATTATGTTGTCTGAAAATGTTAAGTGTCTTGAGACAACTTGTGATTTGACACTTTAATAACATTGAATTGAATTGAATGTGTAGGTTATAGACATCAGTTATAAGTTGTTATCCACATCCCATTGAAATCTATTATGCATTATAAAAAAATAATAAATAAAATCTCCTAGAATGATGTTAAAGCATCAATGCTTGTGTTTTCCCAGATCCCCCCCTCTCTCTTCCCTGTCTGCGTCTCCTGGTGCCACCACTGCGGCTGGTGTCGGCAGCAATGTGGCACACTGTCCAGCACAGACTTGTCGCCAAATATGGGCTGCTGGATGACATTGTTACACTCATGACTGAGATTGTTCCTGAACTACTTAACCATAGACAGAGGACCTTGCTAAGTCTTGGCCTTCGCACACAGGTACTTTGTGAGAAAGAATGGACTATGGAATAGTATTTCAAAATAAAGTATTACTGTCGGCAGTGGACAGTATATTTAATTGTCAGATATTACATTTATATCAATAACTTAATTATCAATAACAATTGGAGATATTTAAAATAGGATTTTACTTTTATCTTTCAATGATGTAATTGAAAATAATTAAAATAATCTCTCTGTCTCTCTGTTGCTATTTTGTGTAACCTGCCCTGTGCCGCTCAGAAGTCTGATTTCTGTAAATAAATAAATGCAGCTTCCAACCACACTGTTGAATTGTGTACACACCATATCGTCCATAAACATTGGTCATATCCCCATATTTCCCAGCACTATTGCAATCTAAGCACAGAATCACTTGAGGCACAGGAGGTAAGTGTGTCAGCACTTGAAAATGTGAAATGATGTATTTTCTCATTTCACTTTCTTTGGTTTCAGCTGATCCTTGAGTTGTGTTACCAAGAGCCAACGATAGACCCACAAATAATTCAGCCACATTTGGACAGATTGCAGACACTCACTTCATTATGGAATGCAGAGGTGTGTTTTACCATGTTACTGATACCTAATGAGTACTAACATGAAATGGGTACAGGGCCTAACAGACTTGTGAAATGCAATATGTTTCAGACAAATGATACAGAGCATGGATTGTACGGATCAGACATTTTGGGGCTTATTGAAATGTTAATGAAAGACCAGGATGAGAGGCAGCAGTTCTTCCAGGTTAGAGTGTCTGTCTTTGTGACTTAAACATGTATGTTTACTTACATTTTCAAATGAAGACCACTTAGAGTTGACATGGATCAAATGCTCATTTTCAGGATGTTTTTCCAGTGAAATTTGGACCCAAGTATGATGAAGCCATTCAGATGCTTGTGTGGAAATTCCTGTCCCAGCTTGAGAAGTTGCTTACTGTCCCAAATTGTCAACAGGTAGTACAAGAGCAGTTCATAATACAATTAAGAGAGTTTTCACTAAACAGATGTATAGTACTGAAATTAACAAACTTCGTCTTAACGAACGATCATCAACAAGTAAAAGGAAAAAAAAAGAAAATGAGTGAAGTTTTCACAAAAATGACATGCCCAAAATAGGGATGCCAGGGTTATTTAATGTGGCTAATGTCTTTGCACTCTTTCCAGGTTAAGTGTATGCTAAACGAAGTTCCTTCTGTTCTGGAGGAATGCATGGAGTCCTTGTCACAAGCTCAGGAGCTTAAATCTCTTCTAGCTTATCAAAAAGACCTCTGTCAACTCGATGACAATGGTAAATATATTAACATTTGAAATGGCTAAGCTAATTGTATCTGATCTTTGATCAGCTTATGAATTGTATTTTAGAAGTTCATGACAAGATGGTTCTGGGGAGCGCATTGATTTGATATTAACTGATTGGAGAGAGAGAAAGTGTGTGTGTGTGTGTGTGTGTGTGTGTGTGTGTGTGTGTGTGTGTGTGTGTGTGTGTGTGTGTGTGTGTGTGTGTGTGTGTGTGTGTGTGTGTGTGTGTGTGTGTGGGGGGGGGGGGGGGGGGGGGGGCGAAGCTCCAAATTTACACTGTGGTGCAAGCCTTCTGGAAACTGACTACTCTATTATTAATTCTTGGTCTTTTGATTTTTCTTTAGAGAATCTGACTGCTGGTGAGAGTATCTGTACAGCTCTCAGTCTCCCCCCTATGGAAACTGTCTCAACTGCACATGAAGAGACGGTATTAAAAGCAAATGTATTGACTGATTTCATGGACTCGTTCAGCAAAGAATTTATAGTTGAATCTGCAGCGCTGGAAAAAGAGTCAGTAGTCGCAGGATTGGCAACTGAAGAAAAAGAAGAAGAAAGACATACAGTACCCAAGAATTTTGAGAATCAGTCCTCTCTTATTAGTGATGAGACAGTAGAAGAGCAATTGGCTTGCACCATTCAACATTTTGGGTCTTTGAACAGTGATAATGTGGAATCAGACTCTTGTGCTGTTGAGGTTCAAGTTGGTTATAATGTTGAAATAACTGCTGAGGGGATAGGGCTCACAGAGAACAAGGCTTCTGCTGAAAGTGTGCCCACAGTGATGGAAACTAGAGAAGCGGACATAACGGCTTTCAACAATTATTCCAATAGCTGTGGATCAAGCTCCGTTCAGGTGGAAAAGTGCACACAAAAAGGAAGTGATGTCATTAACAGTGGGCAAATGAAAAACATTGTGACATCTAATATGATCCTATCTCCCATACTGTATACACCAACTGTGCAAGTGCTGAGGCTCGAGCCAATAATTGCAGCGTCCCCACGGCCAGTCAGGCAAAATAGAGGTCTGAATATGAAAGCAATATTAATGGTAACATCTGAGAATGAGCAGTCAAAAAGCAGTCCCCAAGACTCATCAATAAGCAAGACTTGCCCTACATGTGGAAAGACGTACAGCCGAGCCTCGGATATGCGGCGGCACCAGAGGACCCACACAGGGGAGAGACCATTCCAGTGCCCACAGTGTAAGAAACTATTTCAGTACCAGTATGACTTGAAAAGACATGAGTTAAATGTTTGCCAAATCGCAGTGCTACAGGTTGAGAAGATACCCAAGACGGCCGAGGGGAAAATCCCAAACCTGAGCCAGGGTGAAGTTATTGACCCTGTCATTGGGCTCTATCAATGCAGCAATTGTGACAGTATTTTCAAAAGTGCACAAAGGTTGAGGACTCATGAAAAAGCATGTCGGATGAGTCAGCGACAGGGGGAGTGTGTTTCTGAAGAGGGAGTTCCTCCAACCATGGAGCAGAAGGACCCGTGGCCACTCGGCCACACTGGCCAATTGACGGACACAAAAGAACTGAATCCATCACTGCTTGAGAACAAAAATGATGTCACTGCACACAAGGAAAACCCCGCTGAAGGAGAGGAACCTGAGGTCACTGCCAGGACTCCTCATGGAAAAACTAGCAAGAGACCTCATGAATGTAAACTCTGTAGCAAAACATTTGCTTATCCATCCCTTATGTTCAAACATATGGAGACCCACTCAGAGGAGCGTGCTCATCATTGCAGTGCTTGTAATAAAGCTTACAAGTGTACCGCTAGTTTGAAGAGGCATTCAGAAGGATGCAAGGGCTCCTCTGTGAATTTTGACAAAGAAGACCAACAGATGACCAACAAATTGTTTAGAGCAAGTAAAGCTCCAACTGCCAATGAGCTTGTTGAGTCCTCATCACAGGAGAGTATTAGCTGTGCACATCGAGAGCCTAACATACCAGGAACCACCAAGCTAAACGAAATGAATGGCGTGACATCGTGTAGCCTTTGTGGAGCAGCAGTAACTGGGAGCATGAAATGTCACATGAGATCGCATTGCTACCCCTGTCCTTATTGTGAGGTAAAGTTCAAGTTCAATGATTTGAGGAGGCACATAACTGCATGTAATGCAAAGACCAACGATCATAGACAGGCTGAGGCTCTTAAAGAGTTCAGGAGGCTGCTTAGGAAATGCAAAGTTAGGGATAATCCACTTTACTGTGCAGAATGTAATAGATCATTCCCAGACATGGCACGCTTTCAAACACACAATCTGAGGCACAAGCCACGTTCATGCACCAAGTGTGATGAGACTTTCAGTGATTTCAAAGGCCTCAACCAACACTATGTGGATGCACATGACTTCAGCGGTCCGTTCCCCTGCTCATTTTGCGAGCGTAGTTACACAGACCTCAGGGGCCTGATCAGACACGAGAGGGTTCACACAGGTGACCTTCCATTCCAATGCCCGAAGTGTCCAAAAGCATTCAGTTATGCATCAGCATTGAAACTACATGACAGGACTCACACGAAGGAGGCCCCGTACCTTTGCTGGGATTGTGGAAAGGGCTGCAAGTCCAACGCAGCCTTGAGGATTCACAGGCTGTGTTGTCACAGCAGCACACAGGAGAAATGTTTCTCTTGTGAACATTGCGGTAAAGCCTATGCACTCAAAAGAAGCTTAGACCTCCATGTGGCTAAAATACATGCCGGAGTGCGATATCCATGCTCACACTGTGGTAAACTGTTCAGAAGTTCCAGCTCTTTGACAAGACATGATTTGACACACACGCAGGAAAGGCCTTATTCATGCAAGGAATGCGGTAAGAGTTTCCGGTCAACATCAGAGCTGAAAATACATGTGCGTTATCATACTGGGGAGAGACCATTTACGTGCCAGGAATGTGGGAAGGGGTTTGTTCAGTCTTATTACCTCACAGCCCACATGAGAATGCACACAGGGGAGAAACCATATAAATGCAACACCTGTGACAAATATTTTAAAAGTGGTGGGATTCTAAAAAGACACCAGATGACCCATACAGGAGAGAAGCCTTACAAATGTTCCATCTGTGAAAGGGCTTTCAGTAGGCCTGAGTTGGTGAAGGTCCATGTGAAAAAATCCCACTAAATGTGTGAACCTAACCCCTGAATGTAAGACTAACATTTAGTTTTTCACCATCAATAAAGAGTGGTTTAGCATAAGTTTATCTGATTTTGTAAACACACCAAGCCCATTTAGTTACATCACTGACTTATGTATATAGTATTTATGTTCTTGCACCTTAATCTTCAGACCTTTCAACTCTATTGTCATATATCATATTTTAATCACATAAAGATTGCAAAATGTGGTTGTAGCAAGGTGTCCCATGATATATATTTCTCAGACCGATCAGAGTCAGTTCTTTCTTTAGACAGTATTGCCTTATTAACATGTGAGGAAATATGTTTCAGTGAAGATTTAGGGGAAATGACAATTATTATGAGAAAAGTTATAAATCTTGTCAATCTAGGCTACATGCACAAACTTTTTAATCAACTAATAAAAATATCATTTGCAATTCTCTACCAGTAGATGTCATCAAAGAACTATTGTTTTATGTTCCACAGACACAGTAACCACAACAACAGGCATTTGAAACGTATCATTCACCGCACACTGCTTTCATCACTTAATTTCTCCGTGAATTATTTATCGTCCGCAGTAATTTGATGAGTGTGACATCTGTTTTCTGTTTGTTGAACCTTGCATTACTTAATTAACCATTTAGTTGAGCCAGTGTTTTGATGACTGGCTGCCTGGGATTGGTGAAGGAGGAGCCTTTTCGCGCACTTGAGCTGTCAAACTCCGCGCTGCGCGCAGTCAGTGGAGTCACTGGAGTGTCTCATTTACAGCACAACGAAGGAACCGAGAGGATGTTTTCGTATTATCAGACACATTAACAATACATTTACTTTTTTTTTTAAATACAGTAGGCCTATATGCAAATTGTGAGCTGTGACTTTCCCAAGCTATCTGGTCTGACTAACGAGCACAGGATCTTCGGAGTAACGTGTGGTGTGAGTGCTGCTCAACTTGTATTGCAGCAGCACATGCATCTGTCAACGCCTTGCTCACATTGTCCACAACAGGTGAGACTCACTGGACCTCATTTATTATTCTTTGTATAAGTAGGCTACTTATCCTAAACTGTAAATGGGACATAGACCACTGTTTCCCAAACAGTGGGTCGGGAGTCGGGACCCATTTGTGTCATTTGTGGGTCACGGACAAATGGTTGTGAGTGAAATTTCCTACTTGTTTTTTAATTATTATTTCAAAAGATTTGTTTTTTTTTACAAAAAAAATCCCTAAAACAAAATCTAAAATGTTCATGAATTAAAAACAATTAAACACGTTTTCATTGAAAATAAATCTAAGAAAGTCCATACATTTGAAGAAATAACTTTTAATAAGTAGTGAAAATAGCCGATCTCCAAGCTCACAACGCGTCGACGATAGGCTATTTTCACTAGTTTGGGTCTCGGGGAGACATTTAAGTTTCTATTTTGGGTCTCGAGCTAAAAAAGTTTTGGAACTACTGGGATAGATAGGCTATGTGTGTCTGGTGGTAGCTTTTAAAGGCAGACTGGACAGAATGGTTTTGGATGAATCTAATAGCAAACCAATTACTGTGATTCGGTTCCGGTGCGTAACTGATTACAGTTGAACCTATATCCATGGTTTAAACTCAGAGACCAGTGCCCGTATGGAACTGAAAGTGATTTTGAGATCGACCTACCCACTGTGTTTACATTGCACTGTACAAGTCACTATTAATCTATTAACATGTATTTACCTATTCGTGTAGGAAATGTGGCACTGATTCTAGGAGGGATTAGGCAAGTTTTTTTTGTTTTGTTTTTACACTTAAGCGTAAGACCAATGGCACGAAAATCCAAACTGGACCCCTGCCCAGTTGGCTATTGCCATGGACTATAAGAGAGACAGATTCAGGTTAACAAGTCAATTCTGGGGCAATATATCTGACACCAAATTTGGCATGTGTCATTTTGGCTATGCAGTTGTTTACTCCCTGGCAAGGTGCCTGTCTAGTTTTAGATCATGTGTCAGTGCAAATACTTGCATTGGCATCTGCTCCAAGGCTACACTGCTTCATAATAATGTGTTAAGGAGGAATAGCTTGGCCACTCAACAAGGCAGTTGTTTGTTTTTGCATGCAAAGTATAGCATTCAAAACTCAAGCAAATAAGACAGAATGGGACAAATAAACAATACAATCTATTGTAAACTTCCCTCATTTTGGTTTTGTCTCTGGCTTGCCTAAAATTACAATTCATTTGACAGTTAAGTCCAAAAAAAACTATATTCTTTGCTTCAATTATTTCTTACTCAAATGGGAGTTTTGGGCATGTCATTATAAGCAAAATATTTCTCCATTTTTATACATTTTTCAAAATTGTCCTATTTGGAAAATAGCAGATGCACTGTACAAGGCTAAGTGACTAACTGCTGACTTTTAGAGAATGTACTCAATGTAGAATGCAACACTGTGCCAGCCCTTTACATTGGCTCAGAGTTTCAATTACTTGCACTTTTATATGGGAGACAGAATCACCTCCTGTTTTAATCGAAGGCCTGTGTCTTGCTGGAAGATTTCATTTGATCTCTGTCTGTCTGTCTGTCTGTCTGTCTGTCTGTCTGTCTGTCTGTCTGTCTGTCTGTCTGTCTGTCTGTCTGTCTGGCTGTCTGTCTGGCTGACTAACTGTCTTAGACAGACCCCCCCCCCCTGTTCCTTGGTTATTTTGTCTCCCATAAGTGCCATTTCTGAACTCATCCAAAGTGATAAATGCTTCAGGCAGCTTGGTTGTGAAGCTGTGGTCAGCACTGCCTCAGTTTGCCTTTTGGTAGGACAAATAAGGAACCCACACTGTGTTTTTTCCCAAAGAAGACTGGAACTGGCTGAATGCCAGAAAGCCCTCTGCCTGAAAAGATGCTTCCTTAAAGTTAAGGGAATGGCGTGCACAGGCTAACACCTTATTCCTGCATGGAAAAATCCACAGATACAGTTCACATTCCTTACTGGCTGGGTTTCCTGCGTCAAGGCAAGCAAACAAAGGTTGGGTCCATTTTCAAGGGACACCCGTAATCCCTTACATGCAAGAAAGTCTGTGTTGCTTTGCTGTTATGAATGCATAACTCAATTTCAAGACTTAGCTAGCAGTCATCTTGTGACGTGGGGGAATTAACAGGGGGTTTATGATTGTGGAAAAGGGTGTTAGAGGCCTAGAGGGCTTATATTTTAAAAGCCCAAAATTATACAGACATAGAATGATAGCCTACATGCCAATGTCTGTCACAGCCATGGGAAATTAGTGTTTTGTGTGGTAATAAAAGTATTCATGTATGACATCTCTCTATCCCTCTCTCCTCTATCTTCTTCTCTCTCTGTCTCTCTTGCTTTTTCATTCTCTCTGTGATGTCGGATCGGGCAGCTGCACCATCCACTTCCACTGAGGCTATGAGTGAAATAAATGAACTCGACTAAACCTCAACCGGGCCTTCTCGAACTTAAGAAGTTTTCAGCATCTAACGACCAGGACTTCCATGCATGGAGGACCCTATATCAAGAAATGGGACCAAGCTCCAACAACAAGGGAAGACCGCAGCCTGGAACTGCTTACCTCACATTCCTCCTCCCCAGCTGCTGAACCCAGTGGTATAATGTCCTCCTAGGATCGTGACGTGATAGCTCACAAGTTGCCCGTGGTAGGATGTCAACTGAAAGACACATGTAGACGTTTGTCTGCACCCTCCATTAACTCAGCTCTGTCTTCCAGCAAGGAAGGATCAGGGTGTGTTTCTAGAAACCCGAGTACCACGCAGGGCACGTCTATGGAAAACACTTTCTCAGTACAGCCGGACCCATTGTGTGAAGGAGAAGTGAAAGGATAGAAACATTGGTTTTGTGGCTGACCGCTATAAGTAGCACACGTGTGTGGGTGGGGGTGTGTGTGGGTGTGTGTGTGTGTGTGTGGTCACGGCTGTAGTAATGGGGAAAGAACAAGATCTGCTGGTGGCAGTGAAAAATGGAGATCTTCTCCTGGCACACAAGATGCTTTCCAAAGTCAAGTGCAACAAGACAAGTGAGTATGACCTAATAGAGAGTGTGTGTGTGTGTGTGTGTGTGTGTGTGTGTGTGTGTGTGTGTGTGTGTGTGTGTGTGTGTGTGTGTGTGTGTGTGTGTGTGTGTGTGTGTGTGTGTGTGTGTGTGTGTGTGTGTGTGTGTGTGTGTGTGTGTGTGTGTGCGTGCATGCGTGTGCGCGTGAGCACATGCATTTGTGCACACTTTGAAGTTTTTCTTTCTAAAGGTGTGCATAATTAAAGAGCTGGTGGTATACTTAATGAACTGGAGGCGTGTCCACATAAAAACATAATTTTAACAATTTCTGTACACTTTTTTGAAAAAAATCTTCCTCCTAGTATAACCATAATACCTGATGATTATGTTTTAGGGGGGGGGGGTCACTGAAAATCACGGCACCCCGTCTTTAAATTACTATGTTGTGTGAGTGTTTGTGCAAGTGTAGCATAATAATTGTGCATTTTTTGTTGATATAGTGGAAAATGTACAAACAAAGGAAAAAAAGCTCAGATGAGCCGTAGCCGCAGCCCCCAGTGATGTTGTCATTCCTCTGAACCATACCAGGTATCTTTATGGAAAACAAAGATTCAGGTTCAGCCACCGACCACTACCTCTCACTCCTGCAGCAGTGAGGTTGGGGGCAATTTGAAACAAAGTGGGTTCAAATTGCTGTGCAACATCAGCTAATCTTTTAAACACAGACCCTATGGTCTACATGCCATGCGCTGTGTGGGTTACTGGGTTTAGAAGCTTTCTTTTCCTTGCAGAGTTTCTTATCTGCAGAGATTTCCGCCAGTCGACAAGCTCGCTCACTCACTGAGGTATTGCTGCTAATGATAGGGTTCTGCTTTATCCAGACGCGGGGAGAGTTTAAGTCCAAGCTGCAGGCTCTGAAGTTGAAGCCTCCCTTTGTGGCGTTATCTGCTCTGAGCTTTCATCATCATACAGTAGCTGCTGCGACCTTGGTGGCAGGCGCTGGGAACAAATCTCTGGCTGTCAGGATAAACTCCTTCTTACAGTCCGTACTGACGATAACTGCTGCTGAGCACTGAAGAAGTGTTATTGTTTCTTTCTTGGTATGGAAGTATGGAATATGGATGTGTTTCAGGATGTTTTTAGACCTTAAGCCTTACAAACAATTTGTCATGGACCCATGCACATTATTAGAGGCATCAGTATACAAGCCCCCCCAGGCCCAAGCCCTTCTGTCACTTATAAAAACATAAGCATGTTTTCAACATCATTAAACAACAAAGGTCCTTTTGGACATGGTCGATGGTGTGTAGACGTTTGTCACCCTCTTGTCAGAATCAGCAGCACAGCAGATGCTCCAGCTGGCTAGCTGTCATGCTCTGTCATCATGACCCACGCTGTCACCCAGTTACAAAATAGCTGTGTGGCCACACATCAATAAACGTTGATGAGTTGGTTGGTTGATTGATTTGTTCAGTGGCTGGTTTTTGTTGTTGCTGTTGTTTGTTTGTTTGTTTTTATAACAATATGACTATAGTCATATTGCAATTTATGACTTAGCATGATGAATCTAGGAGGGGTTATTGACAACAAACATAATCAAACCAGCAACTTAGTGCCGAGTGTTACCCTCTAAAAGGAGTCAGGTGTCTCTATGCTGTTTTGGTGGTGTTGGGCTATAAGCCTCCAGACTGTTTACTGACTGAACCTTAACACAGAACGGGTAGTGCTGGGGGTGGAGGGGTTGGGGGGGGGGGGGGGGGGTCAGAGAGCAACTAGACACGTGGTTAATGGAACAACACAAAGTATTGACGGCGGGGGGCCGGGGGCGGCCGGTCAGCTGGCCCTAGCAGGGTGTGGGGCTTGGCCGGAGGGGACACGGTGCGTGGGACAGTAGATTGTTGAGTACGAGGCCAGATGGAAGAACACTGTAGTTTCCCAAACAGTGGGTCGGGACCCCTGTTTGGGTCGTGGACCAATTGTTAAGGATCCCGAGTAAATATCTCTTTTCCCTACAAAAAAAGTATTTTCATCAATTACAAACAATTACATTTTTTTCATTAATTAATAATCTATTTGTACACTGTCAGAGTTGTATTGATTGATTGAATACTTTATTAACAGTTTGCTAAGACAAGCACAGGGAAGTACAGTTCAATACAAGGTCTGTTAAGGGGATTTTAAACCCAAGACAGCACTATGGATTGTTTCCATTGGGGTCCTTTGTACTCAATTCATCGAAAGACCTGCAAGGTTCCATTTGGTTCCTAACTTTCATACATTTAGCTGGGGACCCCCTGGAACCCTCTCAAGGACCCTTGGGGGTCCCCGGACCCCACTTTGAGAAGAACCACTACTGGCCTAGAAGATTTGTTCAAACTAGTTTGGAGGAGGTGGGGGCCTGGGGGGATGAGTGGCACTGAGGCTGGCTGATGGACAGGGAGCTGAGATGGTAGGTTCTATGTGATTGACCATCTGCTGACCTAAGGTTTGGCTTCAGTCAATTAAGGTGGACTTATCATACCCCTCTCTTTTACTCCATCTCCGTCTCCATCTCTCACCAAGTGAGGTGCAGAGTGCATAAGTATCTACCAACATTCCACAACGTGAAATGAAAATACTGTTTATTTAACTTGTAAAAATGAACAGTCAGGATTTGACTGTTTAGGCCAGGGTACACTTGGCAACCTGTTCTCTTGTGACATTGTATTTAAGTGACAGTTTGGCTCATGAAGCAGTTTTGCCCCAAGTTCCCTGCCCCCTTACACACACACACACACACACACACACACACACACACACACACACACACACACACACACACACACACACACACACACACACACACACACACACACACACACACACACACACGGCGACAGGACTGAAGTGGGTGTGGTTTGCCCCCTCCCTAAAAGAACGCCATTATAGGCTAGATCTTCAAAGGTCTTTATTATTACAATGTCTTTTGTTGTCACACATGTTTGCTTTCATCTTGACCCGGTGGCCGGCCCCTCATTCTGTCACGTTAAATGCAGAGCCCTTTGGCTACTTTTCAATGGACAGATGGACAGCAGAGGCAACAGAATATCATATTTGAATTTATATCAATAGGGCTAAGCAAATGATGTGTGCCTTACATGTCAGTGAGGGCAGAGAGACACCCGGAGGAAAGAGATCAGACAGTGGTGGAAAAAGTACTCAAGTATCAATACTGCAATGTATAAACACACTCTGTTACAAGTACAAGTCCGGTAATCAAAATTAACTTGAGTAAAAGTACAAAAGTATTGGCAACAAAATATACTTAAACTACCAAAAGTAAAAGTACTAATTTCGCAGAACGTCCCGTTTCACAAGTTATTATATGTTTAAATGTATTTAAAAAAACACATCACATCGCAACGTGTTGTGAGCTTGTAGATTATATTTTCAAATAGTCAAAGTTTAAATAGGCCTGAAGTGGTTAATGTATGTTTTGCAATAATAATGTAAATCTAAAAAGTAACTAGAAATAACAGTTTTCAAATAATTGTAGTGGAGTAAAAAGTACAATATTTGTCTCTGAGATGTAGTGGAGTAGAAGTAGAAGTATTGAAAATGTGAAATGCTAAAATTGTACTTAAGTACATGTACTTAGTTACTTTACACCACTGCTGGCTGCAAGTGAAGTGAATCCAGTTTATTTTATTTCTTGATCCTAAATTAACTTAAGGTCAGTCCAATATGTGATTCAGCTTGAGGAAATGCATGCAGTGGATTGAAAAAAAAAGTATATTTTCAATATTCTAATTTTACTATTACTCGATATTCATTTTTCATGCAGATTTGTGCTTATTATTAGAACATTCCTATATAGGCAAAACCTCATTTCATCATCACCTGACCTGTGCTTTTAACTCTTGGATTCTCAACGCCAAACGTAAAGGTCATGCAAACTCCTATTTCCTACAGCAGCTGGCTGTTCTTTGAAACCTCCCTTTATTTTTTGCCTTCATTCCTTTACCTCAAATCAGGGATAAGTGACCCATCTGGCCTATACCCTGTAGGGTGAGAGCAGTTAGCCTGTAGCACTGAAGGGGTAAGAAGAGATTATGTGTGTGTGTGAGACTGTCTGTGGGTATAATATTGTGTACGGCGTGCTTGTGTGCGTGCGTGCGTGAGCAAGGTTGGGAAGATTACATTGGTATTGTAATTTGTAACAGATTACTAATTACCTGCACGTAATTGTAATAAGTAACATAGCAAGTATTGTAATCAGATTACTTTCAGTGTTTTAGATTCCTCCAAAAACATATAATACCCCATTAAATGAAGCATTCCAAAGTTTATTGAAAGTAGCCAGTCAATCATTATTTATCCAGTTACGGATTAGGATTACATCCAGGTAATTAGTAATTTATAACTCTACATTTTGAATGTAATCTTTCCACCCCGTGTGTGTGTGAGTGTGGAGGTATGAGGAAGCTACTGTATAATCGTGTCTGACTCTGAGTATCTGAATTCGTGCATCATACTGTATCTCCGCCGCACATAGCAGATCTACAAGCTCACAACGCTGTGACTCGTTGTGAGCTTGTAGATCAGGTATTTAGTATAAGTACAACTTAACTAAGCATAAGTTGTGTCTATTCCCCCATGCACTTATAGACCTCTGTCAAGGCCAGACCACACCAATGCAACTAGTCGCAACTCCTTGCAACAAAACAGTTCTAAGGCCAATCCACACCAATGCAACTCCCTGCAACTGCCATTGGGGATAATGGTTGCAAGTAGTTGCAAGTAGTTGCATGTTTCAAGGAGTTGCAAGGAGTTGCATTGGTGTGGACAGGCCTTTAGACCATTGGTTCTCAAACTGGGGTCCGGGGACCCCCATGGGTCCTTGGTGGGGTTCCAGGGGGTCCCCAGCAAAATGTAGCAGCATCACAATCATTTTAATCACTTAACCCATTTATTCGTTGGCTATTCAAAAATAGCAGATATACAAGCTTGTACACCTGCTATTTCTGGACATTTTTGAAAAATCTCGAAAGTGTTAAGCTTAATCTTTTGAACACAAATCTTCTCTTCCGGGGGTCCCTGGTGCAAAAGACTTTCAGTTGGGGGGATCCGCAGCCAAATATATATCAATTTGGGGGCCCTTGGCACGAACCACTGTACCTTTGAATCAGTGGCAGTAGGTCACACAAGTGAGACCAATTAGCTAACAGGCTACAACTGGGCTAATCGGTCTTGTGTTCTACAAGCCAGACGGCTGGGTTCCAGGCTTTTAACCACTTGAACCCTATACTTGGTTGACTGGAGTCCCTCAGGGCTCTGTACTTGTGAATTGAATATCTTCACTGAAAATAGACGATCCACAAGCTTCGAGTTGGGAGCTTATAGATCTGCCCCCCCCCCCCCCCCCCCACACACAATATGGATCCTGGGGTTTAAGTGGTTAGGTTTTCACACACACACACACACACACACACACACACACACACACACACACACACACACACACACACACACACACACACACACACAAGACTGCACGTTAATCCTTGCCATCTTCTTCCGCTGACAGATGGGATAGCCTGTCTGGGATTGCTTGAGGAATTTACTGAAGGAGTTAAGTTTGTGTGTGTGTGTGTGTGTGTGTGTGTGTGTGTGTGTGTGTGTGTGTGTGTGTGTGTGTGTGTGTGTGTGTGTGTGTGTGTGTGTGTGTGTGTGTGTGTGTGTGTGTGTGTGTGTGTGTGTGTGCGTGCATGTGCGGTGCGTGTGCGTGTGTGTGTGTGTGTGAGTGTGAGACAGTGTCACCTAATCCATCATAACAGGCCTTTTATTACTACCTCCGGGCTTGCTGCATAGTCAGACTGGCACTCATCCTCATTCAGGCCTATTCATTTCTCTCGCTGCTAAATACCAAGCCATCGCTCAGACAGTTGTAGCATGAATGTAGCATTCATCACAGAGTCACCTGTTTATTTGTGCACCCTCGGGTGCTGTACAGAATGTGTGCTCACTCTGCCCTGCCTCCACATGCCCTGGCACTGCGCTCGCTTGTTCTGATTGGGATCTTTTATCAGATGTGGTGAAAGACCCAAAATAATATCAAAACAAAAAAAATGCATGTCTGTAGGTACGGGTGTTCCAGTGTTTTTAACTAGGATGATATGATTGTATGACAAAGAAGTTGCCCTGAGATGTGTCTACATTGTGTGTGTGTGTGTGTGCGCGCGTGTCTCTCTGTGTGTGTGTGTGTGTGTGTGTGTGTGTGTGTGTGTGTGTGTGTGTGTGTGTGTGTGTGTGTGTGTGTGTGTGTGTGTGTGTGTGAGGGAGCAACTTAATCTGAGCGATCTCTGTGTGTGTGATTGGGTGCTTGTCCGTCTGAAGGGAATTGGTATACAGTAGCTGGTAGCGGTAATGAGAATCAGCAGGCACTGTTGTGCTTTCATACTGTTTTTTTCCTCCCTCATCCTCTCCTGATTATTTTCTTACCATAAATGCAAATGACTGAGGTATTAGACCAAAGTGGAAACAAGTCCCCAGGACCTTTTTGTGTTATCCTTTTAGCCTTAATGCCTGCACTGTACCACATGCTGTGTACGTTTTTGTCAACAAAAAAAAGTATTCAATCAATCAATCTAAATTGTGAAGCTACATTCATAATTGCTAAGCTTCGATGTAATTGAACACACATTCGTGAATTCACTTCTCTTAATTTTCTCTTAATGGTTGGAGAACTGTTCGTAGCCTGAAATTCCCACATTAACCGCTTAAACCCCAGGATCCATATTCTGAGGGGAAACCTTCGCATGAAAATAGCAGATCGACAAGCTTGTCGACCTGCTATTTTCAGCGAAGATATTGAATGTAGAGCGGAAACAGAAAATACACTACCATAGAGCCCACACAACATTATACTGCCTGGAGGCTTGTCATCAGCCACAAATTGTGAAATGGAGATAGTTGAATCAGGCTTGTGACCTAAACTCTAGACCCAGATATTGTGTAATTGTTCTGACAGCATGCTTCTGCTAAGATGGCATAGACTAGGCCCAAAATGTTTCAGAGCCTATTCATCAGGCCAAACCGATTTGCACCCTGACGTGACTTGACGTCAGGGTACAATCCCTCCCGTACAATGTGGTATTGCAGGTGAAAGTGCTTTATAAGCCAGAGAGAAGTTATTTGGAATGAGTATATCTGAGGCTTGATTTAGGCTCAAACCTTTTGAAAAACGTTTGAGGGACTTAAATAATATGATATTAAATATTATTATTATGTTTTAAATTCATGGTGTAGATCCTTTAATACAAGGATGCTAAAAGGATAAACCCAAGAAAGCGCTATGGCTTGTTTCCATTGGGGTCCTTTGTATGCAATTCATCAAGACATTTAAAGACAAACAACAATATACAAAATATCCAAAAACATCATATATACGAGTAGTAAAAAAGGATAAAATATGTACATTAAACAGTTGGGGGGTGGGGGGAATTTGTGGAGATATGCTAGTACTTTTTAGAGGGGCCAGTTGCGAATTGCAGCCACCTGTATAAGTGCTCTTTTAGAGCGGTTTTGAAGGAGAGTAAGGAGTCACACTTGTTTTTATGACTGTTGGTAGGGCATTCCACATTTTGGTGGCATAGCAATAGAACAAATTTAACACTTTGTTTGAGCCGAATCTGGGTTGAATGTGATTTGTGGAGCTCCCTCTGGTGTTGTGCTTGTGAACGTCTTTAACATTTTTGAAGTAGTTTGACCGGTACATACATGGGTGTCTTTGTGGTGTAGTGTCTCTTGTAGACCAGGCCCATTGCAAGTTGCTATACTCTGTCCTCTACCCTGAGCCATCCCACCCTAGCATAATGAGCTGGGGTTAAATGAGTTGTAGGTGTGAGGCCAAGCAGTAACCTGACCAGTTTGTTTTGGGATGTCTGAAGCCTTGTTTTTAAGGCCTTTGTGGTGCCATTAGGTGCATGCATATTCATTGTCATATGACATTGGATGAGTGCTCCTGCTAGAGTCCTCCTCAGTGTATTCCTACAGACCAGTGAGGAGATCCTGTACAAAAATCTTGTTCTTTGGTTGACTTTTTTTGATTACTTTAGTTGCCATTTTTTCACTGGAAAGATCTTCCTCTAAAATACAACCCAGGTAGGTAATTTACACAATAACATGAAACCCAACAGCATCAAAGTAAAGATTTAAGCTTAAGCCAAAGGCTTCACAACAAACAGGCAGATGAACTCCTCACGAACCTGTGTCAGATTTCTCTCTTTAGACCCAAATCTTCCACAGGCAGGATCACCGCTCTGGGCTAGTTGCACTGCCTATCAATTCTTGCCACTAAAAAACACAAGAAGGAGACGAAAGAGAAAAAGAAAAGAAAAGCTCATTAGTGCTAATAGGACAGTGTATTGTTCCATAGTTGATTATACGTATGCATTGTTGTACGCCTGTAAGGTCATATGTCTTCCTAAAGCCTGATAAACTATGTTTTGCACCCTGTCCATCCGTCCGTCCGTGTGTCCATCCATCTGTGAACAGCTAATCTCCGGCACCGATTTCTTTCAGATCGGCCTGTTATAGCGCCACCAGGAGGCCGATCGGTACACCTCTATGGTCATGTGATCAAGACGGATCTGTCACATTTTTCATATTCCATCCTGATTTGCAAATTTCGAAAATTGCTGGCCCACAATAACCTACCTGACCTGGCGGAGACCTGTGCTTTTTATAGTTTATACTTAGTTGCATGCCGGTGTTGCGAAAATAATACATCTAACAAACTCACAACACAACGTGACACATTGAATCTGCTATTTTCGTTGCGCATGCAACTATAAGTATACAGTAAGTCAGGCTTCAGCGTGCATGTTCTAACATGATATGTATTTCATGGTGCAGTCCTGTTTGTTCTGTAGCCTGTACTGGCTCAGCTCTCTTGCTGTTATTATTGTGGATGCTCACTTGGCCCGTCAAGTTCATTTGCAGGCCACAGTCGCAGCCACTTTCAAAGATCTTTGCATAGTTGCCCTACTGTGGGGAGTGTTACTGCAAATGGAGTCAGGCTGCCAAACATGTTTGGTTGAAGTGTTATGATCTAGGCTATTGCACATAAGGGAATCATGATTATGGTTACTGCGTCAGTGTAAGGACATTATTTTAAACAATGACCTGCCAAGAGATCTATTTGACGTGTAATGTGAGTTCCCGGAAGCTCTTGCATAATAAAAATACCTACCTGCATGTAGACTGTTGGTTAGCATGCCAAAGACTTTCAACACATCATCCTGGACATTTACACGTCATAAGCACTAAACATGGTGGCCTGGTATGTCTTGAAGTTACGTAAACGGCAACCAGATTTTCTTTCTTCCTTTCCCGCTGTGTAAAAAAAAATGGGTTCCAGAGTGAGTGAAGCAGAGTAAACACGGAGGATTTGAATGGTATGTAAAGTGTTTTGTCCCCAAGGTGCAGGGCTGAGACACGTTATGTAATTTCAACCCCTCCAGGTGTGTTTATCCTGTGATAATCTCTTGTTGTTTTGTAGGAAGTAAACACATGCAAGTGTGGTTCAACACACGCACACATGCACATGCACACACACACACACACACACCACACACACACACCACACACACACACACACACACACACACACACACACACACACACACACGCACACGCACACGCACACACGCACACAAGCACACACACTCTCTCTCACACAAACACACACACAGTAAACATGCACACGCGCACGACACGCGCACACACACACACACACACACACACACACACACACACACACACACACACACACACACACACACACACACACACACACACACACACACACACGCGCGTGCTCATTGTCAGCAAATATTCAATGTGTATGACCTAGTTGCCAGGTACACCATGGGAGATTACTACTCCCTCCGTTTTTAACAATAGAGTGTGTGTTGGATAACAAGGCCCCTCATCTGATGCACACACTTTTCTTATCTGATCGGTGCATGTGGGGTTTCCTCGCAACAGCGCACAGTTGTCGTATCGACAGATGCAGCGATAGAGAGGCTGATGAAGAATTGATGAAGATGAAGTGTGTCAAATTGCAAATTTGATGTACTGTGTGTGTGTGTGTGTGTGTGTGTGTGTGTGTGTGTGTTTGCTTTTGCGCATGATGTGTGTATGTTTGCGTGCACTGCACTCTTGACTCTGCACTATTGACTGCTTGAGCTGTCCTTTGTATAGTAGCTTGACGATATTAAACACCCCTCTCAGTAAACACTGCAGCTGTATCAACACATAATATGCACGCACTCACTCACTCACGCACGCACACACACACACACACACACACACACACACACACACACACACACACACACACACACACACACACACACACACACACACACACACACACACACACACACACACACACACACACACACACACACACACACACACACACACACACCACAAGTCTCCGCCTCCATAGTCCACATGCACCACTTAGGGATGGGCTGCATATAGCCAGATAAAAAGATAAAATAAAATAAAAAATGAAAGGCAAGCTATTCATTTTCAGTGCTGCTCTGTTAGGAGGAACCCCCATGCAGGGTTGCAGAGACAAAGGTTTTCTGGTTCACCTATTTAAAAGTGTATCCCGATCTCACCTTTGGGGTTGTTTTATCCCCACAGGCGCTTTTCACGCTCATCTGACACTCTCATCAGCGCTTGGCTCGTTCTCAGCATGTGGCTCACGAACATGCCCGATTCAGTTCTTCTTCAACAAATACAGATCTGAGGGGTTAAATGGGATGCTGTCGAAGCACACTGTAGCCTACTGGATGTTCCTGTTTACTTTGTTTGCTCTTGGTATGGTTCGGTTGACATGTCATGCAATCAGCCACTCAGGTTATTGATTATCTGCTGACCTATCAGCCCACTGGCTTGACAAATCAATTTTACAGTCAGTTGTATAATTATTCATAGGTTCACTATGGATAATTAGACTGGCAACCTAATTAGGATTTAACCACTTGAACCCTATCGTCCCTATTCTGGGGCTAACACTAGGGGAAAATAGACGATCTACAGAGCTCGTAGAGCTTGTAGATTACAGTGTTTCACTTGATCTTTTTCTTGCCACTTCCCTCTCTCTCCCCTTCTCTCTCTTTTTTTTCAGTCTCTATAATCACCTTCTTTCCATAAGTCCCATGATTGTACCATAGCTGTGTGTTATGCAAAGGAAGTCTCTTTTTTTTTTTGAATATCACAGCTACAGTGAGAGCTAAAATAGGCAGTCTCTCTCTTCCTCACTTTGAGCTGGATGATGCTTCACACATTGAGCGTTAACGTCCCAGTTTAATCACATTCTATGGCATACACACACACACACACACACACACACACACACACACACACACACACACACACACACACACACACACACACACACACACACACACATGCTGCAAAAGCCATCATGATCACCTCCCCACCTGCCTTGTAAGCTAGCTCAACTCAGATGAGTATAATGATGTTCACATAAACACATTAACACTAGTCCTAACCCACCCGGGAGGCTGGGTTTCTTCAGCACTTTTGTGATTGTAAAAAGAATGATGGGTTATGGGTAGTAGAAAACATTGCACAAAATGAGGCAATATCGTCAACAGAATCCTGACATTACTCAAGAAAACAGAAAAAAGGTTGCACATGGAGTTAGATCAATTTTGACTCCTCATTAAATAAAGGTTACATACATACATACATACATACATACATACATACATACTGTACATACACGCATGCGTGCACTACATACATACATTCATATATACATTCACATACATACATACATACATACATACATACATACATACATACATACATACATACATACATACATACGTATACATTCATATATATAGTAGAAAACATTGCACAAAATGAGGCAATATCGTCAGTAGAATCCTGCCATCATTACTCAAGAAAACAGAAAAAATGTTGCACATACATACATACATACATACATACATACATACAGTACATACATACTGTACGTACATACATACATACATACATACTGTACATGTCACATTTCTATATTTATTTGCTGTGTACCTCTACTGTATGTCACCAATCTCACCATAGAACCTTGGGGCATAAACAACCTCAGTGTGTCTGTAGTAATGTGAAGGAACATAAATGTTCCGACGGACACATTCCTAATCATATGTTTTCTGTGTGTTAGTAGGCATTCCGTGGAACGTGTGGGTTGTGGTCAAACTGTCTTGGTGGTTTGGTTTGGTTTGGTTTGGTTTGGTTTGGTTTGGTTTGGTTCGGGGGCAAATGTTTACCCTCCCAGTGATCCATGGAGGCAGATCGATGTGTTCTTTAGATAAGTGTTTGCCTTGATGAGGTCCTTACCTGACCACAAACCATTTATCTCAAGAGACGGTTGACAGGCCTAAATTACCCCCCTCCGCTGCTCTGTATTTTGGTTAGTGCCCCGGGCCTCTGTGGCTTCGATGTGTGCACGTTGGCTCGTCTCACTTCATCATGCTATAAGGGGGTCATCCCAAGCCACAGCTCTGGAATCAAGTTTACTTCCCAGACTTTGTTGATGATAGGAATCTGTATTGAAACGGCTCAGAATTCCATTTTGTATTATTCCATTTGCGTGACTAGAGAGAGAGAAAATAGAACTTTAATGGAATTCTAATTAGGCTAACCAGCTAACTGTATCCTCATGTCAGCTCATGTCCTCTCCAGTCAAGCCTTCACTTCAGCTGATTTTGTACAGTAAGTGTGTTATATTACTTGTTATGTCTCATCTCCTGTGTTTTGTTTTGTTTTGTTTTGTTTTGTTTGGTTTCCTATTAGGACAGCAGTTGAGCTTGACAAATGGTGGCTAGGATGAATATATACTATCCACGTAAAGTATGTCAGAGGAAAGAGATGAACAAAGTTCGTTATACAGTACGATCGGTGATATGCAAGAACAGTTACACACACAAACACAAGCTTCTGTTGTGTTTTGCGAGCCACCCAGACATGTCAGACATGCAGATGAGGGGCAAATGTCAACAATCCACAGTCTGTTCTGTCTGACACCACTAAACTTAAACAGCAGCTACAGTTACATGTTGATCGTTCAGCACCCGACGAACAAACTATAGTGGAATGTTTCCAAATCCATTTCCCAAAACATAACCAGAACACCCCCCCCCCCCAAAACACTTACTTACAAATACTTGCTAAAACGCAGCAGGATTGTGCTTGTGTTTCCCTTATTTTGTTGTTTTGTCTGTTCTTTGTTGTGTGTTTAGTTTTTCTCTCCTTAATCTGGAGTTATTTGTGTATTTGTCAGATTTTTTGCTGCAAGCCTTTTTTATATAAAAGCCATTGCCCAGCTCCTTACTCACCTGACACACAAAACAATCCCCCTTTATCTCACCTGAAAAGATGCATCTGTGTGTTTTTCCTCCCTCCTCCACCCACTCCCCTCTTCCTTCTTCTCATTCCCTCCCCTTGTTGAGAGTTGTTTTACTCCCCACAAGCTGATTTTTTTGCACATCAAAGCCCTGACATTGCTTTTGTTCTGTCCAGGATGCATCTTCACTGCTGTCGGAAAGGGAAAAAGTATGAGTTCAGTACAATACAAAAATCCTGCGTGTCCTTTTAACTGTTAAGATTGTATGCTGCAAAACCCTGAGTTTGACGCTGAGAGTGTAAAAATGGTCCCTTATGGCTTGATTTATACTTAGTCGAGTGCTTGTGTTCCGCACCGAAAATAGCTGATCTACAAGCTCACAACACGTTGTCTTGAGCACATTGCGCAACCAAGTATAAATTAGGCATACTGTAAGTGTGTGCTCAGGACTTTGCATACTGAGCAAATCTGAGCTCAGCTTGTGGGCAAATTATTATTGTGGTCTCCCTCCCAGTCCCAGGCATTGGATGACGTTCATGAACATGACATGTTCTCTTGAAAGCGATTTGAAAACAATATGCACTCTGCATTCAGGCTGTGTTTGCATAGTATCTGCTCACGAGAGGTGGATGTTAAAAGATTTGTTCCTTTGCGTAGCCCCTACAATTTTCCCCGTCCTTCCAACGAAAGCCAGAGCTTCAGATTTACCACATGTGTACACACGCATAACGCACGCACACGAACACGCACACGGGCGCGCACACCAAAACACGCTTAGTTTTGGGGGGAAAAATAAACTGTGTAATTTAAGCGACAGTCACTTATGCTGTTGGTGCAGCATAGCTAGTGTTGTATTTGTGTGTGTGTGTGTGTGTGTGTGTGTGTGTGTGTGTGTGTGTGTGTGTGTGTGTGTGTGTGTGTGTGTGTGCGTGCGTGCGTGTGTATGTATGTGTATGTCCCTGTCTGTGTGTGTGTGTGTGTGTGTGTGTGTGTGTTGTGTGTGTGAGAGAGAGAGAGAGATAGAATTATGTCTCGAGAACAACGCCCCCGCAGGACACAGTAAATGAATGGTTTTGTGTTTTTGAGGACGGTATATTGCATTGCAAATTATCACGTTGGTTGAACGCGTGGGGAGCGCTGTAGGGAGAGGGGGATCACACACCGTCAACATGCTGGTAATTTAATTGATCCTGATGACAGACTAAGCCCCCCCACACACACAAACGGCATCATTTGTTGCGTAGGAGACAGCGTTGCCATGTCCGCTTATTATAAGCAACTTAGGGCTTGTTTTTCTGTCAAGTCGCTTGTAAATATTGGTAGTTGCGGGTTGTTGTTTTTTTGGGGGGGGGGGGGTTGTTACTTATTTGGGCTTGTTTCCTATATGTTGTTTAAACCAGTGGTTCTCAAACATTTTCATGTCAAGGACCCCCCAAATTAATATGTCTCTGTCCGCGGACCTCCCCCATCTGAAACACTGGTAGGAGACCACTCATAGAGGAGCGGATAGAGTAGGGGAGGGGAGGTGAGGTGGAGACGCGGAGCAGCAGAACGTGGGGGAGTCAAGAGAATAGAAGATAGACATCTATTCAGTGTCTCCCTCAGAGTGAGTAGGATGGTGTAGTGGGGCGTGCTATGCCAGGAATGCCCGCTCGCTCGTGTTGTAACTGGAACTCCTGAAAGGCGGCGTTCTCCCCTCACTGGGACAGTTTAGAACCCCGTCTGGCATTGCCCAGTGCCCACAAAGATCTACTGGCTCTAAAAAGCCCTGTGTTTCAACGCGTTGTGAGCTTGTGGATCGTCTACTTTCGGCGAAGAGATTTGGTGTGGATCGAAAAAAAAGAGTGCACCAACAGAAAACGAGAAAAAAAACAAGGAAATAAATTCAACCATGTGTGGTCTGTGTGGCTGAAGTCAGCCACACGGGAGGAGAGGAGAGGTGTCTGACCACTTTGTCAATCTTAACTTCCGACGTTCCGATTTTGAAGGAGGTGTATCGTCTCCTCACATGATCAAATAGAACCTTGACTTGACAATGGACGACAACGTTACCCAGCAATCATCATTTACTATCACAGACAACCATATGAAAGAAAATATGAACGTATTCATTTCATTTGTTTTAATAGTTTTTTTTTTTTTATGCAATAAGCTAATGTTGTTATAGATGCTACAGACTATTTTACCAAAACAAATGAAAACCATGACGGAGATGGGTTTGCCTTTTCCTGGGTATATAGCAAAGGGCAGTACATTAAACCTTTTGTAGTTTAAATCAGGGGTTCTCAACCTTTTCAGGCCAAGACCCCCAAAATAATATTATTTCCCGCGACCCCCCGCGTGCACGTGTGCGGTCCCGTTCACGCGTGCGAGCGGTCCCGTTCGCGCGCGCGAAGGTTATTTAATTATAATAGGTTATTTGATAATTGTTTATTATCAAAACATTTTTGCAAAAAGTGGGTAAATTGAGTAAATTAACTGATAAAACATGAATTAATGATAACATAAAAAAATATTTTGTAAACAAAACAAAAAAAAACTTTTTTTTTTTTTTTCTCAAATTCACCCAAAAATCTGGCGACCCCCCCAAATTATTTGGCGACCCCCAGGTTGAGAACCACTGGTTTAAATAGATCACCCAGAAAAAAAAATCTATCGATTATTTGATGACCAGCGGACCAGTAGACAGCGGTTCCGGTAGGAGACACAAAGGAGACTCTTTGTGTCTCCTACCGGAATTTGACGGTCATCACATTTTTGGCTTAGGAATGCGACAAAAACTAAAAAATATCCATGAATTCAATCTCCATTGGGTGACTAATCGATAGAAAAAAAGTCGTTTTGGGGTGAACTGTCCCTTTAATGTGAGTTCTTGGCCTTGGGGCGCCCCGGTGACTCACCTGGTAGAGCGCATACCATTAAGGCTTAGTCCTTGCGCAGCTGGCCTGGGTTCGAATCTGACCCGAGGCTATTTGCTGCATGTCCATCCCCATCTCTCTCCCCTGCCATGAGGGAAAAAAGGGACCCATTCTCCCCCAAACACCCTGCGGAACCCATTGCAACCGCACTGCCCGCACTGTTTGAATGGATACAATAAACTACTCTCATTACATCATTACAGTGTAACCAGAGTAGATAAGCTATGATATGGAGACAATTGTATGGACAGTGAACACCGAAAGGTAGTGCAGCATGTTGTCATCACTAAGACAAACATGACGTTATAATATGTCGTTGTAGCCTACCTACTACAGTACATTGAAATGTGTGCGCGACCCGCCCAGCTCCAATGTGAGTAAGATCCTGCACGTACTTCTGAACAGAGTTCTGTCATTCAGCGTTCTGTGCGTAGGGCTGTCACGATTGACATTTTACTTGACGATTAATTGTCGCTCAAATAATTGCGATTAATCTAATTGTGTCGTTGAACATTATTGGGGAACATTATGAATGAGAATTACATTTCTGTTTTGCTTTTAGGCTTCGTAAAGGTGCACAGGGCAGATATGACAAATAACTTACATCATTTAATAACTTAATGCTTTATATGAATAGTGGAAATAGCCGATCTACAAGCTCAAAACGCATCACGATGTGACACGTTTTTAGCTTGTAGATCTGCTATTTCCACATTTTTTGGAAAATGTTTGAAAATATCTGAACATTTTTTAACACGGATGAAAAATTATGATTATGACTATTATGCAAAAACGAAGTGCGATTAACTAATTGTTATTAGGCGATTATGGGTCTTCAACAGGAGGTCCGGGACCTCTAGGGTATCCTCAGACTGAGTTACAACAGGGGGGTGGCCACATTCTTTTTTTTTTTACATTAACCACTTGAACCCTAGCATCCCTATTCTTGGGGGGGGGGAACATTCACAGAAAACAGCAGATCTACAAGCTCGATAGACGCTGCAGCGCGACACATTGTGAGCTTGTGGATCAGCTAGTTTCGGCAAAGAGGTTTGGTATCCACCTGTTTCCTAGGCTTTTCACTGTGTTCCACTTCCTGTCTTTTGATCCAATGAAATCCAATGAAACCGGTCAGATGACTGATGATATCCAATGAAATCCGACAGGAAGTGGAAAACACAAGGCCTAGGAAACAGGTGGATAGAGGGAAAAAAGAGCAGACCAAGTTCAAAGGTCAAGTCTACCAAGTGTTGAAGGTTTGAGTGGTTAATATCTGAAAGTACACATGAACACAAATTCAACATATTTATAGAAAAGATATGGGTAAACAAACAAACCAAAACATTAATTTACAAAACACTGATGATAGTGCTGTCAAACAAGTCACGATTTGCAAAGAACACTCATGCACGCGCGCGCGCATTTTTTTTCGGTTATTATCGGTTAAAATCTTACTTTTTTGCGCAATTTGCGGGTCTTTCGCGGGTTTATTATGTTATTTAATTCTTATTTTTGCCTTCATTTTCATGAAAATATTGACAGGTCGCAAATAATGCCCCGTTGTCCGCCTCCTCCGCGCGTCCGCAGTCCGCCTCCACTCACAGAGCACAGGCACAGTTCAATTTTTTTTTCTTCTTTTTTTTTTTGGGTGGGCACAACAGCCAGGTGGGTGGGCCCAGGCCTACCTATGCCCACCCGTGGCTACGCCCCTGGACACAAAGACAAACACATAGATAGACACACAAAGACACTGACAGAGACTGTGACACTATGAAGCTATCTATGAAAACATTTAATCTGCAACACAATTTGATACAATATGTAGTGGGGGTCCCTGTTTTGTCTCAGTCTCAGCTAAGGGATCCTTGGCTAGAAAAACATTGAAGACCCCTGTCATATAGGATACTGCTAATATATTTGAAGGATGGCAGTCCATGCCAGTACAGTCTCAGGAATGAGACCAAACCTGTGGGTGGGTGCATGTGGGCCACTCTGCATGAGATGGACAGAAAGACAAAAGACACACATTGGTCTCTCAACCCATACACACGCATGACATATTCAATGTTAAAATCCATACTGTACATACAAGTACAATTGCACATGTCTGTGATTTCAAGACGCCACTGTGTAACCCTATGCTGGTGGTATGTTCCTTTAAGTTGTTGGCAGGCAGAGCGAGCCGGCAACGAGTGATGGAATTGTTGTCTTGTTTTCTTTCTGTTCTGGTGTAGAGGGAAAGCGGTCGCGCTAAAAAGAGAAGACATTTTTATATATTTTTTGTGTTTCTTAAATATTGGCAAGGATAGTGATGGCTTTAGTCATGCGTCTAGAGAGTTCCACAACTGAGGAGCATTGTAATTGGCTAGTAGTGTACTACTGTAGATCTCATAAGGCAGACAGACAGGTGCCCAATAGGCTAGTGTGGTAGCTTCACCTCTGTGAAGTACCCTGGAATTATTCATTCTTCAGGCATTGTTGTAATTGTGTTATTTGGAAAATATATATTAAAAAAAAAACAAACGGATATATGGAAAATATATATAGTGATTTAAAAAGTATTTATTTTGCTTTCAAGTTTCGGTTTCCATAACAACGTAAACATAGGCAGGCAGTGGTCTGAGAACAGAGGACTGCTATCATCAAATAACAGACCGCAGAATGCCACGATTGACCAATCAGACTCGAGCATTCAACAAAGCAATGTAATAAAGCTGAATATCACCCTTTTCCAGTGTTTCTCTGCATTGCGAACTCTCTCTCTCTCTCTCTCTCTCTCTCTCTCTCTCTCTCTCTCTCTCTCTCTCTCTCTCTCTCTCTCTGTTCTTTCCTCTCTTTCCCCCACACACGGCTGTGATTTTCTCACAGAAGTGGGAGAGAAAACAGTGAGAGGCCTGACTCCTATGAATGGCTCTGTATTCAGCAGACGCCTTGGCACAGTTGGCAGCTCTCCTTGGGTGTGGGGCTGACAGTGGTCCCTATACAGTAGATGCCCTGTGCAGTAGGATGGTCTTGGGATATTTAGTAAGAACTCAGTGCCACAATGTACTGAAATATGGGATGAGAGAGGAACTTTAGAGATGGAAGGAGACTAGCCATGGTATTGAAGATTTGGCCCTTTGATGTAGCTACTGTATACTGTATAGTCTAACTTTATATAATTTAGGCCAAGGCCTATAGGGAGAATAGCAGCTTACAGTACTTGAAGCCACGTCTTAAGAATGGCTGGTGGCTGGAAAGAGATAGTTGGGCCGATATTGACCAGACATGAGTGATGGTCCTGTGGGGACGGATTCCCACTGAGACAGGCTGAAGCTGGGTTGGAATGGTGTCATGCAGGTCCTGTTGATGTGTTGAACCATGGAGAACTGTGGAAATAAGACAAGTGTATAAGAGAGTAAATGAGTGAGTGATTGACTAGATGTTAACCTGATGGACGGATCCAAAGATGAATGGATAAGTCATGGGACAAGTAGCCTGTCTTTTGGGAGGTAAGTTTCAAGACAAAACATTTGTTTAAAAAATGTCATCTGGTTCACACTTCAATATCATTTAGTATTTAACATTAGAAGGTAGCTATAGATGAACCAACATATAACTGTGATTTCTGCAAAGCAAAGATTGGTTTATATGACTCAGTTGGCTGGCTGTCCAAGGTAAATTTTCTGATGTGTTGAGAAGGAAGGGAGAGGCAGCGAGAGGTGAGGAAAAACTCCTGGTAGAGTTGGGCTGTCAGGTTTGTTTGAAGAAAGGGGTGATGACGGAAAGAGGAACAAGTGTGTTCCTGCTGTGAAAACACACAGGCCCTGTCAGGGTGGAAGGATCGCTGGTCTGATGAAAAGACAAATACTAATGGACTTTTTCCATGTCTCTTTCCTCCCTCCATACCTTTCCCTCCCTCCCTCCCTCTCCCTTTATTTTGTTTTCCAGAATTGCTGGGCTCCACAAAGAGACTGAATATCAACTACCAAGACACTGATGGGTAATGCTATTTTTTTATACATGGTTGCACACTACAGTATGTAACGCACCGAAAATAACACCGTACCAAAAATACAAATAACCTCTATGGGAGCGTGAGAGCGTGCACGTGTTGGCGTGTCCATGTGCAGTATTAAGTGTGTGTGTGTGTGTGTGTGTGTTTGTGCACATGTCATGTGCATGACAAGCTGTGAGATGGACCTGTGTGCTCACGTCTGCATAGCTGAGGTTAACACTCCATGTAGTCAGAGGAATGCGATGGAAGAGTCACGCCGTGCCACCGGGTTTGATTGACGCGCTGCTCTGATAGCAGGATGAACAGTACATGCTGTATACACCCCAAGCCAGGGGGGTTAGATCATGTTTGTCTTTTCTCTTCACACAGTGACGCATAACCCAAACACACACATACGCATGCGGGCGTGCGCACACACGCACACGCACACGGACACGCACACGCACACACACACACACACACACACACACACACACACACACACACACACACACACACACACACACACACACACACACACACACACACACACACACACACACAGTGGTGGAAAAAGTACTCTGAAAAGCCATGTATTCAAAAAGTATTGGCCTCAGCATTTGTCAAGCATTTTCAGAAATTGCTTATTTTATTTATTTATTTATTCACTCATTTGTTATTGTATTTTTCCAGTGAGGTTCACTGTAACTGCTTCAAATATAACCTATTTAAACAATTCTGAGATAATATATCATTGCCAATATTACTGGCACCCATAATCCACAATTATTCCCTCGGGTTCTCTTTCTTGCGTTCACACAATTCAAGCCGTTTAGGCTCCTCATGACCTCCCATCTGTTCATATCCATTTTTGTTCTTGGTTAGTGCAGCACACCCATCTAAAGAGAGTTGCGACACTCGTTGATCTCCCAGCGATATCATCATGTGTTTCATGTCATCAACACCTATTATGAGGATTCAGTGTTTGGAACTACTGGTTTCCTCATGGCAAGCCTTACTTCCGTCATTATCCTTGTTCTTGTTGTTATCTCTGGGCACACTGACACAAATTCCAAATGAAAAAATACATTTTTGGCAATACATTATTGAATATTGAATATTATAAGAATATGCTCCGTTTCCAACGGAAGTCTATAGGAGTGTCATAACATTCTCTCTCAATGGCTCTGGGTTGGAGCAGTGGTTCTCAACCTTTTCAGGCCGCGACCCCCCAAAATAATCATATTTGAACTGGGGACCCCCCACCCTGACAAGCACTTGGAATTGTAGGAGTTGAGGCATTACATTTAGTTTGACTCGGTTCCACAGATAAATACTGTATTGTGGAAATATCTGATCTAAAAGCTCACAACGTTGCGAGGCGTTGTGAGCTTGTAGATCAGCTATTTCCACAATTTTTGCCTATACATGTACGTATATAATATGACAATTTGGCCAACTCTGACCAGTTTTTATGTTATAGTTTATTGATTACTTTGGAGTTTTGACACAATAATGGTCTTATATATATTTTTTTATAGGTATTAAAAAGGTCTTAATTAGTAACTTTCAAAATGTGCAGATAGCCTGCATACACTTATACTGTCTGTTGGTTTGTTTACTGTTGAGTGAGAAAACAATGTTGCACGTTAAGCAAATCATCTGGGGACTTCCCCCCAAAATCGTGTGGGGACCCCCCTGGGGGTCCCGAACCACAGGTTGAGAACCACTGGGTTAGAGGTATCGAAGTAGGCCATCAGTTGAACAAAGAAGACCCTTCTGAGAAACAGACTGTGGGTGGGTGTGCAGCTCGTTTTTTGTGTGCCTCAGTTGACGTGGAGGACCTGACCTGCATGTGTCTACACATGCAGGGTAAGTCCAGCATGATGTGGGAGGGCTGACACACAATAGGGGTGTTGAAGTTGAAGTACCCCCCACACGTGTATTCTATACAGTGGTGGAAAAAGTACTCAAATGTTTTAAAAGTATCAATACTGCAATGTAGAAGTACTCTGTTACAAGTAAAAAAGTACAAAAGTATTGGTATCAAAATGTACTTAAAATACCAAAAGTAAAAGTACTAACATATTTGAAAATAGCAGATCTACAAGCTCACAACGCGTTGCGATGCGTTGTGAGCTTTGTAGACACCACTGGTGTCCTTACACCAGTGGTGTAAAGCCACTTTACACCACCGGTGCATTCCATGGCTAATTTATATTTCGTCGTACGACCACGTCGCAAGACGAAAATCTGTGATGATCATCGTGCGATGGAGTAGAAATTAGTCCTTAGTGTCTGTGTGCACCTGAAGGAAGGGAGAAAACGTGCGATATGCGATAGGAGCAGAATGAAGACAAGGAGGAGGGTGAGCCAACTGTGACTAGACATTGAGTCAACACATTCCCTAAAGAGAGATGGTGTGTGTGTGTGTGTGTGTGTGTGTGTGTGTGTGTGTGTGTGTGTGTGTGTGTGTGTGTGTGTGTGTGTGTGTGTGTGTGTGTGTGTGTGTGTGTGTGTGTGTGTGTGTGTGTGTGTGTGTGTGTGTGTGTGTGTGTGTGTGTGTGTGCGCGCGCGTGTGCGTGTCTGTATATTCTCCTCACTTTGTTGTAAAGTTGGGAAATGGATAGAGAGAACCTAGGCAATGATGGATGGATGGATGGAGGGACGGATGGAGGGATGGAGGGATGGAGGGATGGATGGTTTTATGACTGAGGAGTAAGGAGGCCCAAACAAATTCAGAGATAAGCCCTGGCTGGAGATGACACAGTGTGATAGCGGCGCTGGTTTTAAAGAGCGACACATACAGTCTCTCGTTAATGACTGCAACCCCCATAGTCCCACACACGTCTGTAGTCTGCAATCTGACACCAAATCTCCAGGCTATTTTGCCTATTTTCATAATCAGACTTTGCCCTACTTTCTGTGCGTACATCGAGTGTAGAAAGTTGAAATGTTGAAATATGAAGGAGGTGTAGTATCGTCCCCCGATGCTACTGGCTGTCATCAAACTAGCAATGAACTCCTGCTGGGACGGGGATACACACACACACACACACACACACACACACACACACACACACACACACACACACACACACACACACACACACACACACACACACACACACACACACACACACATACACAAGCTGTGTATCAGAAAAGAGGCATGATGGAAAACAGTTTCATGGCTACGGCCTAAATTATCGTCTCTTTAGAGTGTGAACCTTGTAAAAAAGAAATGTAAAAAAGAACATGTGTTCCAATGTAATAACCTGTATTGCAGTATTTATAAA